>NW_028186150.1:1566326-1878826 GCF_003343005.1 Rhea americana
AGCGCGGGGCTCGCTGTGGGGTGGGTGGCGCGCGCGGCCGCTCGCGCCCAGGCGCGCTCCTGCCGCCGCGGGGCGCGCTCAGCTCCCGGCCCTGCCCCTCTCCTGACAGGCCGGGCCGCGCCCCCGCCGCGCTTGTCCTCGCCGCCCGCGCGGCCCTGGGCAGGTGTCCCGGCCCCTCTCGGAGGCCCTGTCCGGGGTAGGGGCTCTGCCGGTAATGTCGCCCTCTTAGCTTAAAATTCACCCGGCACCGATACCGACAGCAGTGCAGTCGCTCGCGCCAGCAGCGTTGCCGCTCTTGGTGATTTTAGTGTAAGTCTCCCCATGCGTGGTGGCAGTCTTTGAGGCTCAGCTCCTGTTCTCCAGTGATTCTCCTTTCTCGGCAGCTTCTTGCCTCTATGGGTCAGGAGGTGGAGAACATGCCCGTGCAGGGGAGGGTGCCCGGCCAGGCAGCAAGACGTGCTCGGAGAAGGGGGATGTTCTCCCAGAAGGGGTGTTCTTTCAGCACAGTTTTCAGGTGATAACTAACAGATAATAATAATAATAATACGTTTTGGATCTAAAATGGTAAAATCAGCCTGAATGTTACCAAGAATACGTTGTAGAGAACTTGCAATGAAAAAGATTTAGTAGTTAAAMTGAGCAGAAATATATGAGAGCATACACTGTGTATCACAGGCAGCCTTATAAGCAGCACACCARGAACGTTATGGGGTTCAAATTAGTAAGTTATTCCACATAAATTGAAAAGCCAAGAGAATTACGAGTTTTGGAAGTGGTCTGTGGCTAAGCAATGACAGAATCTAATGTTTTTAGGAAGGAGCTTGAAGTGTATTGACCTGGATGGGTCTGCAGTTGGATTTCAGGGTGACCTGCTAAATCTTAGCAAGTTTGCAGGTTTAAAATCTTGCAGGTTTACGCCCTCTCACATCTGAGGAATCTTGCTAATGATTATATATTGTTTAGATAAGAGATGTGTTCGAAATGCTGGCAAATCCTATGTTATTCAAGAGACAGTCGTCCTTTCAAAAGCATTATTTCTTCTCTAACCTTTTAAATTCACTTTAATGTATTTGATTCCTGTGTGTTCATGAATTTAATTCATAAATTTATCTATCATAATTTGAACTTCTACTGTATTTTACAACACTGAATCACTAAATCATTTATAACATTAGCATGGTAGCTGTGTTAACTTGTACAGTGTTATTTGAGTGCAAGTTGCTTTCTAGTACATTTATGAAGCTGGAAATTGGTTTATTGATGTATTTTAACTAAGAAAATGTTTAAAGTAAGAAATAGGATTGAGTACTGAGTAGCATACAACCCAGTGGTGAAGAATTAGTATTGTGCCTGCTTGGAATTCTTTCAGACAGGTTTAGGAGAAGATCTGCAGAATGAAGTGTTGCAAAATGGCTTATTCTGTGAGCAGTTCTTATTTTTCTATGATGACTGCAGAGTCAATGCTAATAACTAGTATAACCACTCATGTCAGGAACAACCATATTGAGCTGGTGCATTTGACTAATCTTATTATGAAGTTCTATGTAATTATGTCAAGTTTTAGGTAATCCTGTAGTCTATTACTTTAATTTGGCTCAGGACCTAAAAACCAGTTGTACTAGTCTCCTACCAGAAGTCCAAAATAATCTTACGTGGTTCTGCCCAGCTGTTGATATGCTTAAAGGATGATCCTTCAGACACTACTCTTTCTGCTTAAATAATCCTTGGTAAGGATCTTTTTTTAAAGAGAGAGCAATCTCATGCTATCAAGCAAAAAGGAAAGGATGCATCCATATTCTTAAAACCTACCAAAATACATTTTTTCTTTCAAAAATAAAATGTTGAAGGTGTGTAGTATTCACATGTAAAATATAATAATGATGATGATAATAGTGGCATGTTGCACCTTTTTCTGTCATATTAAATAGAACCTTTTTATAAAGTTGTGATTGTTTTTTCATGAACTGTTCCTTTAAAAAGCTTAGTTTCCACTTCTGTATTTGTCATAGTTTAATTAACCAGTTATCTGAACTGAGTCACTTCTTCTGTAGATATAAAACACTCACCCTCCTTTATCAAATCATGTACACTAGGATCTGATATAACATGTCTGAATTAAAGATACTGGGTAAATAATGAGAAAGAGTGTCCACATAGGCTGTTACTCTTCTTTTTTGTAATTAAAGCTAGACGAAGTTAAAGATTTCATTCTCGTTGTAAGTATGATTGCACAACAGAAACAGATTTAGATTTTACACTTTTATATAAATTTGGAGGGCGTCTTAATTCACAAAGTTCTTTTCATATTTTTCATTGCATTGCCTTCAAGTTGAAGGAGACACGAAACTGATGAAATCTGGGTAAGGCAACTATTCTTGAGAGGTAGAGATGAGACACTTGTATTGAGCATAATATAGTCAGAATGTTGATATTTTTGTAGAAGTTTATACAAAATTACTTTGTAATTACTGTAAATATGTACAAAATGTCAGAGGCATGAGTTTTATGTTACACATTATAAGCTCAATTTAAAAGAGTAATGCATAGTCTAGAAGCAGCAAGTAAATTTAGAGCTACATCTGCAAAGATGCTATCTTGAAGTAAATACATACATATTGTATTTATACTTTTGTATAAACTTTTTAAGTAATGGAAACTACATATATTAATTTGTGCATTCTTTGTGCCTCAGTCACAAGCTCTTCAGTCACAAGATGAATGATTAGGTTTATTTTCATTAATGCAATGAGTTGTATATCTTCATGAGCAGCAATGAGTTATATAGTTGTTAATAAAAAAATGAGTTTAGCCCATGAGTTTTCTACACTATGTTGCCTGGCCATTTCAAAACCGTATAATTTCATGTTATTATAGTGTATTATTTCACTTTATTATAGTGTATTATATAATTGTGGTCAAATTCAGATGCAAGTCAAATGTTATCATACTCTGCCTGCCTAATGGTGGCCTTGAAGTCGTTAGAATGTATTTTCTACTCTGGAACAGTCCTGTATTGAAKGAAATAAAAGACTATGTATATGTGGGTGTCTGTCTGTCTATCTGTATAATAATTTTGTGTTACCAGTCTTCAGTGAGGTATTCACTTAGAGACCATGTTGAAGATCAGTGTCTTCTACTGGCATATTTTAGAAAAATTGCGTTGTAGCAGAATATAATCCAGAATGTGTGTGCCTGTGTATGAGGTTTATCTGCTCATAGCTGTTCTTTTTTTTTTTTTTTTTTTTTTTTTTTTTTTTTTTTTTTTGGGGGGGGGGATAGGAAAAGATGAGTCCATGAAATACAGTTGGTTACCATATAAAAAAAGAAAAATTGGGGAGTTTTTTGATTAGAATGGAAAATGGCTAGAGAATTTACACAGGTTTACATAGATATATGTGTAGTGGCTGGCATCTTGATAGTATTGTGAAACAGAGCCTCACATACTGGACATTCTGACCTTCTAAATATCCAAGTTGCAAATTGGGTATATAATGGCTGAAAATACAGCAAGGCAGCAAGGAGAAGAATGGCAGAGAGCACTATAAAGAAAAAAAGCAATACTGTCTTATTGGTTTATGAAATAGGACTGTATTATACTTTTGTCTCAGAGAAAATATTGTAGACAGTGATTCAGAATTATTAGAAATACAGAAAAGTTATATATAAAAGTAGGAGGAATAAAGACTGTATTGTTTCACTTAAGAGATGAATATGATAGATATATAAAGATAATAAATGTATAAATAAAATAAATGGCACTTTAAATATGCTTTCCATACTGCTAGATTAATTAAATATTCAGTGAAGTTGAATGGTTGCACTTTCAAAATAGATAAGGGGATGAGTTGATTTTTTTTTTCTTAGAGGTGCATAATTAATCTCTGGAACTTGATGCTACAAGATACTGTAGAAAACAAAAACCTTATCCAGCTTTAAAAAGAGTTCAATTTTTGTGTGTATAATGAGAACTTGTACAGCTGTTCCAGATAGAATTAGAGATGTGTTAGTGTTATGGAACTTCAGTGTTTTAAGCAGGAGGCAAACACTAACTGACAGTTACAGAGCCTCTTCCCCTGTGAAAGGGGTATATGATGTTTTACACTGTGAGTTTTAGTTGCAATATCCTTTGAGGTGACCAAACTTACTTACTTTCAGAACCAGGATAATAAATCTTACATCTTTGTGTACTGTTAGAGTGTTTTTTGTTATAATATCAGAGGCGTTTGGGCTTAGGCCCAAACTGAAACATTAAAATTTGTATTACTTAGATAGTTTATTTAGCTTTATGCATCCTTTCCTTAATACTGAACTTTCCCAATTCCATAGAAGTGATATTTCAGCTGCAACAATGACATCTAGGGGCTGATTTATATTAATTTAATTTAGATATTTATCTTGTATTTTTTGAGAAGATAGTTATAAATGTGTTTAATAAATATCAATTAAAAAGCTGTAAATCTCATATATGCCGTATATTCAGAGAGTAGCCATGATATTTAAACTTTTCTTTTGTCTTTTGGTTTTTCTTAGTCTGTCTTTTAATTCTAGTACTGCTAACATTGCAAGTCAGTGAATCTGTCTTTCCTTTACACCTTTTATTTTTTCATGCATGTTATGAAATGATGAGTTTTTCACCTTATACTTTAAGCATACTTTTTGTGACTTAAATGGAAATCAAGTGACTTTACTTTTTCACATGATTTATTCTGTCTTCTAAAGCTACATCTACTTTGCTTTGCATAGGAAGTGAGACTGAAAATCCCTATATTTAATCCCCTAGCTTTCCCCTAATTCCCCTAGCTCTGTGGGTAGGTATAGGTCTGATTCCAAGTTTAAACTGTATGATTCATGGCCACCTCTAAACTATACATAAATCCAATTTTATGCATGTAAGTACATACACAAAATACATAATTGCAATTTAGAGCTGATTTAACAGAATCTGTCATTATTTGCAAACTTACTTTTTTTCCCTTGTATCATAGTTATTTGACCACAAGTCACTTACTTGGAATTGCTTTTTACAGGTAAAAATAATGTATATTTTCTTTTTCTTCAGCTTCTTTACTCGTATTTACAACTTTTTCTCAGGAATAAGAGAATACAACTTTTTGCAAAATTACCCTTATGCCATGTTGTGGCGTATGCAAGATTATCTTTAAAATGCTAACTTTGAATTGGTATTGAGAAGAAGAGAGCTGAGTGAGAAACCTTATGTATAAGAAATAGGGGAAGGCTGATTTTTTTCCCACAAATTTTTCCTTAAAATTGTGAAGTCTGGCATCTAGTTTTAGGAGAATGTTCCTGATTTGAGAGGAGAATTGAGTCATGCAATTTTTTTATACATCTGGAGATAAAAGAGAACCAAGCAGAACTGAAAAAAAGGGAAATTAAACTCTAAATTTAAAGTGCTCTAGCACGTAAAAATTACATACAGTCTGCCAGTCAATTGTTAGGAGATGCTCATTTTAAATGAAAGCAAAAAATCACTCAACGTGAGATACTGGTGATATACTAAGAGTTTGAAACTGACTTGAAGTTTGGGTCAGCTAACTTCCTTCATAGCTTTACTRGTAGATAACAGAAAGAAACTGCAGCCAGGTGAGCTGAAAATTCTGTGAGACTGTGGAAAGCAGCAGTTCRTCTGGAGTCGAGGTACGGAAGATACTGAAGCATTCTCTATACTTGCTGACGCAAGTTTACCGGCAGAACTTTTTCTCACAGAACTTACCCTGGCACAGCAGCTCTTTTTACAACTGTCATATCTGCTGGTTTCAGCTGTGAAGTATGTGAAAACAATCCCTACTGGTGAAATTGGCAAAACATAATTATAACAGCAATCAAATCTTGCATAAAAAGTCACCCAAAATCACATCCCTAAGTAATACTAGTATGCTAGTGGATGATACTGTTACAGATCAGGTCAAAGCATCACAGGGGATATGTCTGTCTCATTGGAAGATCTGCAGTGAGTGTGATGYAGAAGAGGATAAATCTCAGCAGTAGTCGAGTGTGACTAGGACTGCAGGGAGAAAGAGAAATGAGAGAAAACAATATAATTCTTSAAAAATAAGTAATAATTCTGTTAATCTGTATTTTGGACATACATGAAAAAGTGCAGGAATATAACATCAGTGTTTCCTGCACAGGTATTGAAAAGGAGGGGGTTTGTGATGGTGACTGAAGCTAACAGAACACATGTGGACTTGGAAGATCTGGATTGCATTCTATTGCTGAATGGTTGGGGGAAAGCACTGCTTAGAGCAGCAACAAAAATTGTTTAGTGATCTAGAAAATACCGAGGAAGTTCATGGAGACTTGCCATATGACATACTTTATCTAAAGTCCAAGATTATTTTCTATTTTTTATTAGTTTACATAACTGTTGAAGTTTTTGCCAGCTCTTACTCCGAACAATAATTTCTTAAGTAAGTAATCCAATTAAGGGAGCATGGAATGTGATTTATTACTAGTGCTTGTAGTACGGAGATTCATACTCAAGACTGGTGACACAGTACTACTCTTTTTATAGTCAGTGAAAATACAGGAGAGTCCTTTATATTCTTAAGAGAAATAAGCTGTAGGTAAAGTGTTGCATGTTTTTTTTATAGTTGTATTTAAAAGGCATTACTTTTCCTTCCTTGTTGAATCAGTCATCATATAATAAAATGCACTAATTGCTAGTGCAAGAAAGAYTCCTAGAACATCTCTTACATGTTAGTTCCCCATGGATAAACTACTGCTAAAAATTCATAAATCCAGGCAGGTGAAAAACACTTGTATAATCATGACTTAACTTTAATATCTTTTATTAATATAGGCCAGAATGAAGTTTTTAAGTTTTTCTGCTCAGCATGGAAACTGTAAAATTTGAATAAAAAAATAGCAAGTGCTTTTGACTCGTTCAAAAATATTATGCCATCTTGTATTTTGCAGGCAAAATGTCAGAAAGAAACAAAATGCTAGTTAGAATCCATCCATCCCCTGGACAATCAATGACTGCAGCCAAGTACCTGACCTTGAGAATTGTACATTCCGGGGCCTAAGTATCAAATTCATCACATCTTTTGGGAAAACATTTTGGTAGAGCACAAGGTCCTCATTACGAGTGATTCAGGATAAAACCTCAGAGATCTATGTAGCTAGGGCTGTAATGGATTAGAGCTGAATGTTAGATGCCAAGGATTACTCTTTGTATGTAATTGTAACTTTTATCTGCATGGGTCAAACAGATCCAGAGTCCATCTGAAAAACATAACACTTCCCGTTGGTGATTATACTGTTTCTATGAAGAAATAGCTGGTATCCTTCATGGTTTCAGCTGTTACTAAGTTTTGTGGTGCTCAAATATTTTATAAATTGAAGAGTAGATGCTTATACATTGATTTTAGAAAAGTTTTCAGGAAAAAGKACTATGCCAAAAGAAAAAGTACTTTAAGAGTTCATTGATCAGCATTTTCATTACAGCTGGTCTTAAATATAGCATATAGAAAATAAAGGTGTATGCAGTGAGAAGGAAATTAAAAAAAAATCTARGAGGAAAAAAGTACAAAGCTACAGCAGTATTCAGTTCTTCCCACTAGAGAGAATGTCTCTTCTAAGTGCAATACATGGACACAGTTTTAAAGCGTGTATGTCAATCAACCTCCAGTGATTAATGATTAATCTGTATGGTGCCAGAGTTGTGTCACTCAGCTGAATATAAGATATTCTGTACTAGCCTGTTGGAGTCATCCTAAATCCCCAACTGTTGAATCTGTGTACCAGTTCAGTATGTCCCATGGTTTCTTTTTGGCCCATGGGCCTGGATTGCCTTTCATAGATGTCTCGTAGGCAGCTATGTATTTGTGAGGTACATGTAAATGAGCGGATATGAAGCAGACAGAATATAAGTCATTCTCACTAATTCCGGTGTGCACATTGAAAAGGATAGGTACAGCAGTGTGACAAGGTCACCTGAACGTTAGCTTTGTTAGATTTGCCTCTGAATTTGGTCTTTGTAGTATACATGTACTCACATATATGCATTTTAAGCTTGTCAGCTACTCTTTGAAATTACCATCAACTTCAGGAAGCTTGCTGTAAAGAGTTTTATAGCTTGTTTTTTGCAGTAACTTTTTCATAAAGGCACTTATTTTAGAAAGTGCCAACATGTATCTTCCTGTATGAGTGTGAGTTGAGGATCCATATTGAGAATTAAATGCATAATTCTCCCCTTGTACCTCTTGTAATGCTTCTGGTCTGCTGAGGCTGCTATCGACATCTCTACTTAAGTACTGTCTGTAACTCTTTCCGAGTCCAACATATTTGGGCTTACAAAGAGCATGCCAAACGTGCAGCTATTTGCCTTTCTCCGTGCTCTTCTTTTCTGAGTAACTAGCTTGGATATTCATATATGGAGGACAGACAAAAGGATTTTACAAATGGTTAGTAAAAATGTCTTTGAATTAACATGTCAGCCATGTTTCCTTCTGAGTCACATCTAGTGATAAAGCTCTGATACAGCTCCCAGTATCTAGCTCTGCTCATCTTACCTGATAAATTCATCCCAGCTTGTGATCTCCTAGGATGACAAGGACCAGAGAGGATTTGAAAAGAGACCCCAATTTTCACCTGTAGCCCAGAACTGACCAAGGAGATACCAACTCTACTTTTGTGCTGGGAGCTCAGTGTTGGCCTTTCTTTCTACATTAGATATTTTGTGAAACAGATAGAAGCTTAGTATTCTTACAAAACACRAATAACTGAATTTTAAAGTCTTAAGCACTGAGCCCAAGAGTGCCTTCAGAATAGTATCTGGAGACAAGGCAGGCAAAACCTTTTTCATTTTTTACAACTAACTCTTCCCGTTTTGGGGTAGGGAATCCCAAGCCCTGAACTGAAAAGAATCCCTTTCTTGACAGCAAAACAAGTGATATGTCAGATTCACAGCATCCTAAAACATAAATGCCTGCTACAATCATAGGTATAAAGGCATGGTATTAATAGAAAAAGGAAGTTTTTATTTTTTAGTGGCATTTTCATATTATTAAAGGTAATCATGCATTATAAAGGTAATCTCTCCACTGAGATAGTCTGCCTAGCCATGGAAACTTTCCGTATGTTCCATATATTGATTTTGTCCTACAGACTTTTTTTTTTGAACTAAAGTCTGTTTTTTTTTTTGTTTTTGTTTTTTTTTTTTTTTTTTTTTTTTTTTTGTGAAATGTGATTATGTAGGATGTTCTAATGCAGACACGTAGGTGTTTGAGATGAGTTTTAGGCAGTAGATTGTACTTGTAGTATGTGATATTTTTCAAGTAAGTTCAGTGGGACAATCACCTGCCTTAACCTCAGTGAATTTTGCACAATTTATATAACTGAGCATGTATTTGTCATCTTTATCATTATACCATTAAGTGTGATTCTTCTGTTATGCTCCTACAGAACATCTCATAATACAATTCATATAGTCTCTAAATACCAAAGCAAACACACAACACTTTGCAGGTGTTTCATAGTACCTGATAAATACATCATTTTAGCTTTCTTCATTAACTTATTTATTTCTCCTCCCAAACCTTGTACARGAAAATTTACAGAACTTTGCTGTTATTTATTGTACGCTTAGAACTTCATTCTCTCAAAGTATATAAAATACTAATATGACATATTGGAGTTGTCCATTCTATTATGATTTCCATCTGAAAAATAAAAGAACTGGAAAGATACTATGCCAAATTTTTAAGTCTCTTTTCAGCTAAGTCAGGCTTTTGTTTGCAAGTTTATCTGTATAAAAGTAAGGACCTCCGGGCTTTGACTGGCTCTGAAAACTTCCTTTTTCTCCTAATCCTTAGAAGTATGTGTGCAGCTTTTCTGCAGGTGCATGTGTGCATACTTGGATGCACACACAGACACAAAATCATATTTTCATTGCCAATATGCCTGCAGAATCTGCACACAATGAGCACTGAACAACTGCATGAAAACAAAGGAGTCCATTCGTTCTTAGTTATTGAATCTTGCCGCCGTTTGTTAGGTACAAGTAGACCAATATGAGCCATCACACTTTTCAATAGTGACCTTGAGGTGGCAGCAGCATTACATTCAATTCTRCCATACACCAAGTCCATTAAAGGTGAAAGTAAAATTTACAATAAATCAAAATAATACTGATTGTTATAATTTTATTACCAGAGCATTAAGTCAATAAAACTTATCTGAAATGTCATTTGCATTGTATACAATTTTTACTAGTTATCAAGTATGTTTTAAAAGCATGTTTAAAACAACCAAATGAAGAAATCAGTGATAAATTGTTAGAAAGCTGGGACTTGTCTAATGGTGTAGTAAAACTAAAGTCTATTTTGATCTCTTGTATTGTAAAAGACTGTTTCTGAATGCATTTGTTAGTACAATAAAGTCTCGTGTCTGACTAACTATATTTAATGTCCTAATGTCTGATTAAATATTTTCCTCCAAGTTGTCAGGTCCTTTTTCATTCATGATTTTATGTAGGAAGGTCATCTAATTATATGACACCCTTTCAGTGGAGGAGAATGTGTTTGTTTCTTTTAATAATGAGGAATAATGAAACTTATTTATGTTGAAAGTCAGAGAAATTTATTGGAGAATTACAACATGAGAAACACGAAAATTAAAAAAATCTTTTAATAGCATATTCATTACCAAGAAGCTTGCAGGTAATGAAATAGTTGTATGAAAGCCAGTATATTGGGTGATATAATATTGCTCGTGTCACTTTTCAGGACATGGTTATTATGCATTTCAATGTTGTCAGTTACTATTAGGTTACCAAATTATTATTAGCTAATTACTCAAGGTGGGAGGCAGTAGAAGAAAAGGTTAAAAGCATTTGTTTTTACAAACTTTTTAAAACAACTTCTAGCTGGAAAACTAGATAGTGTGTTGTAATACTGCACAATGATTATGTCATTTGAGTTGCGCTGTGGGTCATGTATTGCTATTCAGCAGGGCTAACACAAGTTTGGACTCGAAATTAAAAGATACATCTATTAAACAATGATGTTAAACAATATTCAAAAGTAGGTACCTTAAATGCAAAAGAATATTGTTAGTGGTATAGTTATATGTGTTCAAACTGATCTGAAGGAAAACATGTATCTAACTGTTGCATATACGTAAAGGAGTCCAAAACCAGATTTAAAATAATTTACATAATTATTAAAGTAATTTAGGAATAATTTAAGGAAAAATGAGGTTATATTGATCGTTTAAATTTTGATTTACTTGATCTGTAGGGGTTTACCTTTTTACTAAGGCTTGATATTTGAATTTCTTTTTCTCTACCTATGTGGTACCACTGTTGACCAGTTGTTTTATGAGACCTCAGTTAGCAACTTTTTCAACTTCTCATGAAATAAGAAATTTAAATATATAAGTATATAAGCAAGATTACAAATGTTATATTTTATTAGATTAAAAAAAGTGGATGTAGAATCACAAACCACAAGGCAAAAGGAGATGAAACATGAATGCTGTTTGGGCCATGGCAATGGTTACTGAGGCCAATACAAACCCTTACTATTATTTCACTAAGACTTAGGCCTGGTCTTTAATTTCTTGTGATCTGTGTTGTAGTTTTTTCTTGGTCACACTTCGATGTTTTTTAAGCTAATTTCTGTGATATTTACAAAACTTCCAAAGGTGGGAATGCAGTGAGTTACAAAGCAGCAAAATAACTGACATAAAAATGTTATTCCTGCAAATAATTTAATTTAATCTGAGCTTCTTTCAAATTTTAACTTCACGTTTCTTCATTGGGATCTAATTTGAGTAATGTCTCTAGAAATTCACAGAAATGAGATTTAGATAGTAGTCCGCGTCTCTGTAGGTCAGGATCCTGGATTATCAGTATCTCAAAACAGAGATGTGCCTTTTATTTGTCTTCAGAGCACCATAAACAAGCATTTCGGATTTTTTTTTTTTGAGAAATAAAAAAATTGTGATTGTCATACTGGGAACTCTTTATGAGGATACAGAATTCAAATAAGCTGGTTGCCTTTGGCTTCAGTGGGAGAGAAATCTATTATAGAAATTGCAGAGCATCTCACAGGTTTTGACCTGGAGTAAGCATTTCAGGATTTGTTCAAGTGTTAATTTTACGTTTGCCTGATGTTGATTCACTAACGTTAGACCAATGTGAGAAGTTGTTGTCCTGAAGTCACAACATTTCTGTCTTAAACGGTACCATCCTTATACTGAAATGCAAGGAATCTGACGTGTTCTGTCTCTTTCAGTTAAACARTATAGTGTCTGAAAAAGTGTATTTTATTATTTAGTGGAATGATCTGCATAGCAAAGAGTATCTTGCAAACTGTTCAGTTTACAATCCTGTTGTTCTGTAAAATAACATTACCTAGAACATTAAAGCAATCATTCTAAAACATGATTTATAATGATTTGAACATATTTGTAAAAAATAGATGACCATTGTACGTTTACAGTTGACACAGAGGTCCCTAATGTCAAGAAAGCACTCTTGACCTTGATGGGTAGTTGCAATTCCATTTAAATCAATTGCCAATACAAGTCAAATGAAGTTCTTATGGCTGTCTAGTGTGCACTTCCCTGTTCTTCTGACATTATTGTTCCACACCAAGTCATTCTTCAATCTTTTAACAGCTGAATGGGACCTGAATTCTGCAGCTTTATGGGAAAACAGCACTAAGTTGTACTTCGCTGTGTTTTGAAAGCTTCCACTCTTTTTCCCTGATCTTATTTCCAAACTAAGCAAACCACATATGTTTCTTAAWAAAGCAGAATACTTGTTCTTTTGCTGAAAAAGCCGAATATTTCATTATTACAGTAAATATTCAGTGTGTTTTGTATTATTACAATTCTACAAGTTAGACATTTCATTTGGTAGAAAAGAAACTGATCTTTTAACTTTGAAAATTGGAGATATCGTTGTTATCATTGTTTAGCCTTATGAAAAAGCTTTCACTATATTAAATGTGATATATTTTAAATAATTTACATTAAAAATGATTTTGAGTACAACTTYCAGAGTGTTTTATGTGGTGAAAGAAGAAGGAACATAGCAACCATATAAAATAACTTGGAAGATTTATCTTGTGTTTGCTCATATATAGATATTTATTTTTTCAAAAGTTCTGGGTAAAGCTGGAGATGAATGTAGCAACAGTTATATGAATCTGTTAAACACATTTTACAAAAGTCCTTGGTCATACAGGACTTTATAAAATTATCTGCTTTTTATGTTGTTAACTTCTAATGTTTTCACCTTGTAAATGAATCTCTAAATGCTAATGTCCTCTTGGCAAGTAGGAATGTTAAAAGTTCATGAGGTGGCCCGGAGTTCACAAGACTAAAAAACCCCAAATGCAGCTACCTTCTCAAAAATAGGTGATACAAACTAGCTAATCCCCTCCAGTCTCCACAAAACTCTTTCAAAGGTAGTTCAAGTGATTCTGTACTGGTAAGAATAATAAAAGAAGTCGATTGGACTGATACATTAACATTAAATGCGTACAACAACAGGTAAGAATTAATCATGTAAAAAGTGATTCCAGTCGCCAGTAAAACCTGGCATGGATAGTATTAACAAGTTGCTGTAATTAATGCAGAAGTAATCACTAACTCTTCATGAAGTGATGCGAATTCCAAGTTGTCAAAATGCGTAGTAATGTTCGGTAGAATTTGTACTGCAGCTAGTCCACTTGGCAGCTCCTCTCTTGAGGTGTTTTTTAAGGAAGTAATGAGGTGTTATTCTTTCCTAGCGCATCTAAGGATTTTTTTAGTTTCAATATTTTGACTGCTCTGCTTCTGCTAAGTATATAAGTTTACCTGCTCTTTCTTTCCCTTTCCCATGGACTCTGATCCAAGTGGCCCTATTTCATTCATTTTTCTACGCCATTGGAAACTGCGTTAGATGAAGCTTTAGCAACACACTGCAGAACTGACCATTTGGTTTACAGGAGATGTTACAGATACTTTCCTGTGCAACGAAATGCAAAGATTCTGCTGTATCTGATGTTCTACCCATCTGCTGGTGGACAAGAATAGCTGCATAAAACTTGCATTTGGTTACTTGTAATTTTYATGGTTAAACACAGAATGAAACAAATCGTCAATGCTTTGCGTTTTATGTATTCCATTCATTTAAAAGTAGTAATAGACATCAGTATTTTGTTAATAGGTCTTTTACACCTTATTACAGTATGTACAGTTACCAACACACCTCAGGAGGAAACGTACCAACCATAAGTTGATCTTTTTCTCAACATATGAAGAAACTTGTCCCTAAGCATAGGTATTTAGGTAACATGATTTAATTTCTGAAGATAGCTGTGTGACTGGTATAGTAAATGTCACTAAGATATTGGTAGTATCATAGGAAGACACATTTGAAGGAAGACAATGAATCTTTTACCTACCATTGAAACAAATGATAAAATCATAACGTCTCTCTTGAATTCAGTGGAAGCAAGTTCAGGCTTATGTTAGAAATGAAGAACATTGGAACACTATTACTTGATGCTACAAACTCAGTTTTGATGGCAGTGTAAATATCATTGCTTTTAATTATGAAGGACCAATTCCTTTCAGAGTAAGTGTAGCATGTGTTACAAGTAACTTACATATATAAAAGAACAGTGTTACTAAAATTAAATGTTTGGGAAATATTTTGTCCAGAAGTACATGCTTGAGTTGATCAGTATTTGTTTCTTCACCAAGCATTATGTTTTGTTGCCATTTGAAGCTAAAGAGCCAAAACATAAGAGGTTCTGAAATCTCTTATCTTCCGTATACCACTGAATGTTTAATCTTTTATTGTATAATGTATCCTCTTCATACATCAAAGATTTTGATCCAGATATCCAACCAAATACAAACAACTTCCAGCAAAAAAGATTATTTTGGTTTTTGCAGCCTTTTACTCTGACATGAAAGCCACTTCATTAAAAAAGCCATCTGCTACTTTATTGTTTGATATCAGAAGCAGAACAATGTCCGATTTTAATATCATACTGTTTGGCTATGTTCTGTACTAATTTGTTCTGTGACATCAATGAATTAAAATAGAGTTCCTGGTAGAAGAACATCAAAAGGAAATTAATCCGCCTGTGACAGTATTAGTAATTTCAGAATGGACCTGTTTTGCTCAATTACTGCGTCAATTGAAAGCCGTGTTTTTGTGGACTGTTTGATCAGTATAACAATTGTTACCCAAACAGAGTATGTAAGAGTGAGACTGGTGCTCTTCAGTAGCTGATCAGGAGTATCATTGACTGTAGACAAGAAGAAAGTTTGCTGAACTTTCTTGGTAGGAGAGTTTTGTGGTTATGTAAGGAAAACACATGTCACTCTGAAATTGTGGGTAATTTTTCAAAATGATGGAGGAGGAAGATGGTGGGTCTGGGCATGGTGGGCTTAGGGTGGTGGAACCAGCACAGAGTTTGTAACCAGAAATTAATTGTGTGATACTGAAAGAAATGGAGGCTAACTGATAATGTAAAAAAATCAATTACAGGGATATGAAATGTATCCAGAAAAGATATATGCAAGTGTAGCGTACTGGAGCTGTTGTAATGTGTATTCAGCATACATCTTTTGAAAGTACTATAGTTTCTCAGGATGTTTATTAGTTTGCTTTTGTTTTGTTTTACAGCTAATTCTTTCCAGGTGAATATGATGTTTAGGAGAAAAAATGTTTCTCCTTGTAGGGCTCCCTGAACATCCATACTGTTTCATTCACATCTCCTCTATTACTGTCAAATTTAAGAATGGCCTTAGTGCTGGCTTTTGCACAATAGCTGTCTCTCTGTGCCATCACATTTGAGTATTTGTGGTAAAAAGGGGAAACAAACTGTCTATATTGCACATGCTATATGTACCATATATATGTGTATATTTGTCTTTATATTTTATATATAAAAAGATAGATGTAAATATTCAGAATTTCACAAACACAAAAAAAGAAATTAAACAGTTGCAGATATAGATCCTTCCAAGGGTTTACACAGTGCAAGAGTAGAGGAAATAACTACAGTAAAGCAGACCTGTTCCAGCTATGCAGTGTGATGCTCACAGGCAGACTGGAACAATACTTAGCGTACCAATTGTATGCTAAGAACTGAACTAAAGGAGTACAGAGGTCTAAGTGAATCACTAACATAAGTGTCAGCAGTATTGATATGCAGTCAAAATATCTACATRTATCAGGGACTGATTGCAATATTAAATAATAATCCAGATGGGTATATGATTTCAAGTAAATCTGGTATTTCATTCTTTTTATATTTACTGCTTTGAACTTGCCCCTTCTTTAGTTTCCTTCCACCCTCCAGCTGGTAGTGTTCCTCAGTTGGTGGGCAGCTTTGTACTACTGCCACTGAATTTATACGTTGTCTAGGAAGACATAGAGACTTTACCTTGTAAGGTAATGATTCTATAAAATCTCTAACAATTGATATATTTTTTTCTAGATCAACACTATGTGAGTGTGTCTTTTTCTGCATTGACCGAGATGACTTCAGATGCTTTTACAMGCTCTGTCTGAGATCCTGGAAAAATATGTCGTATTAAGGACAGTAGATAGGTGAGTAGAAATAGTACAGTGGGAATGCTTCCACTGAATGTCAGTTGAAGATCCAGGAGAATCAATACAAATTAAACCATCAGTGTCTGTATTCTAGTCCCTTCCTCCTCCTCCTTTCCCCCTGTGTCCAATCCAGAGTTTTCAATGGGAAGCTACCTTATGAAGTGATAGTATGATACTAGAAGGAAGTGTTTTGTGACACAGAGACGCAGTGCACCATTGTGACCACTCCAAAAGTACTGCTTGGGTAACCCCAAGCTGTTTCAAGGATAACGAAGAAGAAAGTGATGTCAGAAAAACTATTAGGTAATCCTGCAAACATTTAACAGCAACAGCTTGTCCCAGATTGCTGACATGGAAATTAAAGGATACCCTCATGGTTCTTCTGGTAGTTACTAGAGGACAGAAAAGTTTTCTCTCTTGGTGGTTTTGCGCTCAATCCCAAAGATTCACTATATCTGCGGATGTCAGAAGGGTTGTTTGGATCAAATTTTTCCTCCAGAAAGTACATAATACACTTCTGAGAACAAACTCACCCACTTTCCCTGGAATCTTGGTTTAGAAAACTTCCCTCTTCTCCAACTTCTAAATAACTTMAAATCTGGAAAACAGTGAAGTCTAAATATGTATGTTTCTCTGAAAAAATATTTTGACAGTATTTGTGAGCATGGAAACAGTATCTGTAATTAGGGCTAATAGCTTATTTTCTTTATAAAAATGAGTAAAAATCGTACTATGTGTAAGCATATGGAGTCAATGTCTGTTTAGGTTTACTAAAATCCTTGACTATCTACTAAAAAGTTTAGGTTATTAAATATGTAATGCATATAACTGTACATGCAATGTCCATTTGTTCACTGGCTTTCGTTTTCTCTAAATTCTTTCTACATAATATTTTTTATAATAGTACAACATGCAGTGTTTGCAGTGGAGTCCTGCAGGGAGAGATGCAATTAAGAATGTTATGCAATGAGACATTCTCTTTCTTGCGCACGATGTATTTGTGAGCACCGTACATGCAAGCAAAAATGCTGAGCTCAGGATTTCAGGTCTTTACATCTCTATTATATTAGCTGTTTTAGCACAAAGGTGGTAGCTACAACAACAGTATTAATGAAAGAAATAGAAAATAGTTCATTAATTTTTTTTGTGCAATAATAATGAACATGTCACTATGTGAAGATTTGCCAGGTTTTAGTTGCATTTTTTTCCATTTTAATAGAGATGATTCATGTCTGAAAAACTCTAGAAGGGTGGTGATGAAGCAAAAACTAAGCTTAATTTTTGACAGTTAAATGCAACATCATTGCTTTACATTTTACATTAGCTTTACAAATGTCCCATTGTTCTGAGTCTTCCAAAATCTTAAAGGGCAWAAATTGCCAGTAATTTAAGTACAAAATCCCTGAAGAGTAGGAAAATGGTCCAGCTGAGGAAACTGTAGTTTTGTTACCATTTACTATGTTTGATTCGTTGGAAAGATGAACAAGTTTTTGGTACAAGTTTGGCATTACTTCCTCACCAAACCTCCCATCCAAAACAAATAGATCTGCACTCTTTCATATTCACAGGTGGGAAGGGTAACATCTGGCCTTTTATGACTGACTTGAGCATAAGAGGAATACTGTGGGGAAAAAAAACCCTGAGCTTTACAATCTCTCCTGCTTTCTAACAGTGTCTTATGTTTGAGAATTATGAAGAATAAGGATGAGAAAGACCTATTTGGTTATAAGTCTTTTCTTTTTGTTAAAATTGGACTTTCCTCATGTCTCTTGTCCAGCTTTTCTTTAAATTTCCAGACATTGGACTTCCTGAACACTTGTTTTGGTGAATTTTCGGCAGGTTCATAAATGAAAGATGAAGGAAATCTTAAAATATTTGCCTAAATTTTCCTTTTCCTAGCAGTAATGTAACTTRTAGTCCTTTCTCATTAATGTTCACAAAAATTCCATTTTACTGTCTCCGAAACCAGGTCAGCTAATTAAAATAAATTTTATTGTCCAATTAATTTATGACTATGTACTGTAAATAATAATTATTAATAGTAGTGCTGTTTTCCTAACTTGGCTGGAGTTACCATCATGACCCTTAGTAATACTGCAGTAAGAGATTAAACCTTTAGAACTATAGATGTGGGTGAATGTTATGGGAAGTAGCACAGAGTTTCAGAAGTGAAATTATTAATCTGTTAGCTAACTGTGAAACCTTTATAAACAAATATCGGATAGCTGAACAAATGCCTTTTATGTATGTAAGAGTTTACTGTATTGCAGTTTAAAAAATGTGGAGATCTAAATGTATTCAATTATAAAGAGTTTGTGTCTTATTATGCATAAGTGTTCTACAGATGTGTATAAATTAAAACCTAAGAGAATGAAAAGTAATTATTTTCCCTTTACATTTGTTTTGGGGAACTTACAGTTGATCAGGCTAACTTTACAGGATAATTGCAAAACAKTTTTTTCATGGGGGACAGATTAAGTATCTGTGGCATTGTATTCCACTAACATATTTGTGTGAATTCTGGGTGGTGATTTTATTTCTATAGATTAAAGCTGTAAACTGGACTTCATTTTAATGGTTTTGAAAAACTAAAAGCAAGGGTAACCCTTATTTTTCACTGGGGTTTCTTCATCTACTTAGTGTTATGGAAGCGATGTGTAATGATATGGTTGATAAATTGCTRTTCATAATGATAGCCTTTTAAAGCTGAAGTTTTCAGTCACGYTTGAATGTGTGGAACTCTGGTAGTGTCAACTATGTGTAAACTTTATTAAAGGAAAATACTATTAGATATGGGAAGTGGCAATATTGRCACTATACTGATACCTTTACACTCTCTATTTTTATTTAACTTTCTTTTAATTTGCATTGTATTTTCTCATACAGTGTGCGGGATTTTTTTACAGGCTGCATATTTCTATGTCAAAGAATCATATGAATGCCTCAATTTCAATAAAATCTGTGTTTCTTGTAGTTATTATAGCTGTTGTTTGCAATACCTAAAGGAAGTGAGATGCAATGTAACAGTTTCTAAAAATGTGTGTATATATAGAGAAAGAGAAAATATTTATGAAGGCTTTACTGAAAGAAAAAAAGATTAAAAGATGTAAAACGTCTGTGTAGACTTTTTAATATACCACTGATTAATTTATTCTCTAAGTATCAAAAAGAATTCAAAAGGTCTATAAAAATCCCTTTTGTGGAGCTACAGCAAAATTCTCTTCAGTTAGTCTTTTTGTAATATCTGTAGTTCATGAATGAGCTCTTTACTGCTGATCACTCATTTCAGGAAGTACTAATAGTATCTTGATCGATGATGGCATATTTATAGTCAGAGCTGTTGATATAAATTCTCATAATGATCATCTAGTCTTAGTTTCAACTTGTAGAGTAGGAATAGGTTTGCTTCTTTGGCACACCTGGATCTAAAGAACAAGTAACAGTAAATTCTGTATGGCTGATTTTCTGTTTTTGTGTGCTGTGCTTTCTGATACTAATTTCTAATAGCTATAAAATCAATAAGTAAGGTCCTGTTTCCAACCTGCCAATTCTCTGATGAATTATACAGCAATTACTTCTTCCCAAGAAAAGTGATCAGTAAACTATATACATAGATTGCCTCCTCTCCTGTGGAAATTTCATCAAGACTGGGTAAGATAGGCAGAAGCATTCAGATGAAGACTGTGGCTGAAAGGGTATTAAGTAGAATAATAAAGGTAATTTGTAAATCCAGAAAAGCCCATTGTATATTCTGGAAAGATTCAAAATAAGGTGATAAAGTATATTTTCAATAGAGACAATATTGTTGTGCTGTGCAGCATCAGTACCTTCAAAATTCTGAACCATTTATAACTTTTAATGTGATTATTAACATTTACCTGGTTAGAAGCTGACAGAGCTATAGGAATGAGACAGGATAGTAGTATGGGTGATGAAGGAAACAGTGACTCCATCTTCTGGCTGCAGAGAGAAATTTAGGAATTTTTGATTTAATCTTGATGACAAATGAGGAAAATGCTAGAAGGTATTCTTAGAATTAGCATGTCAGAGAATGAAATGAAAATGTCAGTAGAAAATAATGATGGTAATTCCATATGTTCCTCCCTTATTAATTTTGCTGTATTTTTGTGACTGCAACAAGTTTCATAAGCTAGGACAAAGTATATTATAGGTATATCTGCAAAAAAAAACTTTATTGTATTCAGGTTGTATAGGAAAAGTTGGTATGCTTCATTTTTTGAAAACAGTGACATTATATTGAAAGCAATTTAGAAATTGCTTCAATACTATGGATTATTGATTGACAATAAATGGCAGTATCCAGTATACATGGTARTGTACACACATCAATATATGAGATACATAGAATTTGTAAAAAGTGATTTAGAAACCTAATTCAATTCTCATAGCTGATTTATTCACTCCTGAAAATATTATCCTTTTGTTAGGAAATAACTTGCAGCAATAAGATGTGTGATAATAAAAGACAGACCGAACTCTGCAAATTGTTAATTCCTTACTCACCAAACGCTAGTTCCAGAGACTGAAAAAGCTGAGCTACGGGAAGCCAAGAGATTATGCAAGTTGTCCTTTTCGTTCCCTCTCTTTACTTTATGATGTTCTGATTTCAGTTTAGTATCTTAGCTCGAAACTCCTATGTGACCAGATAGAGGCTCAAGCTAAAACTGGGAGGTTTATTTCTGAATTGTCTGGATTTATACTTGAGTAAATCTTAAGGAAACACCAGTATTAAAATGTTCTTGCCCTCAAGGTTTGGAGAATTGGTGACCTCAAAATCATGCAAGATTTGTGAAGAAATTATTAGAAAACCTGATGTCAGAGAAAGTACACTTTTAGACTTTCTTTTATAGATAGGATTTTGAAAATAATTTCATATTTTAGTTCACATCAATTTTTAAGAGAATCGGTGTGTCTGCTGCAGAGTACAATTACCAAATTATATTGTAGCAGTATACCAATTTCAATGGATCTAGAATATGACAGTAAAGATTATTTGTATGCATTGAGCTTTATATACATGTCTAAACAACAACCCTATTTATGGTAGCTTGTAACCTATGTGTACAGTTGGATAAACAGTTTAACTATTCATGTGCATTATTTTTATAAGATGGAGTGCAGTACTTTAAGTACACCCAAAAGGATAATACTCCTCACTCTTTTTGTGCTGGAGAGACCAGCAGGGACTGGCCATTTAGGGCTATCAGTAAACCAATACTGTGCTAGGGTGAAAGGAAGCATATGAATCATAAATGTAGCATGCTTCACCTGTTTTGTTGCTAGCTTTATGATTTCATGCTGCTTAAGCATTATGATTTTGTGATTGAACTGTCTGTTTTCCTCCCTTGCAGTGTAATAAGATGACATTGAAGAAAACCCTCCCCTTTAGGTTATAGTGTGTTTAAATATATCAGCATTTGATCTGAATCCCTGGAGCAGCTCGGATTTGCCCTCTGTTCTTCTCAGTTGTGAGTCTACACTCTCTTTTAAATTGCTTGATGGGTGCTTCATAAGGAAGAACAACAAGAGTCAAGAAGTTTCCTTAGGCTGAAAGTATTTGACTTCATTTTATTTTTGCTTTTTCTTCCGTATCATCTTTTGTGTATATTTCATATTTACTGTGCAGTTAATAGAAACAAGAATAAAATATCTGTAAAATCTTTTCTGCCAGCTTAAATCCAAATGTTAATAAAAAAATTTATACTAAAAATCATTATTTGGAAGTACTTCCTGCGTTTTCAGCAGAGAACTTTGTGCTGGAAGGCCCCTTTAGAAATGACAATGGTAAATTGAGCTTTTATTTATTTAATAAAATCAGTCTTTTTGGTGCTTTGAAACAGTTGATGCTGCTATCCCCTTTTGACAAGTTCAGGACTAAGTAGGCATCAGTATTATTTTACCATAAATTAAGATAACTCCAAGGATGATCCAGCCGTGTCAAACTGATTGTGTCCTTTGTGGCCATTATACAGCAGGGGTTTGGCTGAGCTGCTGCTGCCATAATTTCTCATTACTGCTATGCGCCTGACATATGATGTATGCTCTGTCTATGCTACTGACGGACTTCTTAGCTGGTGGGTTAAACAAGCTTTAGGTACTTGGAAAAAAAGTCATGCTGTTTTGCAGGATTGCTGCAAGCTGCCAACTAGCAACCAAAATACGGATGAGCCAGAATTACTTTTTAAAGGTTTTCTACCTCCAGTGCCATGCATATTCCGTAGCTTTAATGATGTTTTAAAGGCCTCAAAGCAAAGAAGAAGCCCTGACTCTAGGAACAGAGAGCCAGGTGCTCTTCAGGGCTCTGTACTACACCTTAGTGCGAGTCTATGGACTCTCAGGCCTGCCATGTGAATGGGCAGAGGACAGGCTTGTGTTGCTTGGTCATGTCCTCTAATATATTCCCGTTGTTGTCTTTTATTGATGGCTGATCTTGGGCAGATGATCTGGCCTCTTTCCTGGAGGAACAGTTAGGCCTGATGGAATTTTAGGCAGGATGCTCCTCTGTGCTTCTTCGTGCTGTTGGCCAGGTGGACGAGAGGTGGGGGAAATCCTCTGCCTTCATCTGCACTTGGGCTTACAGCTGTAGCTAGTAATAATAGACTTGTTTAGTAAACCTTACTCATAACCAAATGGCTGAGTTTCATCCTCATCACTGAATGCTAGAAACATAATTAGAAGTTGGAAATGAGATTTCTTTACATAATATGACTGCCAGAGTTGGAAGATTAGAAGGAATACTAASTAACAGGAGACTTGTGATAAAATCATGTCTGTCACCAACACACTAACAAGCAAGAGAGAGAAATAAATCAAAATAAACATCTGTTGTGCAGTGTTTAGACATTTTCCCATTCAACTTCCTGCAAAATTGTACTATTATGTTTCTATCACGGTGGGTTCCATTTGGTAATGTGTTTGGTCCTACTTAGTCTGCTCACCTGACTCTGAGATGGTTTTTACTTATAGGTGACATTGTCATTAACAAATACCTTCTGACATGATGCACAGATACCCCGTGGAATTTGCAAAACTGTCTTTTGCTTTGGCACATAGGTGAGGTGAAAAAGGTATCTGAGTTTGACATTTCTTGGAGTAAATGAGAAAGTTGCTGAGAAAAATGATGGAATTTTCTTTTCCTCTTGCATCCAGAATAATTTATATCTGATAACTTTCAGGCTCCATGTTAGTTTATACATATCACTTCCCAGGTATTGACTGAAACTGTCAAGATTTAAGGATTTAAGAAGATGAAGAGTTATTTTAGGAACATGGGGATGTGTTGCTGAACTGCTCGATTCACTGGTGGTTGCTTATGCTGAATGTTACTGATGCATATTGGTTTATTAGTTTATTATGTAGATGTCAAATCCATATAAAACATAAATAAATCAGAGTCAAGATCTTAGAAAATTAAAAGGAATTTCTTTTTCTGTCATATGTATGTTCATGTGTATGTATACTGCACGAATGTCTAGAATTAATTTAGTAATGTTCAAAAAGCTCTGAAATTCTCGCAGAACTATCAATACACATAACTGTATCTAACTAATAGGTGAGGGAAAAGCTACTGAGAATGGTAACTGGTTATACTTTAGTTGCTCCTTGTGGGTTACTTGTATCATCTACTACCAGATTTTTAAGCTACTAGTGTGAGAAGACTGCAGGTTTCCAAAACTGAGCTGTTCCTTTATCAAAGGAACTACAGAGGACTGACTATAGCTGTCTTATACATATAACTGTACATGGAAAAACAAACTTATTAGCTACAGCTCCATCCAAAACTTTTTGTCTAACCTGAGCACTTCTTCCATACAAGCTTTTAACAGCCTGAGATCAGAATACTAGACTAAATAGACAAATTGTTATATAACAGCAGTTCTTAAGTTCACTACACTGTGCCATGTTAATCAGTGGTGAGTTTCTATTCTGTTTTTTTCCCTTGAGGCGAGATGACCCTATATATTACTTCTTTAGTAATATTTAGCCGTTTGGGCTCCTTGATAGTGAATTACTTCTTTTAACTGAATATTCATATAACTAAGTGGTAAGTCTACTATAAAAGTCTACAGGAAAAGGACATATTGGACTCAATTCAAATGTCCAAGCATTAATATCTCCTGTCATTTGAGACATTTTGGTTGTCTTGAGGACATTCTCAATGGGCTGCTATCTTCTGGATCTGTAGGAGACACACGCCCTTTTCAGCAGCTGGCATCCAGGGCATCTCAAAGAGGAATTGATTCCTATGTTTAGGCACCTGTACTGAGCCCACACTCAGTAAGATGCCAGAAGCTGGTAAAAAGAGTTGTCAGAGGGAATGAAAAGGCAAGCGGAAAATGAAATCAGAGCACTGGAATATACAGCCCTCCAAAAGTTAGAGAAAGGTATATGAGTTCCAGAAATACAGTAAAACAGGAGGAAATGGTATTTATTTTTTAATTTGTATTTTAAATAATAAGAAAGCTCCTGTTAAACCCTTTCAACTTTGAGGTTTATCATATGATGAATTGTGTTTCTGTGTAAATTCTGTCTCCTGAAGGCTGAAGACAATATTGTTCTGGACCTCTGCTGAGGAATACCACGCAGATGTTCATGGATCATGATGTTCTGTTTCCCATTGATCAGTAACTGTCATCTGTCCCCTGAAGAAACTATTCTCTGTGTTCGGAAAAAGAACCATCTGTGGGAGAACTAAGGAAGCATGGGGTTTAATGGCATGTTCAAGATTATATGAGAAGTTTGTAGCAGAGCTAGTAATCTCTTTATTCTGTTCTTTAACTACAAGACTGTGTTTTCTTTTCAGCAAAGAACTCTTTAAGTTCTGCTCACTGTTAATACTTTCGATAACATTGGTTTTTGAATATGGAAATAGTTTTAAAAAATAGCTTGCAAACTGATATTTCCTATGCAAGACACAGTTCAAGGCAGATGTTTAACTCAGGTGAACACCTTGAAATCTTGACTCAGAATAGGATTACATATAATAGTTTGTATCCTATAATAATTGGAAAGTAAGGAATAGACTATTAAAAGGTATTATAAAAATAGCATTTTCAGTTAGAACTTGCAGACTTTCAAAAAAAAAAATTTTTTTTTCCTCTCGGTAAAATGTAGATACATTTTTAGTTTCTGTATATGTTTACTGTTAATCCAGGTCCCCATACCTGCCTGCACAGGTCGTGTGTGAGAAGGGGAAGCCTAATGCCTCAGACAATTGCAATAGCTCTAGTTGCTAAAAGGTTCCATTCTCAAAGTGGCTATGTTAAAAAGCCCAAACCCTGAAATAAAAAAYCCCCAATAGATCAGATACAGAAGGAATCCATTCTGTTTTCTTGAGCCTATCATTGTCAGTATCCCATCTTTATATATGCTATTGGACAGTTTCAGCATGTTCCTTCAATCCTTCAATTGCTACTGAAATACATTCTAAGTTAATGAGACTCAAATGGTGCTTTCTGTATATATTGGGCTTTCTTGAGCTAAAAATAAAGGTATCATTAATTATATATTTCAATAAAAGTAACCATATCTGTGGGACTACTGCAGAGATTCATGATTGAAATAGAAATGGAGGTGGAAGAAAAAAGAATAGGAAAGAAAGGAGAAACAAAAGAGGCAAAGCAGCTGCTTACAACTGCCTGAAAGAAAGATTATCTCTTATCCTAGTTTCAACTTGCTGAATAAAATGTGATGTGGTCAGGTCACTGCATGTAAAATACTATAAGAAGGTGATCTGTACTTCATCATTATAAAATTCAAACATTCTTGAACCTTTTATTCCACCCTGTTCATATTTATCTTTTTGGTCTTGCCTTCATTGGGTACCACATTTGTATTGATAAATTGTGGGTACTTGGAGATGTATTGATGGGCTGAAGACAGTTCAAAATGTAGAGTGCTGTGGCTTTGCATATCATTACACCTAGCTTGCTCTTTGCCTCTTGAAAGCTGTCGATTTGTGCATTATTGCTATTCAGGCTGATAAATGACAGTAATTGTTCTTAAGTTGAAGAGCTGGCTTAATGTGCTGACTTGCTTGGGAATTCTGAGCACTAGGGTTAAACTAGTGCTCCACTGGTTCTAATAAAATGGTCTTTTCCAGCTCAGAATAGATACTTAATTGAATTACTTTAGTTTTCATGCATTTTGCAGCTTTGCATTTGGAGAAAAAATATTCATAACAAGATCAGGTAATTCAGAGATGTTCGCAGGGAGGTCAGGATCGGTATGTGCCCCCACTTCAAGGCACCTGCTCCCAGTGGTGCTACCACAATTAAAAAAAAAGTTGAGAGTGAGAATATATTAGTCTTATTGTGGCACTAGGAAAGACATAAATGGAGTATTAAAAAATTGGATGGAAATGTATCCCTACTCTTTCTCCACTGTCCCAGTGGTGGAAATTAGCAACACACGTAGATAAATTACAACTCAGTTTGTGGGATTTTTTAAAGCAATATTTCTACTTTTTGGTGCCGCTGAATTTTTGAATAGTTTCTGCCTACTAGCAAAATCTTAAAACTTCTGGTAATTTAGAAAAGAGATTTTTCAATCGTAACTCAAGAAAAATTCCTCATGCAATTTAGTATTTTTTGCTTCAGTAATGCCCACAGAATTCAAACTGAGAATTTCAATTTTTYAGAAGTGTTTAGTGTGATTTGTATCAAATTGTTCATATTTGGCATTTCTTATGAATACTGCAGTACAAATTAAGGCACACAACCCAAATAATAGAATGTCTCACTTACTTCAGCTAGTTCTCGTTGCTTTTAAACACGCTATGTACTTATTTTGTACAACAGCTGTGCATTTCTACTTTCCACATAAATGCAGATAATTTCAAATTCGATTGAAAAAATTGAACTGTTAAAGAAGAAACTTGCCAGCTTCAGGATGAAATTTATATACTTCATGGTGATTCTCTCTCCATGATGACTTACTTGTTTCATATATAAATTTTGAGTGGGATCAATCCCTTCCACTTGAGATACAGAAAGTCTTTCCTTCTACCTGTGAAGGGAATATATTTATTAATGGTCTTTTGTGTTTCCAAGCATGATGCTTGGCATTTCCTGATTCTGTATCATAAAGATAGTGATAGTTCAGGAACAACTACCTTACTGCAGGATTGTTTTCTTCTTATTTAGAACTTGTGTAACTTCATTGTGTAATGTATACAATTGAGCAAGAGTTATGTGAACACTAGAAAAATAATAGTGAATAAAGTGAATATTTGTTTAGTCAGTTTAGTAAGCAGAACTCCTTTTCCTTTGTTTTGAAAAGGAAGATGCTTCACAGTTATATTTATGACTAGACAGGTTTGCTGCATCATATCTGTCACACAGAAKTATTTTAATTCCTAGGATGCTAATGAAAAGTATGAAACACCAAGAGAACATGATGTAACAAGTAAAAGCCAAAAGGATAAGATTCACATTCCTTCCACAACCAATTCATGCCTTAATATGCAGAACTAACCCTGTAGTCTTTACCTCAGCCTCAAACACTTTTATTTAGAATATATTTATAATCTCTTAAACAGGAAAATCCTACTTAAAATGTCCTGATTTGAAACAGAAATCATCTCAGTGTTATAAAAGAATGTAAAATTCATCTTTTGCAGCTGTGTGAGCTGGAAGCTGTTAAAAGAAGATCACCCAAAGAGAATAACCTGATCTCATCAGGTGCTGAGAGTTCTTTACTCTGATTGAAGTCCTGTGAAATTGGTATTTAAGTTCTGACAGTCTGCTCAGCTGTATGTCTTTTTTTTTTTTTTTTTTTTTTTTTTTTTTTTTTTTTTTTTTTTTTTTTTTTTTTTTTTTTTTTTTTTTTTTTTTTTTTTTTTTTTTTTTTTNTTTTTTTTTTTTTTTTTTTTTTTTTTTTTTTTTTTTAATGGCTTGTAGAGAACTGAGAGTGCTCAGTACCTCATGGAATAGGTTTTATTTGCTTTTGTCAGTTGATAACATTACATGGAGTTGTATTAGTTTGGAGTTGCATTAGTCTGGTATAATTTTATACCAGAAGTCATTAACTTTTGTATAAAACCACAGAAATGCAGCAGTGGTAATGTGAAGCGAACACCTTGGGCAATGTATAAAGCTGGCTGCGTGCACAATCTGCCACTGGTGCTTGTTTGTTTGTTTGTTCTTTTGTTTTTCTTGGGCCAACTCATCCTTAGAACGAGGGACGATCCATTGCAATGGCCTAGATGGTCAGCGGATAGCATCAGAAAGGTAAATCTCTTATATACGCTTGTGATTGTTACCCTATGTAATCCAAAGGTGATTCTGACTGAAATAGTATCCTYGGATGTGGGAGAAAATACTTTGCGAGAAGTACTTTATTACGTAGACTGTAAGAAGCTTCAGTTTTCTTCCTGTTATTTTCTAATAATACAGATTTCCTACCTATACGGATATTCTGGTTTTACTGCACTAGAATTGAGGATATTAGTTAAGTCCTGTCTTCACCATCCCATAACTCAGATATGTTTGCAAGTAAGAGTAAGTCCATTATCTGACTACAGTACTGTCTAGAAACTTCAGATTTCTCTAAAGCTACCTTTTAATGATTTTCTTCCCCCCTCCTCATTTCTCTGCTTTAAAATTAAACAAATAATCACTAAATGCATTTCTTTTGGAAAAACAGCATTAAATTTCCTCAAAGGAGGGTGGACTGTCTGGTGTGCCTACTATACTTCTATTTTATTCAACCACTTCTTTTGACTGAGTCATTTTTCTGCTATTCATGAAACTTGAAGCCAGAGCAGTATAAGTGTTAAAGGATGCTATCTTTCATGTCCTGTTCTTCACAGGCCCAGGTGTCCTGCAGGATCTTCTATAGAATGTTAAAGAGTAGTGTGACTTGAGCATATATTTTATTTTTTTCCTAATCTACTGTTTTCCAGTTCAAACTTTTCCTATTCAAAGTTGGGATAAGGAAAAAAGTACCAGAGCTTAGCTAGTATGAGAACTTTAGAGCTATTGGAAACTTCWTGTTATTGGCTGATCTAATGTCTATCTACAAATTTTATGATGATTAATACTTTCTTGCAGAAACTTAATTTTTGTTTTGAAGAAAAATGCCCAACCTCTCTAGCTCCAGGAGAACTTTTCAGATGTGGACCTATTGTTATAGCAACATTCATAGTATATTTACATACACTTTTAAAACACAGAATGTCTCTCTGCTGAARACAGACAGGTGTGTCCTTACTGAATGTAAGGACTGAAATACAGTTCATGAACTTTCTCCATCCAGCCAGATGGTATTTTGACTATTTAAACTCTCTCATCTATGATTTACTGATTTAATCCCTTAATTAGGAGGCAAAACTGAGTATCAAGTTTGAACTATGTTTCTGATTGCACTGTAACATGGAGAAAAGGGCTAGGGCTTGTTTTTTTTCAGGTTTCTGAGCATGCACAGGTTCCACACAGGTGAGAGAAAATCCTGAAGGGATTGACCACTCTGAAATTCCAACATTTTACTGTGAAAATTCTGGGCAAGTCACTGTTTCCTTTGCTGGTAAACAAAGATGTGAGTTCTTTCAACTCTGTTATTGTTTTCTCTGTAAAACGCAATTTAACTTCTCGAAGTGGAAACTGATGTATTGGGAGAAAAGTGCTGTGGAAAAGATAATATTAAGGAGAAAAGCAAAATGAGTATTTTAATTGCTAAAGTGAATTTGTATTTTATATTTACATATGTATTCTCTCCATGATATTTGTTCTGCCTTTAAAGGAATACGAAAGTGTTGCAAGAATATGGTCTTGTGGTTCTACATCATGCTGAATCTCTAATTATTGTTTCCAGCTGGTTGACTGTCATTTGGCCTAATGGAAATTCCCTGTAGTGACTGATGTTACTTTACACCTTTTGTCTGACTTCATTGAGCTCTTCAGGTGGTTGTGGCTTGAAGGTCAGAGTAAGCTGGGTTGCTTCTAGATTTTTCATACAGCCAGGCTGCTGATGGTTGGTCTTGGTTGTTTTATCGTTCTGGGCATAACAGTAAGTACATATACAAAGGAAAAAGTTAATGCAGTTCAGCAGCAGGAAACTCTGCAGATGTTTAATGGTTGAAAAGGAGAGGTGTGCTACCTGCTTTTATACTTTCCTATGTTAATCTGTATGCTTTATATAGATATGCCAGGATTAATTTTGGTTATATATCTTTTTGAATCAGAACTCTACTACCTTAATTGACAAGACAAAGTGATTTCTGGTGAGGGTGCCTACCCCAGCATCCTTAATTGTTTCATGGTATTGGAAAGTGTACTTCAGAAAAGGATCCATCAGAGAYTGGTAGAGGGAAGGGAGTGGATCTTTAGGTAAAACTCCTGTTTAAAGCTTATGCCCTACTTGATGCTCTCTGTAGAGTAATGTTTTATTCTAGGCATGCAAGTATTATTATAGCAGCCCATGTGTCACCTTAAGTTTGCCCAACCTTTCCAATTTTTTTTTTTTAAAAAAAGAAAAGATAAGCTTTTCAATGTCTTTTTTTTGTTAGACTTTACTTATTTTTATGACCTAAAACTTTAAAGCTCCTGAAATTTGAGTGTTTCAACTAAAATGTTTTAGATGTTTCTGAGAGCTAGAGTAGAGGAAATATGTTTGGGGCTGATGTTCAGAGTAGTTTTACACCTGTTCTTCAGGAGTTTGTTCCCTTTCTTTGCAGTAGGTATTTAGCAGCAGGTAATGTTTCTTTTGATCTTGCATTTTGGTGGTGGTCTCACTTTCTTGTGTGTTTAAATTGTGATTGGGACATACTTGTCATATACTCATTAGATTTTTAACTTGGTGATTAAGTTTGATCTAGTCAAGATTTCTGCTTTGGAAATGTATATGTTAGAATGTAATTAGATCTTTAAAATTATTTCCTGCCCACTAGTGGGGATAACTTCAGTGTTAAAGCAATCAAGATTAGTATTAGTTACTTGGAATAGAAAGACTCTATACCAAGACAGGAGTCTAAATCTTCAGTGCCATCAGCCCAGTCCGGCCACTTTTTGCAGAACCGSTTTATACTGAATAAATACAACTGGTGCTGTGGTCACAAACCTCATGAGAGAAATTATTTACAAGGGTGTTCTCTAACTTAGGTCAGCAACTGAAGCAGTTACTATAATTTCAGTGGATCCTCTGGGTTCCCATTTTCCTATATGTGTAGAGGAAACAGCCAATCCTTTTTGATACAATGTATGCRTAGCTTTTACACCACATACATATACTCATGCACTCTACGTATTGTGTGTGAGAAGGACAGAAACTGTTCAATACAGTAGTATTTACTTAAGCAAAAGTCTATTAACTCACCCTTATCTTTTGAAGGTGTCCATAAAAACTGTGGACAACTGCCAAGTGGGCCAACTTCAGATGTTCTGATGGCACGGTTCAGGCCTGCTTTTATTGTGAGATTGGCATAAAAGTTAAGATTTCATAATACAGAAAACAATTGATTCTTTGCTTTCTTTATGACTTTAGCATTTGTGGAATAGTTATCATATCTTTTAGGCTTGTTTTATACTGAAGGAACCTAAAGCTTTTTTTGAGCATAATTATTATGCTGTAAGAGCTAAGCATTCAAGGAGGTATCAAAACTCTTATATGTGAACACTTTGTTCCATTATGCTTAAACTGTGATGTGTCATGATGGACTGTTTTTTAGCAGTCAAGCATCTTCAGACTAAATTTGAAATTTGTAATATTCAGACCATATGTATATACAAAGCAATCAGCCAGCAAAAATCTGGAATTTTCAGCTAGTGTTGCATGATTAAAGCATAGCATATAGTCATAAGCAACACAAACAAAATAGAGAGGCATTTGCTGCACTTAAAAGAACCTTCATCTATAATATTTTTATGATAGATTGCAGGCAATATTTTCAAAAAGTGTATAAATACTCCTTGGTATCTGCTTTAAAGAAGTATGACATAGGCATATGTCATAGACATGCTATCAACAAAGGGATTTTTGTAGAATTTTTCCCTTCACATACTTATTTGGTGAGAATATTTCATAATTTGCAGAAATTAGCGAACTATTTCAAAGGTTATGCAACCATGGTACTTTCATCACTGCCTTTTTAGATATAGGGAAACAGAAGCAGGAGATTCCCTGGATCTAAGCAAAGCTATTGGAAGAATCATTTGCCTCAGTAAGGCTTTTGACTAGTTGTGTGGTTGTGGGCTTTTATTTATTTATTTATTTTTTAGAACTGCTCTTGTTTTAGCCACATTATCAGAGATTCTACAAGTAAAACTAGAATATGTCATCTCTTTCAATCCGTTTTTAAATTAAAAGATTTTGCTTTTATAGTCCTTCCCTCCCCCGCCCCCCCGGCATAGGTGGGGAGAATCACAGAAAAGCTGCAATAAATACACATTTATTCCCATTTTTCTTTTTTTCTTCTGAAGAACTGTTTGGGAGCTGTTTTTGAGAAACAGATTATTTGTGTGGATTTTCTTTGTTGTTGCTTTGAAAGTTTCACTTAGTTCTGACTGGTTGTAAGCTAATTCTTCTGTGTCTTCTTTTACAAACAAGACCAAGGAATAGTTACACAAAAATCCACTGCATTAAAAGTTATCTTCATTAATATTGGTATCTTGCTTTTTTTATCTGGTTTTCTGACCACTAAGAAAATGGAAACAATTAGTGTGTAGTTTTCTCTCTTGTCTCTGTAGAACTCATTCATTGGCTTTGATGTCAATATATTTCTGAATTTCTGTTGTCCATGAATGATGTAGTCAAGTGATATAGCACTTTGTATAGCAATGCACCATGTTTTTTTTTAATCTTCCTTATGTAGTAATGTGCACAACATTGTTTAAGGAACCAAACTTGAAAAGTGGTATGTGTGTTTATTTCCTTTTTTCTTAATTTGCAACTGAGATTAGGGGGGGAAAAAAAAACCCAAAACATCACCAAATGCTTAATTATGCCCATTTATTTATTTTATGTACAATTTGCTTAATTATGCCCAGCTTCCCCATCCTCCCTTGTCAACTACAGAATGACACATCTCTAAACTAAGCTTGAGGAGAAGAGACCCTGATTTTGGGCAAGTCGAAGAGAACTGGCAAAATAATATTCTCTATTGTTCTCTAGAGCTGTAGTGTTTTTTTTGTTTATTACAGATAAAGGAAACTAATTTCTTAGGTCACCTGTAGACTTGCACTTGAACCCTGCAGTTGTTTCTTTGGGAACATGGAATATTTTCCCTCTTTCTCCCTAAAGAAGAATCTTCTCTGTCATTTTCCCTTACAAGGACCTATGACCTATCTTAGCTGCAGGTGCAAAGCTGATTCCTTTTGACAGAGATGGAAAACACTAACTGAAATACAGAATGAAGCTAGCGGACTGAGGAATTAAAGCATTTGCAGAATGAAGGCTTTCCAATTCATCACCTTTTCTGTAAGCTTTTTACCTGGACTAGCTACTACTCTAGGATCTTAGCTCATTTTCTGAATATAGGTCTTTGAGTTGCTTCTGCATTCAACTTTGCTTCCAGGAAGGCTCAACAAATCTGCTATCATTATAGCACACTAATTAATAACCTGTGCTTTYTCTTTGTAGAGCAGACCTGATAGTTTTAATCTTAGATGTTTTAATGTAAGAATCAAATGACAATCATTGCTTTGTTTTGTTGTAACAGATTCACTTATTTTTCAAGGCTGACCAACAAATAATTGAGATAGCTTCATTATTTTAGATGGATTGCTAATTACTGCCCCCCCCTCTTTTTTCTTATTCCTATTTCTGTCCTTCATATGGTGATTGTGAATTAGCTTTGTGCCATTTTCTAAAATATCAGGCATTTTTATACATTTGGTATATTGAATGGCAAATACTTGATGTAAAGTCTGCAGTTTTACTCCATAACCAGATTGTAAAATATGAACTGAATTAATCATAACTGCAAAGAGTAATGGCACATTTTCTCTTATTTTATCTTTACTGCCTTTCAGATCATGGTTTAAAACCTTCTACATCTGGTGCACAGAATGAGGCAGCAGCTTTGGTAGTGGATAGCAAGAGGCAAAGGTCAAACCAGAGGCTGCACAAATATTGTGCGCTGGATTTATTGTTTTAATTAAGAGTGTGGCAGTTCATCATAAACTGTTTATGGTGTTTTTGCACAGTGCAGCATTTTGAAATCAGCTGTTTTAATGAAAACATAATGTCATATCTGTCAAAGTTCTAAATATTTTTAAAGTGAAATATGGAAACAAGAACTTTAATTCTGAGTTTTCTGGGATTAGCTCTTGGAATTGTTTTAAAATGCCTTATGTGTCATATTGCAGGTAGCACATAGTCCTGGCTTAGGAAGGGAATGGAAGGTACTATATGTATCATGTTGTTTAATTGTGAAAATACATGCTGAGTGTTAATGTGTTAAATGAGAAAGCCTTTATGATTTGTGTTGGAATGCCAGAATTAAGACACAGAGATAAGGCACTTCCTTCCTCACATACAGCATGTAAAAAAAGCACAATCAAGATGCAGTATTAAAAAAAAAAGGGGGGGGGGGCAAAAACCCGAACACTCCTAAAACTGGAAGGAGAGAGATGCTGTAGGTAATATGATGCTGTGATACATTAGCATCAGGTTCATTGTAATTAATTATTTACAATGACCAAAAAGGTGATGTCTTTTTGTGGACTGCAAGGCTGAGTAATTTGTAGTCTGGCAATTTCTTGCTATTGTTATGTATTCATGTAGACATGTAAGGCAATTTTGGTTACTTTTTTGTATAGCCTAATAAAATATTTGTTTAATCTGAAAATTGTATTTTTGTAGTACTCTCCTTGGAAAACAGAAATTAAGCCTGTCATTAGATGCTAGACCACAGTAGTTGACTGAGCAGGGTAATGTATGTTACATTTTGTGCTATACTTGGTCAAGTTTCATATATATCGTATTCCACATTATTTTATTAAATTTAATATCTGCACTTCCTATTACCAGACATGCCTCTCATTCAAAGCACAGAGGCACAGTTCTCTAATCAGAAGTGACAAGCTATATACTTTCTTTCAGCCATTATTTGGTAGCCTAGAGCAAGGAGCTCTGTTTCCTTGAAAATGTTTTGAATTGGGTTATTTTTATTGAAGTATTAAAGTAATTCTTCAGATTTTAGGCTATTATTTAAGCACTTCTGGGAGAATGCAATAACCTCTGGATTCTATAGCCTTTGTTATGTTAACAATTGTAGCTGCTAAATGTATCTTTTTAATGCTTGTTATGTAAGTTTCTGGAAACTCMTCTGACTGAGAGACTAACAATATTTAGGAAATAAACAAGATTAGTTGGCTAAATTAGTTTACTATTGAACTATGATATTAAAATGACTTACTACAAAAAATACACCAATAGATTCTGGTCACTCTACCTTCACTGACAAATTTACGTGATTAACTGTTCACTAATTTGTTTTAACAATTTGTTGTAAGAATAAATCTGCCAAATATGAATTTTATGTTGAGTCTGAAAGTGGTGATTTTCTTATCTTATAGCAATCTTACTTATCGCACAGTATCCTTGATGATGTTGGTTTAAGCCCCCTTTTTTTGAATATTTAGTTTGATTGAATATCTTTTAATAGGACTTTTGGAATCTTTGCAAATCTTGTGCCTCCTTTTTCCTTTAAAATGGGAAGAGAAGTGAAAAACATCAAAATAGTAGGTCCTTCCTTAAAAGAGAAAGGAGGCAGCTGAGTCCCAAATCTCAAGAGAAACTCAAGGAGAGGCTGCTCTGTGGAGTTCTTCAGCGACACCTTTTCTGAAAGGTGATCTGACTGCATGAAATCATATTTGCTGACCTCCAATGAACTACTGGCCTTTGAGCCTTGTGAAATTTTGCAGCAATGTTGATGTACACGTCCATGAAGGATAACATTAAGAAACTATCTTCCATTCTTGAATACAGATCTTATTAATGGGGAAATATGTTATTTTTTCAATGTAAATGTAATCGACACAGTTCAAAGTATATGTTTTTTCTTTTTTCTTTCCTACCTCTACCTTTTGCTTAAGGCTCACTCTTGGAGACAGTATGAGGTTGAGTTAACCATAGGTCTGACTGAGTGGCTTGAGGTTTAGAGATCGAATGATGGATAAGGGACAGATAATCCTTGCTGCCTCAGTGCCAGCAGATTGCCTGGCAGTAGGAATGAATGTTATCATCTGCTAGCTGCATATGCACTACAGGGCATAAGTGTGAGTCAATAATATTGCATCTAAACAGATCTGTAAGTGTATGCTCTGACATTTTCATTATATCATGGCCTCTGTCTGGCCTGGTTTTCAGGGGATGGAATTGGGACATGGCAGAGAGATGCATCTGTTCTAATAGCTTGAAAATGCATCTCGGTCCCCCTGTTTAAATGTAGCCATAGTCAGCTAAATCTTGGCTTTGGTACTTGTTGAGCAAAAGACTAAATTTTCTATCTTAATGGTGCAAGAGAACCGGCCTGCAAGTTAGGAAGCGTACCTTAGTGGGAAAGGCATCTAGGACATGTTAAACTTGATAGTAAATGCTGAGCCAGGATGATGATTTGCACTCACCAGTGCACTTACAGAATGTCACCCAGCCTCTCCCAGAGGAGTGACCGTCAGGAGTTCTTTGCAAAGAAGGTGCTGGGGGAAAAAATGTGTGCTGTTCACACCTAGCAGTAATACAGGCTAGTTTAACTCGGGTTTGTTCACTGCTTGTAGCAATTCAGCCTGTTGGATTTGATCTCTGAGTACTTGGTGAAATGCTGTGGTGCATCCTGCAAAGAAAGTCAGACTAGGTAAAAGCACTAGTCCTTTTGGCCTTCAGAGTCTTCAGATACAGATCGGTATTTCTGTAACACTGCTGATGAATATTAAAATCTGTTCAGTGTTCTGCTAAAATAATGAGTTACAACTTTCACTTAGAAAAGAAGGAAAAAATATCAAAAATACTTGTCCTGACTATGATTTATTCTCTAAACTCTTATTTTTGAAATCATAGGTGCATAAAATTCAAAAGTGTCAGTTAGTTGACAGGGAAGTGTCTGAAATGTTAGAACAGTTCGTTGGATCTATAGTGGGTATATAGGAACGTTCTATATATTCACCTCAAGTCCTAAATGTAAGAACAGCATTTAAGCTTCTGCAGAGAATGTATACTGTCCCTAATCTGCATTTTTCATTATACTTCCTTGAAAACTATTCCTCATGCTTTGAGATGCATGAGTTTTCAGTTTACTGATCATTAATATAATTTCATTTGCAGAAAAATACTTTAACATTAATGTGGACACAAAGGTACACATGACAAGAGGCTATGGTAAATAGATCATTGGAGTTTTCCTAAAAGACAGAGGTATATTTAACCCCAAATGAAACAGATTAAGAGTATTTGGGGGTATTGTGTTAAATGCTGGTAGAAACAGTGAGTGGTAGAAATTATGGAATAAATCACGTCAGGAGAAGCTCTTTTCTCTTAATATTTCTCCAATGTGTATGTAGTATTGAATACTGATGATTATTTTGTTAAACAGTGCTGATATACTGTGTAGTAATCTAACTGATGCACTATTAACAAATGTGTAATTAACATTCTTAATGAGAAGCTGTAGTAAGTTAGGCCAATTTCTGTAGTCTTAAAGAAAAACCTGCATGTATTTGTTTTAACAATCCATAGTAAGATAAAATTAATACAAAAATTTGAGAATACATTAAGATATATGTACCTATATTGGATGTTAGTGTTATATTTTGAAACATTCCCTATATATATTTTATATATTTCAAACATTGTTGACCTTTGTTATATAGTACCAAGCTCAGGGAAATAAATTTGCATAGATTTAGTAATATATTGTACATAACTACACAGGACAGTGCACATTTTTCCTTAAGATGCAGCATTATAAGCAAGACATTAAATTATGCCTATCAGACAAAGCAGCAGAATCTCAACATTTTTTTTTATAGCACATTCTATTGGGAAGACATCTCGGTTTCTAAAAGCACATGCATTAACTGCCTGATTCATGTGGTGACATGTGGCATATCCAAATGTGTTATGGATCTCCCAGGAATAAAAACAACATAGCAAAATCATCACCTTGGGATGTTCATTGAGTGAATATTTTACAGACATACTCCTTTTATATTTATATAATAATTTAGTGTTATGACAATTTTTTTAGCAGTGTTGGCAGTTTTTCTTTTTTATAATGGTATTATATTTGTGAGCCTATTAAGTGCACATGGGCTAAACTACAGAAAAAAGTATTTTTCATAATTCCTTAGGGTGCTTGTAGTGAAAGAACCATATTGGTATAGAAAAATGTTAATAAAAGGTCAAGCAGAACTTTCCAATGTTTATCATGATAGCAATAGCAATTTGGGGCTTTTTTTGAATTGTATATTGAAGAAACAGATTTATGGAGTGTGTAGAAAGGAAACCGTAGCTAGTATACTTTGTGCTTGAACTCTTTGTGAGGAAACACATGTAAGTTTTAATGATAAAGTAATTCATTTCTACTATTTTTTCTTTAAAATATCTGTAAATTGTTGTGAAATTGTATGAAGCAAGCTAAAGAAGTGTGCTGTCTTGCTATGTGCCAGTACTACAACTAGTGCTATCTCCTCTAACATAGAGAATGATGCTTACAACAGTGTAGATGGCTTTTGCTATTCCAGAAGATTGACATTCAGATTGGAAGCAATGCCCTTTGGTAATGTGCATATTCATGTACAATGGATAACAGAATGCTGGTTTATTAATTTTTGGAATTAGTCTATTTGTTCCAGTATATCACAATACTCTATTCACCTTACATTTATATTTGCACTGAAATCAGTGCATGAAAAAAACAGGATTTAGCTATTTATCAACTCTTAAGTCTACTAGAGTTATTTAACAAGTTCAGTACTCAAATTCAGATGGGATGGTTCTTTCAGAATTTATTTTTTCTTATGCTTGTAACTGGCAGAGATGCTTTGACTTGTTTATTTGGAGTATACAGTTTATAAAATGTTTTTCCTGGCTTAGCCAACAAATTGGAAGCATTAAAAATGAGGTAATTCCTGTGTTTTTCATCTCTGAACAGAATGAGAGCTGAATGGGTAATCCAGATCTCATTGATAATGAATTTGAAAGAGCATCAAGCACAGTAAGTGTCTGCTCTTGTACTCTTGAAGCCTGTGTGATTTTAAGGATAGTCAAAAGCCAGCTATGATGAGAGAAACTAGGATGTGTCCTTATGCTCTGATGCTGTGAGTTTACATCAGTTGTTAATAATTCGTCAATGAAAGAGTAGTGAGTAAATTTGCATTCTTCCTCCTTGTGCAGTAATTTGCTTGAGTGTCTGTGTTCTGAAACACACCAAATTTTCGATTCTCTTCCTGGTGATGAGAGTAGGCCATAAACTTCATCGTAATACTAATAAATAAATACTGTTACATCTGGTAACTGGATTAGGATTAACTGCTACAGTTTTACTTTCCTGATCAACTTGGAGCACATGGGTGATCTGCAAATGACAATCTGTAGCATCATCTTCTGCCCATTATTGTGAAGATGATAATTTTCAGTTAACTTCTGATTCTACTTGAATAGATGAAGAAAACTGTACTAGGTGTGTATGTGTATTAAAACCTGCAATGTCTAAGTGAAATTAATTCTGAGTTAGATATATGTCTGTATTTGGGAAATGCAAAAATAGAATAAAAGCAAAAATAGAATAAAATTTTCCTTGAACAGTATAGTAAATCTTTCTCTGATAGTATGTTTCACTTTAATTATATGCAAGTTACGACACTGTTGTGACACTGTAGATTAAAATCCTGACCACAGACAAATACTGCATCTCCTCAAAATAGAAATGTGTTTTCTGTGCAAAAGTGTAGATAAAGGCTATTTTCTTGAAATTGATCCAAGCTGGCTCCACAGGAACAGAAGCATGAGCATCCAAAGTAGCTGTAACAGCAGGAAATTCACTTTTCATTGCCATTTTGCTCTATCCCTTGTGAGAAGGGTTGAAAATAATGCAAGGAAACTACAGGAAATCTATATCAAATTTTTTTAGAGATCCATCTTATTGTTTAGCAATTTCCATTGTATCATATTAGCAGTGTATACAGTATTTCTTTTTGGCAGAGACAGTGGTGGGTTTTTTGTACATTATCAAAATGATAATATGTTACTGAAGTATTAATGAAGTGTGAATTATGTTGATAAAATAAGTTATATGAAATACATGAACAGTACTGTTTTTGCCAGTACAAAGGGATTTTTATTCTGCTGCTCAAGTAGCAATGTCAAGTTATTCAGGGCTTCTACTTTGCGTTGTGTGGTCTAGGGAAATATTTTCTTCAGTGCCCACAAAGTGTTTCTCAAAGTACTGTATTTTCTCCTTTTTTGGAAGTCATTCTGTGCATCACAAGAGTTACCTAAATGTTTTGCTGTGCAGTGAAACTGTGGCATTTGCYGCGTGTGGAAATCTCGTAGTTGTGGAGGTGATACCTACAGTGTKTTGTTCATGAACTCAGATTCCGAATAGCAGGAAGATAGGTGCAGCTACCTGGAACACAGCTGTGGTATGAAGCACTGCAGTTCCTGTCATTTGGGCAAACAGGAGCTATTGCACCATCAGGTGTCTAACAGCAATGCAGATAGCTTAGTACTCAAATTCTGTCTGCATACAGAATAAATGTCTTAATGTCAATTTATTTTTTAATTCTAAAATATTTGAGTTTCGCATTAGACAGTAGAAGCTCTGTTACTGACTCCCAGCTACCAGGCATACACCAGTAGAATTGAGGAATGGCATGAAGCCTAAGTTAATAAGCTTTCAGGCTTATTAGGCTGAGCCCTGTGCTGGCACTGCCAGGCTGGGCAGCTGGGCAGGAGGGAGGTAGCAGCAGGGGTCAGAAGATCAAAGGGGAGAAGCCAAGGAGATGGCATCAGGCAGCGGCAAGAAGTGGTGGAGTGAACAGGGAGCRCAGGGAAGGTGGTGGCTGAAGGAGGGAGGTCAGGAGAAGAAAGTGAGACAGTGAAGTTCATTCCAAAAAGAACRCTGGGGGCCAGGGAGCTATGGTATTCAATGCAACATGAGATCTGATGTGAGTTGCTTCTTTTTATTTTTTGCTGTTAACTCTTTGGTATATAAATGAAATAAAAATGTACCTATCAGCTAAGAAATCCCAGCTAGTCTGTGAACTGTAGATTAGGCTATATCCATGGGGGGAAAACAGTGGGTGGTACCTTTGCATCCAGTCACCTCCACTGGAAAAATGAAAACTGTTTACCCTGCCTGATGGCAGTGGCTGAGGAGAGTGGTGAAGGGAGAACTTACAGCCATGTGAGGCTGCTGGGAAATGTGCATTATTGTCTGCTTTGAGCTGTGAGGATGATCAGAAGAGTCCCATTTCTACACAACTGTTAAAGTGGTATTAGGAAGGATAGCAGTTATCTTTTCTAGCTCATCTTCAGTCTGCTGAAGACAGCACATCTGCGAGCAAGACCTGGCAGAAAGGCAAAAGCTCAGTCTGCCCTCCCATGGATCTTCTGTATTAAAGAATAGACCTCTTGGAGCTATCATAGTGTGATTTCTTGTCTCTGCTGTGTTCCTTGATGAGGTGATCAAGGAAGAACTCTGACAGCTTTTCTGAAGATACTTGCTTTGTTTAAATTCATTGAATGCAGGAAGAATAGTGGTCTGGACACAGGCACTTACTTAATCTATTATAATAGGAAGTGAGTTTTTTTTGTGGTACAGTTTCTTTTAAAGAGTATTGCAATCTGTTTCTCRTGGAATACTGCCCTTAACTGGAGAATTATCTTTCACATTACAAGGATYTGTGTATTCCTTCCTCTTCCAATTGGTTGCCTTTCAATTTTGAGTACATATGATGGATTGCTTGGATCAGTTGTTGACTATGTTGCCAGCAATATCCAGGGTATCCTATGGACTTTTTTTAAAGTAACACTAGAGCAGCTTTGAGAACTTGGAAATACGCTATGTGGTCTGTTTTCTGTGTCTGTATTGAATTGTGATAGATGCCAAGATATGATGCAATAAGCTCCCCAAGTAACTAAATATGAGATGTCACAGTAGTGGTAGTATCTCGCTATGTTAAGACTGTTGTTTCTGTTCCTGTAAGTATCTGGTCTGATTTTTTTTTCCTGTGTTGCTTTTTGGACAGAGACATTGCTATTGACTTAAGAGCAGTCTCTAAAATGTGAGATGTTTCTAACTCTGATATGAACATGATTAGGTTCATCTGTTGTTYGCAGGGAACTGCAAATGGACTGTTACCAAGAACGGAAATGAGAACTGGTCATACAGGTCCTATTAGCTTGCAGGTGCCTCATTGTCATTTGTGACTGTGACAGCTTCAAAAAAGTGCATTTGATATGGATAGCRATATGCTTGCGCTATGTCCAGTCGCCTTTTTGCTGGGATTTCCACAGCAGAGGTCCTGCTCTCCGTRTGAACTGCTCCAAGGGCCTGAGCCTCTGAGGCTGCAGCTTCACAGTTGTGCCGTCCCCATGGACCACAGCGGTGCTGCAAAGGCTGCTGAATTGCTTCTGCTCCCTTTCCTCCCACCCCATTGCTGCCCCTGAGTTTATGGTGAGTGAGTAAAACTTAGTGTTTTCACTATTTCTCCTCCTTCCCAGATACAGAAAACATGCAGCTAACAAAACTGCCTTCATTAATTGCTCTGTTCTTTTCCCTGTGCCCTTTGCTAGAAAATAAGCAGAAGACTGTGCAAACAACCACCTCTGTAAGAGATCGTAGTATAAGGCAGATGTTGAGACTGGAAAATAAATATGGAGCAGGGTGTTACATATTGCATGCTGAAAGTGATTGAAAAATATTAAAGCATTTTTATGATTTAAGCGTGTTCTGTTCTCAGGTACTTTTGAAAGTTATAGGTAGAATATCTTGTACRTCTTATACTTAGGAATGTCCCAATCCTTCTCCTGTTTTCATATTAAGCAGAAAGTTCTGCCTGTATCATGAATGAGTATGTTAAGATATTTTATGTACAAGCAAATAGAGGGATGGATAATGTTAAAAACATCTAGTAATTCTTGTATACGTGTTTGAAATTTCTACAATTCTTTCTCTGCTTATCCTCATGCATTTTTCAGTGTATTGCAGCATTTCCCCCCTTTTTAATGTAATAATAATGGATAGCTTCTAAAATAAAATAAAAGAAACCCTATTCATGGAGTTTTACAGTAGTAAAAATCTTATTGTAAAGTGAATACAATAGTCACAAGACTCACAGTGTGAGATTAGGTGTCCAAAATMTAAGGAATTGAACTAATTCTGCCTACTTTACACCGCTTCCTGTGACCCTTCCTTTGTTATGGTTAATAATATTAATGCATGATTAGAAATTAGTCAYATGAAGAAAAACTTTAGAATATGAGTGAAATCTGGCTAAAAAAACTTGCCAAGACTTTTCTGTTTATAGTGTAATATTGGACAAGCATATGATGTGGAATTGGTCAAGAAATTTATTACTTCTAGGAATTTTACCTTGTTCTGCTACATCTTCAGGCTTGAAGAGAATAGTGTTCAACTTGTGTATTAGCTGGCTGCTGTTGCTGACACTAACAATTTCAGGAAAATACGTAGCAACGAAAACAAGTGAAAGAAAACTCTTTGGACAACTGGATCTACATCAGCATATTTTTATTTTTAATCCATCTTTATCACCTTTTTAAGGAAAGTGTATATATTTTTATGAATAGCATGAAATTGTAACTTGGCTCTGTGAGTAACACCCTGAAATGGCCTTGCTGTATTTTTTTTTTTTTGTATTTTTCTGAGCTAATAGGGATCCTTAAGTCACCATTTTCTCCAGCTCAGTTGCTGTTTAGTCTCTAAAAGTGGAATGTTTTCCTTCATCTTTGCTCTCCGCATCCATCGCGCTTTCCCTGCGCGCGCCGCAGTAGTTCGAAGAGCCGTCGTGGCGCGGGAGCGGGAGCGATGCCGCGCGCGGCCGGCTGGTGGGAGTGGAGGCACGCGCAGCTCCGCCGCGGCGGGCGCCGAGGGGCCGCCGCCGACCTTTGTCGGGCTCGGTAGCCTTTCATTTATCACTGATCACGAGAGTGGAATGAACATATTTACTTGTGTTTTACTTTCCACTTATAATATCTAGTGGCATGGGAGGAAAATGAAAACAATTGTTCATATGGGAAATTTATGTGCTTCATCTGGCTGTATGATTTCCACAGTCGTACCAGTGCCACTTAGGGACTGGTATTGCGTTTTACATCTTTAGGCTACAACAAAGTAGCTTTTCCATCTGCTGTGAAACCTCTAATAATGCTTGTCTAGCTGTGTTTTGTAGTACAGTTTCATTTGAATAGCAGACTTTAGCTCTGTTTAACAAATGCCCTTCATCTGATACAAAAAACATTTTAATTCTAAAGATATTTTCTTGTTATTCTTAGTAAACTGAAGATTCTGATTTCTTCTGTTGCATGCTGAATGCAAATACGTTTAAGTACCTAAACTAGTCATCTTTGAGTTCCAGAGTTCCAAATGGAAATCTTGGATATCATGTGAGGGACTCTGAACTCATTCCCATCATGGAATTGATGCCATGCTCATCGTGTTCTCTCCATGCTTTACTTATTCAAATAGTCCCATTAAAATCGATGGGATTATTCATGTAAGTAAGGCAAGTGGGAGTTGGGTTGTAATTTGAATTACTGGTTTTTTTGTGTGTGTGTGACTTGGTCATTTTCGTCATGTATTTCAACTTCTATAATATTTAGGGCTGTAATAATATTCCTTGATTTTTTTTTGAGCACTATCTTTCAGCTTTGCATTACTTTTTAGTTTGTACTTATCACTACAGTTGTGTAAATCCACTTACAAATACATCCTCATTTCACCACTGCTKTATGATATGTTAGCAATGGCAGCTGTTAAACTGCTTTACAGTGTAGAACACCCTATTGTTTAATTAGGTTAAAATTCCTAGAAGTGTAAATTTTTCAACTTCATGGATTAAGTATGTATGTTCACGTGTATATTGCAGATTTTAATCACAGGAATGTCTTTTTCATTATCTCCTGTATGTCAGCAAATTCAAGTGGATTATGTATTGAGAGTTTTCTTGTCCATGACCTGAGTACAGTGATACTTTTTTTTGTTTAAATCCCAACTGAAAATTAATACATATATTTATGTAATAGTACAATAGGGAAAGGAATATMGTATACTATCTGAAATTCATAAATGCATGTTTTTTTCTTAACAGTAAGTGATATTGCTTTATAAATGCTGCTACATATTTTCAGAGATACTCTATGTATACATTTAGTAACTTTGTTAATAAGCAAATTATGAAATACTGCGATCTCTTGATGGATTTTATTTTTCAGTTGCAGTGTGTGCATTTGCAATGTAAGCTCTCTTTATTTAACATGCCTGGTTTGCAGATTGGAAGCAGAACCAAATTACAGTGGAATCAAACAGGGCAACAGAGTGAAATTGCGTTGAAATCGGTGTTGAATGAAATTCCAAAATTATGTTAGATTACATTCTGAAAATTCTGACTTCATAATTTTTCCCCTTTAGAAAGAGGATGTTGCTCTGTGTGTATAAGAACACCTGCTGTTTGAATACTGCATCTAGAGCACAGAAAGTGCAAACATGTTCTGCTTTTGCATGATGGTGATTAAAGGGTGTTGCAGTCCTGCTGAGGTTGCTAATGGGCAGCAGAGTTTGCCATGAACCCTACTTTRGTTTTTGGTGTATTTCCTATAGGCAGATCACACTTCTATATTTATCGATATTAGGATTTGAGTCAAAACAAATAATGAGAGGTGCAAATAAGTTACTTCACTCAATTTGCTGTAATTTAATTCTGTGAATGAGCATTCTTGAAATGGAAGCAGCAAACCATTTAATTTTACTTTTTTTTTTTAATAAAAGCATATTACAGTCAAATACTACCTAGGTAGATGTTATCTAAGGTCAGTCCTGTTTTCCATACACAATTCAAGCGTCCTGTGGCTTCATTACCTGCATTAATCTATTTTTTTCTAGCTGTTCTTTTGTTTCTGTTAGAAGTGATGCTTTTGAAATGCTTAAAGTCTGTTAGCTGACTTTAACAGGTAACACTTATTTGCTTAAAAGTGAACTTTTAAAGTTACTGAAGGTAACCTGCAGCCTGCTTCTGAGGTGATTGGAATTCTCTCTCAGCTAATTATAACTTACCTGATTTCTCAGCAACCTTTCAATCAAATTGTTCAAAACTGCATTTTATTTGTTGTATGTTGCCAAATTCCAGGATGAGAAAATACCAAGATAGTGAACAATTATTTACTACAATTATTACCTTTTATGTACAAGACTAGCAACTCTATTAAGGTTAGTAAATGTGATGAAACACACATTATGCTAGAACTGGATGGAAGATAGTTTGATGCCAAAATAAATATTTGATATATTTCTAAAYACACAAATACTGCAAGTAGAGAGATACATGTTTACATGGATTGTAATCATGTACGTAGCTTTATGAAATGCTGAATTGCTGCTTTGTTTTTGTAGACGTTTGGTGAGCATAGAATGATAAAGGAACTAAAGAATGTGAAATATTTTACTAATTTTATTTGCATTTAAGTTTTAACTTCAGTTTCAAGCAATAAGATTTTTAACTTTTTAAATTATTTATAGTAGCAATAATGCATGTTTTTGTTATTGAACTATATCTCTATAGTTCATCTAGTGAACAAAATCCTCCCTCAGCTAATTATAACTTACAGTATTTTCCCAGCAGTCTTACAATCAAATTATTCAAAATTGCATTTCTTTATTGCATATTGCTAAAACCCAAGACAAGCAAACATCAAGATAATAAACAATTATTTATTGCAAATTATTACCTAATATATAAGATTAACAGCTTGTAACTATTAAGATTAATACATGTGGTAAACTGTATTTATTATACTTATTTTGTAGCAAATATCTTTGTATAAAACATATGTTTATGTATTGCAATTAATGAGAAAAAGTGTAAGATTAACAATTTAAGCTGTGTTTTGTTTTTAGATTTATGCATGCTGTAAAACTTATTTATTGCACTTATTAAAAGTATTTAATGATGGACTTTTAGATGCTATATTTTTAATGTGCAAATATAAACTAAAGGAGTATTAAATTACAAAATGGAAAATTATAACTGAAGTCAAAGGATCTAACTATTTTCTGCTATAAATCTACCTTAAAATGATCATCATTGGAATTACAGAATCTTTAAATTGTGGCCTTTATAGTACATAATGAGTTGTGATGAGTTATCCCTTTTAAAGGGTTTTTTCATCATTAGAACTAAACTCAACATCTTGCTCTTAAAGATAAATGTAGCTCATAGTATAAACATCRGAATCATTTCTTTTTATGATGAGAAGTTAAAGTAACATTTCTGAGAGGAGAGGGAGAACAAAACCAGACAACTTGTGATGCACTGCAAGGAAGAAACTGAACTTCAAAATGAAGATTCTGCTTTGTCTTTGGAAAAGAGCTACAGCTGACCTAGATTGTGTAGATTGACTGTTCTAATGCACTCATGTTTTAGAGCAATTTCCTTGGTCAAAGTACTTCCAAAGTGACTTTTTCTTTGGTAAAAATGCAATCTTTTTTTTCAGTATTTTTATGCTTTCTTCGTTTTTCTAACAATTCCTTTACTGCTCCCAATATGTTGGTGGTTAGGGTCTGGTATAATATGTTTTCTTATCATGTTGTGTTAGAAAATATTGATATATTTGCAAATATATTCGGAACCTGTTTATACATGCTGGGTTTTTGTTTCATCTCAAATATAGAGAAATTGTTTTAGGGGAAAGGTATCTTCTAGTTGAAATATAATTTCAGCTATATTATATTTATTCTTATGTGACCATGCTTAGTACCAGGCATTTAGAGCGTGTCTAACGCTCTAATTATAAGAAACAAGTGAAGTGATTATTTTCATCAGGTTTTCATAGTTAAGCAAACAGTTACGTACATAAGCAGTTTGGATATAGAAGAGAAACATAATTTCTACAAGTTTACATTCTTAATTTTGTGTGAAGGAGAATGATTCTCATCCAACACTATACAGACAATATTCCTGAAAAGATTAAGCAGAATTTTTATTTGACTAATTGGTATGTTTAATTGTTTAAGAGCATTCARAAAGTATTGCAGTGTGAAGAGAAGGAATTAGTAAGCATGCCATATAGTCTTTTTCCCACTTTATAGATGCTCTAGGCAGTTATTTTCACTATTATTTCTTTAGCACCCTGTACAGGGTTTAAATAAGTCTGATATCTCTGACTTACTAAGCTACACCTGTGTTTTAAGTCAGGTAAGATTAATTATGCTTATTTATGGTAAGTATAGTGATTTGATGGAGTGAGAATTATAAGATACTGTTTTCTTGTTAAAAGCAGTGAAAACTTTGAACTGAAAAGGAGTRTTTTTGTTAAGCTTTTTGGAACAGACAGTCTGTTCTATTTTGCTTAGAAAATTAGTTTTTGAGTTTTGTTCTTTAAATACATTAAACAATCTGTTAAGTAGTTCTGCTTGTCACTGTAGGTAGTGCTCCTGCTTAAAAATTTGAATCAGTGTTTCTCTGTGTATAATGTATTATTATGCCTTTGTTCAGTGAGAATCTTTAGCAAAGTGCTAATGTGATGAACTGATCTTATATCCRTTGAAGTTGGTAGGTTTTCCTGTGTCTTTTCTGTTCCCTGTTTTTTAATAGATACAAATGTGAGTCTACAAATGTCTATCAAAACATGTAATATTGCCTGCAATTAYTTTAAAGGCTCACATAGAGCATGATGTTTTAGTTGTGAAACACTGGACTTAGAAACTAAATTTGAAGTAGCACAGATCCTGTTCTTATGTTATCTCTACAGCTGTTGAACTTGCAGTGTTTTACCCAAACTCTCTAATGTGACTTCACTGCTCAGGGAATTCCTGAGGTCTGATTTGGGGTGCATGTGGCTGGCTGAAATCCCTAAACTGGGAGTTGGTATTCCAGTGCCTTTTCACTTACAAATTTACATAAKCTCAACTACTTTGCAGCAGACCAAAAACCTTCTAGGACAATAACTTACGTTGGACATTGAGTGATGGATTTAGAGGGAAAGAGTAGAAGTGGCATAGTAAAAGTAAGGTAATTCTTTACAAAACATGTTCTCCTTGTTTCGGGATGCCAGCTACTTATGAACTGTGCTGTTAAATTTCTGATTCTCTTCTCCTGTGCCTTTTTCAGTTGTATTATCTCTTTTGAGGAACAGTTGCCAGAATGCATTCAGGTTTAAAGATGCAGGCCTTCAGATTCTATGATGAGAAGGGGCAAAATGGCTTAAGAACAAACACAGAGAGCTCGGTCCTTCGTTGGCATGAACTCCCATAGCTGCCATCTGTGGCTGGCATTTAGTAGGCAGATATCCTCACAGCGCGAATCAAAGCTGGGATGTCACAGCCTGGTCTCAAAATTGGTGAGCTGTCGCAAGCTGCAGGATGCTGATCTCCTACTACCATCCTTCCAGAGCCCAAGCTGTGCTCCATGAAAGATGCTGACCTTATTCGTTATCAGTTAGTGAAAAGATGCTTCCACTAGCATGTGTGTCTAGTCTTAGCTAGCCTTAATCCTAAGAGCTCCTGACTTCAGCAAAAGTTGTAGGTACACAACACCTCTCAGGATGAGCTTCAGTAGTCCCAGAGGTGAATATAGCATTTTACACAAGTCAGTGTTTAGACAAGTCCCCTGATTCAGTGTGCATTACATCCGTTTTCTTTGAGGTTAACTTGACTCTGGCAGTTCTGGCATTTTACTTCACTGAAGTGAGAACAAAACAGCCAACTTTTGCATCTGATCTGTGAAAAGCCATTATCATTAGGCCATCTGGAAAAAGCATCCTTGGATCTTGAATAGTGGCTAAGAGCTAGTTTTGAAGAATAGATTTCTTATGATTGCTGCATCGTAGTAGTTGTGCATTACAAGGAAAAAAAATGTACTGAGACAAGTAGGGTATTATAACATTTATTCAATATTTATTTCTGCAACTGTTTAAACTTTGCACTGGTAAAGGCATATGTAGTCTTTGAGGCAATGCTACCTGGAGGGTTAACTCTGACTGGATTACTAYAAAAAATAAAGTTGACTGCTTAATAATATGAAGCTGAATGAATGGCACATGCAGTTTATGTGAGATTTGAGAATATTTTTTCTGGTATTAAAATAGAATGAATAGAATGGATAGGTCAGATTTGTGATATTTTCACACTCTAGATTTATTGGAGTAATTGTTAGTTTGTGTGGGTGTGTGGKTTTTTTTTAAACCTTCAGTGGTATTCAGCTTTTCTTTTTCCTACTGCCCATGAAGTACTATGCACACTGAAGGATATGAGTTCATGACAACAGGCTATGTCTTTGGAAAAACTTTTATGAATTGTCTTCAGAGGATGCTTATTGGTCAAACTTGCTCATCGCAGAAGTTTTTTAATCAGAAATGGATAAAATAAAGGAGAAGGAGTTAACAATATAAATTGTTTGAGAGAATTCTCTTCCATAATTCCACAAATTGTACAGTCAGATACAATTTTCCAGTTATTATGAGTAATGCATGTTGATGGGGAAAAAAATGTTAGAAAAGGCACTAAAAAAATCCTAAACAATATAACAGACAATCTGTTATAGATTATCTTGTGTCAGATAGGATGGGATTGCAAAGCTATGTTCATTTACAGAAGGAAGAAAATAACAAAAGATGTCTTAACCTGAAGATCATTTGGGTAGCTGTACAGACATCAGATATTACCCATGGTGTGGACTATTATGTAAGAGCATTTGTCCATGCCAAGAATTAAATGCTAGATTTACTTGTGGTGCAGGCAGTATAAGTGTACAGCAAACAGCAGTGATGTGGTTTGACTCATTTGAATCCTGCTGAGTTCTTTGTGCATCAGCTCTCTGATACCTTACAAGGGATGCTGTGTTACTAGCTAGTCCTTTCCTAGTTRTGTAGAAAAGAAAATGTGGTGACCAAGTGGATTTTTAATTGTATTCCAACCATGTTTTCTTGTACTGATGGCCTGACTGAAATGAACTTTGTATGTAGCTCTTGGAGGAATAACTTGATACAAAATATTGTATTCAGCTGTATCTGAATCCTAAACTTTGCAGCATGGATTTTTGATTGTCTGTAGGCAGGTGCTGTTTTCATTTTTTCTTATTTTTTTTTTCCTTCCTTAGTTTCTCAATCACATGCACACATACTTTTAATACAGGACATATCTACTTTTTAATACTGTTTTCCATATGCTGCTCCAAATGCATAGATTCCACATATGCTGCATGCTGGGAATATTTTTTCAGGAGGACAGTGTTATTCAGTGGAATTTGTCTGTACTTCAAGAGGTCTCAGGCAAAGCAGATGGAATTATTAAACTCTGAAAGCTACATACTTGCTCGAAATGATATGTACATGAATCAGGATTATGAATGTAAGGAAGCTTGGCTTATGAAGGTGCAAATGAGAAGGGCTGAGATCTACCAGACACTATTTCTGTTTAGATGAAATCCAGAATATGAAAATAGCTAAGAACCCATGACTAGAGCATTTTCAACTGTGGTATCACTTGGTCAGAACACTGGGTTAATAGCTGCTGTTCTGATGAAATTTTACAGTTTGAGAGATGATACTTGTTTAGGTATTTGTTGATGGCCAGATTCAAACCCTATTTACTATATTTTATAGGTAATACACATCCTGTGATTGAGAGCTACTTGTAGTGTTTTCTTTTTTTGAGTGGGCAGCTTATTTAAATTATAATGTTCTGCTTTTCTAAGCAAAATTGCATAGGTTTTGATTCAGGTGAAGATTATCTTGTGGCATTGTCTTCARATTGATAAGTAGAGATATGCAATTACTTCTTCATTTAACACAACTAGGGTTCAATAATAAAATTCATTTTGGAATTCAGTTTATTGTTTCTCATTGCTACCGGACTGGATATCATCTGTAGATATTATTCAGATATTTTGGAGTATATTCAAAGGGTTTTAAAGTTTGCATTTAGKGGATTTTGGTGTAAGTTTTGTTATCTATTACAGTTTATAGTTTTTGTTAGAGCCTTGAAATATTTAATGCGCATGACTGTACTCATGCTATAATATCAACCTTGTAAAATTATCTTGAAGTTCTACTTTCAGCAATCACTAAATCTACTTGTCTGTCATATGCCTGGAAGATTGAAGAAACAAGGATGTTTGATAAATTTATTTTAAAAAAAATTGCCTTGGACAAGCGAGTATGTAGTATTTTGTTTTGCATGCATCTGACTTTGAAAATTTGGTTTAAATGTAGTGCATAAATACCCTCACATCATGAAAAAAATGACTCATTTTGGGTTAGGAATGTGTAAGAAGAAAGAATTCTGTTTATATTAAAAACTGTTCAAACTTGAGAGAAAACTTAAGTGGTGGTTTTCACACCATTCCTCAGATTTTGGTTAAATGTGTATGGTCATATATTTTGAAGCTGTGAGAACAGTACCAAAAGAACACTGGAGAAATAATCAAACCTTGACAGTTGCCTAGAGCAAGGAGATGCTTTGGAAATGGCATTCTGACGAGCCTAGGTGACTGTGCTGGACTGCCAGTGCGCGCGCAACAGAACGTGCCAGGCAAAGCATCTCGGCAAGTCGTTTCTGCCAACGATGCCATCTTACTAGTGAGTGTTAAATCCTGATTACTTCAGCTTCTGCAGGCAATGCGGTTGCTTGTACAAGCCATCTTTATCCTGTAGTTTCTACAGCCCTTTCTCCTGTGTTGTTTCCTTATGTGGCCAGGAAAAGCTGGATCAGCCTCCTTTTGGAATTTGGAAGAAGTAGAATAAATTAGCTAAAACGTTACATTAGAATTGCTTTCTCTTTAGTTTCAGTATAACCTGTTCAACATGTTGGTAGATTCCAAATACTTGGTTCTTGCTATCTTAGGTGTGATAACTAGTACTTCAGGGTTTGTGTTGGCATTGGGATGAGTTATACTTAGCCTGGGAAAATGGACTCTGAGAGAACTTCTCTCCAGCTTGGCCATAATATCAAAGAAAATCACTCGTTACGATTACAAACACTATTCTAATTTCATGTAACTAAATAAGTGACACTAGCATTTTAGTGTACAAAAAGCATTCCTTTCTGACTGCAGCTTACAAGAGTGCTTTTGGGTGGGGAAAAAATTTGCTATTGTGGTCTGAGGTTGGGTTCAAACTGGATGATAGTGGTAGCCCCATATAGTRAAGCAGAGTAGAAGTGAAGTAAAACTACCCTCTTTTTTTTCCTTTGTACCCAACAATGAAGGAAGTTGTTAATTATCAGCTATAGATTTGCTTCTCACTTTTCCAGAGCTTATACTACCAGGTAGCTTTGATTATAAAGTATTTTGGGCTTTACATACATTGCCTCATTAGGGAGACAATAAACCAATTTTAATGTGTCTCAGACTGCTATTTTCCAATGAAACTGTCATCATGGGCCTTTTTTGTTACACTTCAGAGCCTGGAATATTTTTTCCTTTAGTTTAGCATGTTTTCTTCTCTGCATATATTGTAGGCTAGATACTAGCATTTGTGGCATTTCAATTAATGAGTGCATGCAATATGTCTTTGGGTAAAATACACAGCATTTAATGCAAACTAAGCAGATACTCCAACTAAACCATGTAAAAAAGGTAATTACTGAGTGGTATCTGAAAGAGCTATTGGCTATCCCATTCTGTAAGAATAGTGAGCCAGATAACGGTGTAACGYGGTGTAGTAAGGATTTATCATACTGGAGATGAGTTCAGAACCTATTTGTATGAGCAGTGTTGTATTGGTCATTAATAGAACAGTATAAATTAGAAGGCTAATACATTAACATTAAAAATCCTTGGTGTATGTTCACAACTCAAACAGTATGGAATATAGATATTCAGGTTATCACTCTTTATTATGCCTTTACCTGCAGATAATGGTTAAGCATCTGATGACAAGTTCATATTGTGTAATGTGACCTGGGTTAAAGCATTCTAGGGTCAGTCTTTTGAGTGAAATTAATCTCACTTAGCATTAGGTATTTACAGTGTAGGTACTTARTAGCTGAGTGAGTTCTTCAGCAAGTTGGTGGAGAGAAATCAGAAGATATGAGATGCCCTAGTAATACCTAATGTAGATGTCTAAATGAGGTTATTCTTTCTCTAGTGCCTGTTGCCCTCTATTGACTAATCTGCAAGTCTGATTAACTAAAATTTGGATAACTTATGGTAAGACCACTAAAATTGAGATAATTCTGTATTTAGATCAGAATTATTAGTTCTGGTCTTCAGTGATCAGAGATGTTAGAGTGGTATGGCAAATCACTGGTTACTGCTAATGATAAATGYCATCCTTATATGATTACAAAATACTTGGTTGTGTGCCACACCTGCTGCTCGAGCTGCTTCAGCTAATTGGCCTGTTAATAGACTACAGAGGCAATATTTATATGGCCAGTAGTGGAGGAGGAGGGAGCAAATCTTATTGCGTTTSCTGAAAGAGGGAGGGGGATTTTAGCGTTGCATTACATGTCTTTTTAATGATTACTGAAAACTCCCTTTCTGCTACTACTGACCTATCATAGCAGTCAGTGAAGTTTAAATTCCCTCTTTTGAATAGCCATAAATAGTTGCATTCCTGTTACATTTTAGCTGCTGTTAACACTTAATATWAAGCTCTTCAGAGAATTTGTACCTTTTTATTGCTTGAGTGCTTTGTGCTTTTTTTGACAACTTGTGAAGAGGTGAGTACTGGTGAGGCTTTTTTTTTTTAAAAAAAAAAGTCAAGAAAATCCTGTTGTCCAGGCAGAAATGTGTGCAGCAGCAGTGTGGCAATAGGAAATGCAGAAGAAGCTGGTAACAATCACAGAAAGGTTAAGGTTGGAAGAGACCTCTGGAGATCATCTAGTCTGACACTCTTTCCACACACCCCCCYGGCTCARGCAGGGTCACCTAGAGCATGTTAGACAGGGTKGCATCCAGGCGGGCCTTGAAGATCTCCRGRGAAGGAGACTCCACCACCTCTCTGGGCAACCTGGTCCAGTGCTCCGTCACTCTCACAGGGAAGAAATTCCTTATATTCAGGCGGAACTTCTTGTGTCTCAGTGTGTGCGCGTTGCCTCTCGTACTGAATGGACAAATAACCTAAGAACAGAGTGCGCTGTGAAGKAACCTTACACTGGCAGGTACATTTTAAGTTCCTATAGTGTGCAAGTCTTGAGCTTTCTTGGTATAAATGGGATTCAAAACCTAGTGGACAGAGAGCAAGGGCCCAACCTTGACATTTAAATGCAAATTTAGCTAAGGCTCAAGTTCCACTGAAGTTGAAATGTACAGTTTAAACATATCCTAAATAGTTGAAGATTTTACAGTTTTATTTTGATCAATTATGGATTTAGAGACTAACTTTAGGCACTTGGGTCTAAAATGTATGCTGTCATGATTATAGTAAATTTTCCCAAACTTTCTTAAACTACCTCTTGCAAATAAACTGATAGTCCATGATTTAGTAAAGTGCTTAAACATACATTTGGGAAAACTTGCATACTTAAGGCTAATGAGTAGTGTAGGATTATTTATATATTTAATCACCTGCACTAGAGCTCTAGCTCTTACATTTGTATGTTCATTTTATTATGGTGACACTTATGAAGTAGGTAAGAATCTTGCAGCTAAAACTGCTATAGCTGATGCTAAATAGAGCTCCATTTATGCCTTTTAAATATAATAGCTGAATTCTGTTATTTACAGAGATAAATGCTGATTGAGATTAGAGATCACTATCAGTTCATTCTTATTTGATACAGATTAATGTTACAAAATTTAGAACAACTATTGGGAAAAATGAAAGAAAATATCAGAGAGCAAAATGTATCTTGTATTTAAAATACATTACAACCTTTATCTAGTTGGAAAAAATATACTATTAGAAAAAGTAATCAATTATTGGGGAAGAAATGTATCTGTTTTATGTTGATTAAAAGATCATAGAGAATTACTACATAGACGTATATCCCAGAGTCACTGGTAAATTCTAAATTTTCTGTTTTGAGGTCAGAAAGTCTCATTCAGGCTACTTACATTTGGACAAAGTGAAAAATGAATATAGGCAATCTACTTTAGAAAAGATAGCTGAAATAGTCTTTTGGGGTRGGAGCAAACTTTCTGGAGTAGATACCCATACAGGTATGGTAGTGCTTTTGCTAATATAACTTCTAATAATCAGAGAGAAATCATTTATAGGYGTAGAAGGACTGTTTATTAGTATAAAATTGTTTCAGTACCTGACCATCTCCTATATAAGGAGATATACAGAAAAATAATAAACAAAGTATGCATTTTGTCTTTCTACACTAGTCCTAAATAAATATTTCCTTAAGTCCTGTAGCTCATCAATATAATTCTAATGTAATTATATTGCATATATCTGGAGCATTTCTTTCTGAACTGTATTTTGTGGGAGAACTAAGCCAAACATACCTAAATGTTGCTACATTTACAATTAAGAACAATCTTGGAATATTGTACCTTACTTATTCTTTTGTATGTACAATATATGTAAAAAGAGAATGGGTAGAATGTAAATCATGCCTATTTAACCAAGAGAAACATCAAAATCATTGAACCAAAGAATTGTATTTTGTACAATATTTGCACACAAAATGGCTTCAGGTTTAAAAGTATACGTTAGTAGGCTGTGAAAGTAAGTGTCTGCTGACCTGAAATAGATAAAACTAACTTTCTACAGGATGAGTTCATCCAGAAACTTTATTTTAATTTGGGTGAAGTGAAATTCCATTAAATATAGTATCCCTCATTTGAGTGTTTGAACTTTTTTTCCCCCCAACAGCTAGAAAAAGCGAATAGGATCAATACAGTGGGATCACACCAATAGACTTAGTACAGCAACAAGATTCCTTCCTTATATTCCAAATATATAAAAATAGTGCACAATGCTGTGCTAGTACTTCTGGAGGTTTTTAATAGCACAGAGGTTTCTGTAATTTTCCACTGTGTTTTCAAGGAAAAATGTGGTGAACTTGCAGTTGTGGGACACACATTGAAAATTCCGTGTGTGATAGAGATGCAAGAAAATCTTGTTGTACTATCACTGACTGCGACAATTTGCTGTCTATGTTTTGTTGCTCAGCTTAAAGCTGCTTGAGGTGGCTAACTAGTGTCCATTGCCTTGCTAAGATGTTCAGAAAAAACTTGGAGAGAAAAATGTGTTGTTTGTGACAGGATCTCCGTCATGAAGTGTTTAAGTGTAGCTTAGACTCAATGGAAGGAAAAAACCTGTTAAGAATAATTTTGTATTAGCACAGTGGGGACAGTGTTAACAGAATGGAAACAAGATGACCTGAGAGATCATCTTTCCAGCCCTAATTGCTGGTACTACAGATACTAATAATAAAAAAAGCCCTCAAAACTTGAACTAATGTCCCCATGTCTGTCTCTGCAATTGTCAAACCCCTGATATACCTGTAGGAATTGCTGAGCAGCCCTTGCATTCCAGAAGAGAAACAGTGTGTGGACTCTTTCAAAGACCCTTCTTGTGTGCATGCACACAACTTGCAGTTACACAACTTAAGTAACTTAAGACTTGAGTTACGAAGAGTACAAATGAGATCGGAAGAGAGCTTTAGATTGCTATAATGGCATATGAATCTTCTTGTTTTCATCTTCAGACTAGAATTTGTAATGCTAGGAGTTCTAGCCTTGAAAACAACATTCACAAAAAGTGTTGTCTATGTATTCTCTACTTTGAAGATTATATTCTGACTGAAGTAAGAACTATTTTTTAATTAAAATATCCCTTTTCCTTTATTGTTGCAGTGAAGTGTGTGTGGTGTTTTTTATTTTTTTTATTATCTTTTTATTGTGCTGATCCACAAATTACTTGGAGGGTTCTTGGTTTTGGGAATAGCAGTTGTATTTAAAAGCTATTGACTATACTGCGGAAGTTTTTCCCAAGAATGCCAAAGTGATTTTGTGTATTTCTTTATCTTCTGTGTTATTTAAGGCCCTGTTCCCATCATTATTTGTACTGTGTCACTGTGTGAGGACTTGGCTAATAGACCAGTATCCCATTGTAGTAGGCATGATATAAATGTACAAAAAMCCACAACTCTCTGCCTAAGGAGCTTGAAAAAATTCCTTTTAATATTCCAATTGTCAGATTAGAAAGGCCTGAGCAACTGAACTTGGATGCTAGGATCTTCTATTCTTTTTGTTATATTTGCTATTTTATTTTCAGTTGTTTAATTTCTTTTCCTTACCTCTGAAGAAGGTAAGGAAAATGAGATGGCCAGTATTCTTCCATTTTTTTTTTTTCCATTGTGAATACTCTAGGCTTCCTCAAGACATAGGACTTGTGGCTAGTCAGAGCAAGGGGCTGGGAAGGAGAGGAGGAAATGGAGCACATGGTGGAAGATGGAGGCACACAATATCCAAAAGTGTATACTTAGAAAATATTGCAGTTTAATTAGGAATAGCACTTGGAATGTGAATACCTAAAGAAAAAAAAATCAATACTATTTCAAGAAGGCACTCGCAGCTCTCACCTAACMATTGTGGCTATTGACAGAGGTCAACAGCTGTTGGGCTCTGGGGGTTTCCTCTATTTTTTTTGTGGTAGAGAGGCAAAGAGTGAAAGTGGAAAATCTTGCCAAAATCCTACCTTTTATGAAATAAATGTAGGAGCTTWTTTTTTTTTTTTTAATGGAGGGCAGGGATAAACACTGGAAGCTTGCTGAGAGAAAAAAAAAAAGAAAGACACCCCCTCCTTTATTCATGTGAAGAGTTTCTGTGAGAAAATTCAGCAGTATCAGTGTTATCTGGCAGGTGTCGTCTTTGCAATTCTCAAGCAAGTCCTGTTTTGAATTGGCAGTATCAGAGTAGATGACKCTATCTTTATATGGTTTGGAAAAAGAGGAAAAAAYGTCTTCAMTGTGAAGGTGAACTACAGTTGCAATGCCTGTAGGAGGAGTTTTCATGCCATTTTATCTTTATTCAGCGACTTAGATCGTGCAAAAACTGTCTGAAGACAGATGTGTCTGGCATAAGAGTCTGTGTGTGGATATTTCTGAATTCTGTTTCTTGGTTGCTTGTTTTTTCCCAACCATAAAGTGTGGCTTTCTTCTACACTGAAGTGGGAGGTTTTTTTTTTTTTCTTCCGGCTGAGGTTCATGTATTTGCATGTTAGAGCTTTGATAACTTTAGGAGTAAAGCTTAGCATTGTGACTTTTCTAAATGTCTTTTTCACATTTGTCCCCCATGCTGTCCTAACTGTACTTGCCATAGGAGATAACTGCTATTAGAATATGGCTTGTAAAATCTATTCTTCATTAAAAATAACATTCTTTAAAAATATATTTTGTGGATCTTTTGCAATATAACATCCTCCTGCCAAAAGTAATTGTTGTTAGAGGGTTAAGAGTATAGCTTCAAAAATTTACTTAATTTCTGTATTTAACTTTCTTGCTCCTTCTATTAGAAATTTCTAAATGATGTGATCCTGTTAGCTTCTCCTAGCTCCAGAAACATTGAGATGCCTTAACAGCAGGCTRTGGCCTGTTACTTTCAGTGTACATTTATAAAGTGAATAACATGGACTATTCAGCAACTCCCAGTTAAGTGTCAACTGGAGAGACTGAAAATGAAGGGGCAGATAATGCTGCTGGAAAGTTAGCATGGCATTCTCTAAAGTCAATATTCATACTGGCTGCAAGAGTTCTTGTTCCATCTTAGTCCCTTGCTCTCCAATGCCCATTTTACTTTGTCCTTAATTCTCTGATGGTTTGCATGGTGATATCTATGTGCATGTCATGCTCTGCAACATCTTTGATTCATTGCTCAGTACAGAGAATGAACCAAAAGGAAAGGGTGGGACTGCAGGCACAGGAGAACCTTATTCAGCTGTAATGTCCTTGTATAACTTTGCTTATGACAGCGTTGTTTCCTTCGCAATGAAAAGGTCTTGTCTCACCAAAAGTTTGAGTGCTTTTTGATTAGGAACATGAAGTATTGCTATAAATCACCTTGAGATTAAAAAAGAGACCTATTTTAATTTAGTTCTGATGATAAATATGTCTTGGGAAAATTGATCACTCCTTCAACTGGATTTTGTGTTTGATTGGATGGACTAGGCAGAATGATATAGGCAGAAGTACTTTATAGCCTAAATGCTTATATGTATCAGATCTTCTTTTATATCTGTGTAGTTGTATTTGTCTTTCATCTTTTATTCATGGCTTTTATACATGTGGATATAAATGTTTGTTGATTGCCATATCAAAAGACAGAAGTAACATCATAACAATCTGGATGATATGCACAGTAAGACTTTATGATACTCAAATTTGCAGGAATTATGCTCTTGATATTTCACTGCTGAGCCTAGATATGGTATGTGAGATCACTAGTGATGTACAAAATGCAAAAGGATTTGGTTTTGGAAGATGTTACTTGAAGCCTTTCGTGCTCTCCACGCTTGACAGTGATTATAATGAAGATAATGAAGTGGCTGACAATGGCATCTTGAAGAACGAAATGCAGTAAGAATGGGATAGACACAAAAATGATAGCTTAACTCACTAATATGTGGAAAACCAAAAGAATGATTTAGTGAGACAAACAATTCTTTCAGCATTCTGAAGATATGAGATGTTTCTTAGTAGTTCTGCAGTAGAACTCTCTTCTGTATACTTGAACTAAAAACTATAGGTTTAAATCTTAGTAGGTCAGCCCTTTTTTATCCCTTTAAGAATAGAAACTATTGCAATGCAGCTTGCTGGGTAAGGCATTGCAGAATTAAGAGCTACAGTAACTGAACTTCCTGACTTCCATGATCTGGAAGTTGTCAAGGTTAACAACAGTTCATTTACTTTGTTTATAGAGGAAGAAGTGTAACTTATCTACTGGGGCTAAGAAGGTGTTTCACAGGCACAGCTCAAGGTTGGGTTGTAGGGTTTTTTTTTTTTTTTTTTTTGGACAGTGTGAATTGCTTTAATGTATTTAATAGAACAAATATTTGAATAGCCACAGCTCTTGACATCATAACTTTTACAGTACTAGCATGTATTTGTTTCTTGAATGCATACAAACTAAACTAAAAATGTGGGTAGAGAAAATAAGATATATTTTTACTTTTAAGAGTGAATGAAAAGGAACAGATGCACTTGGTTATTTTTACCTTTCTCCAGTATAGTGGTAATTCTTTTAAACCAAAAATGTTTGGCTCCTTTTACTCTTGTTATCCTTGGGGAAGGAAAGAATCAATAACTCCCCAAATCAGAGTGGCAAAGTAGGTTTGTGCAAATTCATTGAGAGATCTGTGATTGCAGACGTGTTAAAGCATGTTTTGAAGATTCTGGCATTTTATAGGTAAGTGGAAGCTGAATTTGGACTGGAAAACCTTTTAATACTTGTGACAGTATGCACAGTAAAGAAGAATCTAGCTTGACTTCTAGATTCCAGGTTGTTGATAGTGCAAGTATAGAACAAAACATATTTGTATGTGCACATTGAGAATGTGTTATAAAACAGGCAATCATAAAGTCAGACCTCTGAGCTGTTTTGCAATACAACTTTTTCAGAGAATAGCAGTAGTTTTGATCTATGCTTTTCTTAATATTGTTTCCCAGACTCTTTGCATTATGGTGGTTTGTGTACTTTGAACATTAGGGATGAGAATGTAGGTTTCTTCTTCCTTGAGTATAAATATTCTATTTAGCCTGATACTTTTCAGGGGCTTTAATTCTAGCTTAGAATTCCTAATGGAACTAGTTTGCATTTGGCATGTATGAAAATCAATTACCATTTATTTACCTCTTTAAGTTAGCTATATGGAGTTTTTGGCCTCTAATTCTGAGGTGGAACTAAATATGAAGGTAAGGATGTGTGTGTAGAGGGGAGAGGGTGCTTTTTTTCTTTTCCTTCCACCCACTGTAGGTAAGTGTGTATATTGCTTTGCTGATGATGCAGTTAGTTAACGAACATTTCTGACTAAATGAATTTCAGAATGCTTTTTTTTTTCCAGTAACAAACTTTTCTTCATATGTTACATTGGGAGGCCAGCCTCTTTATCTAGCGAGCTGCCTATTAAAATCTCTGTATTGTCAACATCCACAGAAACATATCCTACAAACTATAAGGGAAGGCACTCAGTATGAGCCAGAGAGGGCAACAACTTGCCCCAGGGCAGTAGYGTTATGAAAGAAGGTTGGGCTGGTGCATCGCTGGAAAATAGAGTACTGTATCAGAATTGTACAGTAATAATACTGGTCCTAGCAGTCCTTTCATACTTGATCCTTAAAGTAAGGGATTTGGATTTTAGTCTTGTTGCCAGTCACATGCAGTAGTCCCCCAAAAAGCCCTGCAAGTCAAGAAGCATTGGCCAAGGACCACCTGGTGGTTCTCTGATTAAGTGAACTCTGCGTTTCCTTTCACCTGCTATTCCAGCAGCCAGTGTTCATGTTGTTTCTTATAAAATGAATGACTTCTGCTGACTCAGGAAGACAGGTACTTTATTATCTTGCATGCAAATAAGGGAGATGAGAGTGATGCTTTGAAGAGGAAAAACGTGACTCCAGATTCAAGTGGAATTCTAGTCGTAAAGTGCTCCTCTTAGCAGATTTTAAGCAGGATTGAGGAAGTCTGGGTTCTGGTGGCTGCTATTGAATTTATCACAATAGTGTCTGTGCCTCCCTAGGATTTTCTGAGTCAAAGTTTTAGATGCACTGATAATTCTCGTGCATCCAGCTCTTGTCTACCAGCCTAATTCTGTTTAACTATGCTTTCATATGGTTTTGGTACTGAGGTGATGGGTGGATCTGTTTCTGCAAGTCACAAAATGAACAGGCTGCTCTGCCTGTTGTTCCTTCCTCTTAAACTCTTTCCTTTCTACTGCCAGTACTGCCACCTAGAAAACTTTTTTTAATCTTGAAAGCCCAACACAGTAATGAATATACACTGAGCTTGGTTTTCATTTATTGAGAACCTGACAAGGATTTCTTCCTCTACAGTTTCTGTCTCTGGATAACAGTTTTTCTTGATACTTGTGCCAGAGGGTACAATTTTAAGTTTCCATTTAGTTTTGGTACAAACACAACTTTGCTAAGTTTTGGCACTAGGAATTGTATGTAATAGTTAACTAGATTATTTCTTCCTTTGAAAACTATACTATCTTAGGAGGTGTTGCATCTTTTAAAACTGAATTTAAGTAACAGTTGTCCTTTAATCTGGAAATTAGATGCATTCTTGTAAGAATTAAAAGCTCAGAGAAAACATAGTTGAGTATTTTGCTGTATCTTAAGAGATATTTCTGCTTAGACTTTATATCAAATATTTGCAGTAAGTTTTCATTTCAAAGACACATTAATGCATTTTTTAAAAAAATGTACTTTTCAAAAGTCTTGTATATAAAATATACAACAACAGTATGCAAGGCTTATTTTCTTTCTCTAGCAGTAAAAAGTTCCGTTAGGTGTGTGGGGAGTAGAATTGGCCTGTTCAGTCAAATATTGTTTTTGATTATCCCTCAGATAAGATTATCCCTCAGATAGGAAAGGGTTTTGTAATGTTCTTCTAAGCTTGGAAAATCGGAAGGTGTGGTGAATTTCAAAAGTGATCTGCTTTCAGTGATAACCTGGATTAGTTAGAAGTGACTTTGAATTCCTGCTTACATAAAAGGTGAAGCCAGCTTTTATTCTGTCACAGTTCTAAGCACTGAGGGGAGCATGTAAAAATATGGCTTCAATCATAGGTCGGACCAAGCTATGTCAAATGTGAAGCTTTGATATGTATCTATATCACACAAACACTGTGCAGCTGTAAAAGAGCTGGTATGATGCCTCATGTGAGGAGCAAACTTAAGTAGCTGGTTGGTTGCTTTCATGGCACAGCACCGACGTACCAGCCCGTGGATCATGACTGGAAGTAACAAATGTGTGTTAGTGGAACAAGGTTTGCATCAGAAACCATTTTTGTGATTAAAGAGCAAATACTTGGAATTAATTGCAACTTTTAAACGTTCCAGTCCTATTCTCATTAAAACCAAAGGAAGCTGACAGGCAGCAAGATTAAGCCCCTACTGCTCTTGAATCTAAGCTTTCGTGGCATCATTCTCTGTTAGCCCTAGAACATGTGCGGCAGAAGCAATACCAAGAGCAAGCAAATGTCATGTCTCCAGTGTGGTTCCGTGATGATACGCTGGGATCACCTTAGAGGGATTAATTTGTTCTTTTTATCTGTCCTGAGCCAACTAGCTAGGTTCCTGGTTGTGATGGGGTGTGTGTGTGGTTTGGACATCTGTTGACTAGGAGCATGGCCAAAATGATCAAGTAATTTCATACTGCTTGTGCTGTTTCACTAATGAATGGCTGTTGTCAGTTCAGCAGAGGGTGTAGTATTACAGGCTAGAAGTGTAGGATGGTTGTAGTATGCTTAAATGTTTAATATGGCTGTGTGACTTGGAGAATCCACCTAACTTCCTTGTGTGCTTTTTACTAGCTCTAAAGTAAAATTTTGCAAAGGCCAAGAATGACCTATCAGAATGTACATCCAAAGTAGCCAATAAGCAATTCTTTTATTTATAGCGCAATCATTCATAAATCTATTTAAGAAAAAGGATGATGTATTTTCTACATACTCCTTTAAGGAATTCCATTTTAGCTTCAATTGTAATTTTTACCTTTTTCAGTACAATTTATTGACACAATGCCTAGCACAAGCCCTAGATTTTGCATCATCCTTTTGTCTGCAAGCATATTCACCAGCCGTTTAATTTGTCATAGCCCTGGAGGTATCAAAACTAATGAGCTTTGTTTGAATAGACTTTTTCCAGTTCATCTAGCACACTTTGGGGTAATCATTCAGTTTCTGTTTGCTTCTGATGTGAAGCATTGTGGGAAATGTAAGAAAATAATGTTTTTTTWAAAAAAGCAGTGTAAATTGTTAACAGCCACATTCTCTGCAAARCACTAAAGATGTTATATTTTTAATTTCACTATATATTGAAGTATTGTGAGTACCTTAAGTAGAATCATTATAAGATAATATCAAAGGAGAATCTGATAAAATGCTATTTTTCAATTAGCTCCTAGTTTAATACTTTGCTTTTTTAAGTAGTTCACAGCTAACAAATCTTTAAACAATCTAACCTTTCAGGATTTGGAAGTGGACAAGATAATAACTATGAATACATAATATTGCAGCAGTGGTAAGGGTTTAAAAATCTATTACAGGGATTACATACAGGAATACCTTTTATTGGTCAGACAATTGCATTTTCATTTTTATAAAGCATTTTCCTATGCTTGGTATTATACCACAGAGATGCACAAAAATGGAATTCAGAGCTGTGCACTGCATAAGTAATWTCTGAAAGTGTCAGATACTCTGTGYGACATATGCTTTTGATCTCCAGTTCCTAGTAAGATTTGTCCTYCTTGCCAGTTAGGACAACATTTGTGGTTTATGTTACTTTGCCACCTATGTTCAAATAATGTATCTGTAACTTATAGGAAGTTTCCAAATATAGAATAAGAGATTTTAAGTTATTTTTTAAGTTAGTGCAACGAGGGCAGATTCCCTAGAACTTTTGGTTGTTTTTGTAAAAATACCACCAAATAACACTCCCCCCCCGTAGTCCAGGTTCTAAATTTGATTGCTAAGCAAGTTGGTGAGTCATTAGTTTTCAACAGGATGTATTAAGCAACTCAAACTTACTGTGTGATAACTTTGCATCAGTAAAGCATGACTCTTCTAAATAACCCACTATGATCTAAAAATGATCACTTCATATGAATAGTCCCAGGACCTCTTCGTATGTTTTTACCAGTTTGCCAGTATAAGTTGATTTGATGTAAAACTTCCTCTGAAAGAGGAGAGAGGAAAAGGAAGAAAGAGATGGAGGAAGAAAAGAAAGGGCGATAGAGGTGGATGGGGAAAAAATTATTTGCCTTTTGCTTTTTAAATTGTTTATATCTAATTTGGAGCTTCTAATGCTATGGCATTATAAGACGGCTTGGAAGAACTTACAGGAGAAAGTATAAAGTTAGAGYTAATGCTGGAAGATTGTTGGCAGAAACTCAGCCTGGCTAAGATGTAAGAAAATAGAAACTGTGGCAAAGATGATACTATTGATGATACTATTGATCTTGCATCTCAGTTGGGCTCAGTGAGATAGGTGGAAATTCATGCTAAGACAGTTGCAATATTTTGTATCCAAATTAAGTCTTCTGGATCTGTATCTGTTCATTGCTGTGCTGTGCAGATACGCACTTCATGATGCACATCATTTGGCAATAAAGAGCTTCTTTGGGATCCATGTCTGCTATTGAGTACTTAGATGGCAGTGACAAGCAATGTTTGTCCTCTGGGATAGAGCTATAACTTTTGGTTGTTGCCTTCAATGGCTTATTCGAGCTTTCATCACTTTAAAATGGGATTGCTACCACGATAGGTCGCTTCTCAGAGGTCGCTGGCAAGCCAGTTCAGAATACAGAATTCAGAATGTCTTATCTGAATAGCTAAGCCTACTTCAGTAAGTATACTAGCTCATAAAGCTAAGAAAAAGCTGGGTTTGATTTATACTTATGATTTGGTCCTTATGTATCATGGAGTATAGGTAGGATTTGCTAAGATACGGTCTCTTGATTTGTGCATCTGGGTGTAGGGAGGGAATCATTCTCAAAGAAGCATGTCCAGGATAGCTTACAATGTAATTGAGGCCTCTTATATGAGGATGCAAAACCTCTGGCTTCTTATCTTGTGGGAGGTACCACCTCTTTTCCCCTGTATTATTGCCTAAATGTTGAACAGCAGAGCATGATCTGAAATCACTGCCCATTTGGTGCGGATTCACTGGACCTTTTGTGCTTAACAGTGATCTACTCCGAAGCCTCAGTCGTTGAAATGAAAGCTTAGAGGGGCTGTGTTCAGAGAGGAGGTCCAGGAAAAATGTCTAAAAATTATTCCTGAAATATTTCCCTGAGCAAAGCTAGGTGGTAAATCAGACTCAGAGAAATCTGGGTAAGGATTGTAAGTGTGAGGCAAATTCTCTACTGTTATACTTTTTTTTTATTTTTTTTACAAACCCAGCTGCTGAGGTTTTTTTTCCTTTTCTGTTATTTGATTGTTTAAAATTAGATACTGAATTGATTTTTCTTGTTTTAGTGTTTCCATACTGTTTCTAGTGTACTCTCCAGGATAAATTCAGTCAGCATCATATCTATATAGGCTTTTCTTTTTCAAAATATTTATGTAATTTCTTGGGATTGAACAGATGATTTACAGATTGGATTATCATAAGATAGAACTGAAAGAACAGAGTTACAAAACATGCAGCTAGGAAAAGCATCTATGTTTATAGTTGCATGTATAAATAATAAAATAGCTTCATGAGAAAGGGTGCTAAAATATTAAATGATGCTGTCTATCCTTTATCATGGCATGCATTTAMTGCACTTTTTACTGTCTCTGCTTCTCTTTTTTAAAAATGTTTTCTTCAAACACTTAATTACAGTACATTGTGAGATCAATTTCTTCTGATAACTGCAGCAGACACGGGTTTTTTTTTTTTAACTGCCTGTGTTATGTATATCCTTGCATTCTGGCTAAGGTTTGGGCAATGTTTTAGGGAGCCTTTAAGGTATTGTTGAAAGTTTCAGATAGATTTCTGTAACTTCCTTAGGAGTTTGACATAGAYAAAATGTTAAAGGTGGTATGAGATTTTATAGTTTGTCTGCTTGATTTGAAGGATATGTTGTTGGGATTCAGCAATGGGGAGATATGTARGAGGCTGGAAAAATCTGTTATGAGAACTTTGGTTGAAAGTAATTCTATCTTCTAATGTAGTGCAAGGAGCTGCACACTCTTTCTGAACTAAATAGGTAAAGTAACAGAACCTTCGTCCCAACCACATGGCCATGCATCCACCCAGAACTCGGGTTTGAGAAGTGCAGTCTGGGTGTAATGGTCTCACCAACTCTTGCTTTATGAAGTGGGGAGGATTGAGAGTGGCTGACACCCAGTGAAAGAAAAGAAGCCAGTGAACTTTAGGACTGTAGGGGCAAGAAAGCCCAAGAATTGTTTAGAATTTGGCTGTAAGAGATGCTGGAGGGACTTTTCTGAGCCTTGCAACAATTGGAAAGGTACTTGGAACTAGGACTAAAGACTTACGTTCCTTGTAAATAAACAAAACAGCAGCAAAGTGAAGCACTCTGTCATCAGGTTCTGCTCCTGCGAGGAGAAAAATTCCCTAAATTCCTATGGGGAATTTTAGCCAATCACTCAAAGTCAGTCATTTAGAGAGGAGGTATGTCTTCTGTGTTCAGGAACTGCCATGCAATATTGGATTAAGTAGGGCATTTGCTTCTTAGCAAATGGTATGATGGCTGCAGGGTTAAGTACTTTAAGTGGACACATCTCAGGCCTTCAGGACTCTGCTGGTTTTGTCAGATGTTCATCTACTATTCTTCCTTCCTTGTGGTACCTGTTGYCTTGAGCCTTCTTGCATTTATTTATGATAATGGTTTGATTTTCTATTTTCTTAATTATTATTATTAAGTAGTGAGCATATAATTTTTTTATAAACTTAAATCTAGATAAATCTGATGTTTTTGCGGTCTAAAGTTGCTCACACTCCTATATACTTATAAGTTTCAGTGAGCTTTGAACTTGACAGACAACAGTCAAATTGACTATCTGTCAATTTATGTTAGAAATTGGAATACCTGTTTTGACATAACTAGAATGAAGTTGCTAAAAAGAAATGCTGGCAAAAGTGCCAAACCCTTTATGATTAGATATTTGGTTTTCAGCAGTAACAAAAGCATATCAGAAATAGTCCCTATAAAGAACAAGTTAAAAGCTGCAGTTAACCTTATGGCCTTGTCTTTGCTAGAATTTACTACCTGGATTAACAGTCATTGCAACGATAGAAGTTGTTAGTACAGACAAGCTTAATGTTTTTTTTTCCTACTGTGTCATGTAGAGCTGTTTGTGAGCCCTCTCTACTTCAGCACTTCTGACTATTGCAATTACACAACTTCTTTTATTGCTGGGTATCAGCATCAAAATGTTTATATTTTCTAATATTGGAAGGTTCTGCCTCAGTCAAACATTAATTTTGCTTTAATATATTTGTTCAATGAATAAAGTGAATAAATTTAAAACAAGTAGACAATTACTTCTAAGATGTTTAAAGTCTTCACCGTCTTTTAATCAAAGTTTGTAGTCAGTATCTTAAGATAATTTTAATTTTTTAAATAAAAACACATGTTTTTTAATTGTGCAGGTGACTTCTGTATGAATAATGCCAGTGAAACCAGAGGGACTGCTTGTGAGCAGTATGTAATCCAAATATAGGCTTATTATATGTTTCCTGCTTCGTAGCTTTGCATGCTTTAATATAAGCTTGTGCCAGGAGGGGGCAAAATATGGAAGTGATGCAGAGCTAGAGCAGTGGGTGCTGAAGGCGTGTCTTTTTGCAGGTTTGGGCCTACAACGGCATAACGCTTGCTAGGCCAATTTTTGTTGAATATAAAGATACGATGTAATGAAATGTTAGTTGATCCTCTGGGGCAGTCTGCTTGAGAGAGTACTGGTACGTACCACTTCTGGAACATATGCAGTGGAAAGAAGAAAAATAATGACTGAAGGGAAGTGTGTATTGGTCTTAAAATGAACCCACTATGAGATATAAATGCTAGCTTGGTGCTGCAGTTGAATTAAATACGATAAACCTGACACAGATTATAGCAGCATTGTTTAGCTGACAAAAGCGTATGGGGTATAGTGGACGCTGACTTACGTTGGCAGGAATCAGCTTTGGGGAATTCTGCTTCACCAAACATATCTTTTTACCTCTAATATTTGACAGTTAGCTATTCAAAGGAATCAAAGATGAGAAATATGAAAAGGGAGGGTGCTTTAGTATAACTACCTTTTAGCATTAGGAAATGAAATCAGATATTAATTCTTAGAGTAATATAAAATGCAAAACTTCCTTATATATTTCTTTCTGCTTGCTTTCTGAAGACTTCTGCTAAATCCTTGGAAATCTTACTTCATTCTGACATCCAAAGGTGAACATGAAATTTGTTRCTAGAAAATTATCTATCATTGTGGAACTCGTATAAGATGCACTCAACAGTTAAATGGAATTTTTATCTCTAATCTTACAGAAGATTTATATAAATTACCTTATAAAAACATGGTAATAGAGGGAAATAGTACCAAAAAAGTAATAGCAGAATTGTTAGAAAACCCGAGGAAACTCAGGTAGCATGTTAAGATGCTTTCTTGAGTTGTGATTATTGTACAAGTGTGGCCTTTTTTTTTAATTCAAATGTGCATAGCTTTATGTATTGTGTGATTCTGATGCTAAAGCAAATAAGAATCAAGGATGAAATAATTAACTGATCTACATGTGACACACACGTAAAACAGTTTGGAGCTGCAGAAAGTTTGTCAGCCTTTGTTTTGCCTTATACAATGTTTTCAGATGTATTTGTTCTCATAGCTCATGTACTCTTTAAAAACATGATGTATTCAGGAATATGAGTGAGGTGTGAAGGTTTCTGATAAAACACATGACAGTTGGGTTGGAACAGGTTATGGAAAATTATTTTCTATTCTGTTAGCTACAAGAAATGACTATCTTCCAAGCATCATGTTCATTTTTGGTTAGATGTCAGTTTGACATTGACTTTTGCCATGCTCTTCTAAACTTGCCATTTTAGCAGTGGCTTCCAGCATTTCTTTTTGTTTTCTGAGCTTTACTTACTCATGTTTGACCTAAGTTTCTTTCAGACTGTTAGTTACCATTAGGTCCCTCATGCATCCTATGATGTTTTCCAGAAGCTGTAAATGGCCCATCTTTGAGAAACGTTTGTTTAGGAGAATACAAGCTACCTCTTAAAATAGTATTTTTGTATCTGCAGTGAAAYGTTTCTTGAGCAGCTTTGCCTGCTAGGAGAAAACTAAGTTACTGTCCTKATGCAGGTTTGCAGAGGATACTAGCAAGAAGAATAAAACAAGGTTCCTCTGGATGCGTAAGCAGAGGTGCATTGGTTGTCCTTATTGCTTGTAGATGCTTCGTTAAAACGATTACAGCTAGGTTTCTGTGACTGCTTTCTCTCTGAGTCTGCTGTGAGCAGAGAGCCTGGGAAGTGGCGTTCTTGCTTGCTCTCTCYCCCTGCTGCCAGCGACAGATGCAGGATGTGTCCGTCAGCAGAAGCAATGGCTCAGTTTCTTGCTGACAGAACTACTTCCTGTCCAGACTTCCTTGCCTGTACATCCCAGAGGAACATCACAAATTTGAAGAGAAAAAGTACTGTTTGGAGAATTCTCAAGTGTCTTTATAGGCTACCTACATAGTAACAAGAATTAGAATTGCAACATGCATGATAGGTAGTTATGWCAGGAATTAAATCTGAACATGAGTTCTTTAATAGCTGATTTTTCCTTTCCACAGTTCATTGACTTGCTTTCTTCCATATATTTTCTTTGCAAGAATGAGCAGTGTTCAGTGTTATCTACTGGACAAATAGAGGAGGCCACCCTCCAGCCTGGAGCACTACCAAGCTCCAGCAATGATGTTCACTGTAAGCACAGAGTAGCATATAGAGTCAAACCATGTTTGTAGCTGGGGTCAAATCAYGTCTGTAGTTGCAGTGCAGGAGCTTTTTGGTGCTATTGTTTTTAAAGACTTGGAAGGAAAAGGACCCTGTATATCTTTATTGGAACTAGTAGGTAAAAATAGGTCATATTTGATTTGAAATGCTTTTTAAACATAAGGATCTATAAGTACATAAGATCTTGTTGCTATTGAACTATTTTAAACTGTACTGAAGCTGGCATATTGTTGATTATGGATTTTCAAATTAAGTTAGAGGTGCTTACGGTAACCCTTGACAGCCCATATGAAGTTTTTAAATAAAGCTATTCTAGCTCCTGTATAGGAAGTTGGAATGTATGTATGAAAGAGGTCTCCTTACCTGTTAGAGCAGCCAACTGCAAGATAAACGCAGATTAAGAAGTGATTAGGAGCACTAGAAAATTTAGTAGCTTTGTCTCAGTTACGCTACCAGAATGCCAGTTTTCAGACACTGCTGACATTTTAAATTGGGTTCCAATTCTCAGTTGAATGGTGGCTCAGGGGTATTAGCCAACCAAGTGTTGCTTGTATGTTCTGTAGTATTTATGGTTGGGGTATAGTAAGCTGTAATCTAGGACATGATATTAACTTGCAAATGAGTACAAGAGTCAGTTGATATGAGCACCCCAACTATGGACTTGGAGATGCAGGATTTACAGGAACCAAYGTTCCTGTTTTAATGTCCAGCGTTCCAGCTGTGGAGAGCTGGCTGCATGGCTGCTTTCCAAGGTGCTGCGTTAGCAATGCCTTCTGTACRTAGTGGCTTCTGGCTTGTATTTAAACGTGTTCCTACCCTTTGATCCACATATGTCTCCTTTTACCTGCTTATCCTGTGCTGAATGAATGCTTTTTTCCCCACTTTTCTTTGTTTTGCCATCCTGTTCATTCTGAGGTATGTTTTCTTAGGGGAGTTTAAAATGAGCTTTCTGACACATGTTTTCTTTAGCTAATTCCGAACATGACATAAAAAGGAATCCTTTTCTGCTAGAGTAAATATTTTTGGAATRCAGCATGCTTATTTAATGTAAGTCAGTTTGAGATACCATGCAAAATGGGACCCAATTTTATTAGAGTAGCCTAAAGAACTGAATAAATCCTTTAAGCCAATTGTATAAAAATGCAAATTTAAGTCAAGCAATTAAAAACAGATAGAAATTAGAGATTTGGATTTTGCAGAGCAAGCTTTCCACAGCCACTGCCAGATTACTATRCAATTTATCTGGATTCTGTCAGTGATAGTCAGACTAGATTTTGATAAAGAGCAGCAAATCTGTCCCTCYGTAGCTTCTGTGACTTGCCGCAAATTTCATTCAAGTTGAAGCATCTGTACAATCCCTTGAATAATTTGGAGTTAATCATTTGTACTTCACAGCCTCTGATAGGCCTTAGACTTGGGGGGTGGGAACAGATTTGGCTTTTTAATCGCCTTGTATATTGTACAGCCTGAGATAAATGACATAGACTGTCTGAAATCTACATTCTTGCTTCTGATGCAAAACTGTAATTAATTTTGTGCAGTGTTTCAGAATTGATYGTGGTCACTTGAATTTCTAATTTTTCATTCACTTCAAAGGCCTTTTTTTTTAAAAAAAAAAATGTGCTTAGAGTGTGTGAATGCTCTCTGATGCTAGTGTACTAAATGACTATTTTACGCCCCTTTTTCAATAAGGTGAAACAGAGGTCAAGGCATGTGGCTTGTGTTTATCTCTGTCCCAGCCTGCTTCAGGATGTATTTTCTGACTTATAGGAAATGCAATCAAACTTACGAAATTATATCTAAATACTTGAACCACACAGTATTCGCTTGTGTGCCTTGTAGAAATCCAAAAGGCTTCTTTCAGAAATCCTTTTCAGTATAAAACAATTAAGCACAATTTAGACAATAATTACCCTAATTAACTACACTATAATGTTTGTATTCAAGATTATAGAAACATTGTATCTGTTCACTACTGCAATAATAACAAGTCTCCCTAATTTCTTCGTATTGATAGTACTTGTATGTGCTTCTTTGTTTGGTGTATTTCACTGTAAAAATATTTGTCAGTGAAAGATTGAACAATATGAATGAATTTGATTATGCCATTGTCAAAAACCCCATGCATCACAATTTCTTGTTTTTAATCACTACTGTAAACCTCACAGCCTGAGGGCATAGTTTTAATTTGGGTGCCTTACTAATGAAAAGAAAAAAATAATTGTTTTGCCTGGATTTAATAATAAGCAATAAAATCAGCCAACCAGATTTTACCTCTGCATTCAATCTCTTTTTTATTATAAAACATTTTTGTCCTTTTTTTAGATTACAGGCGTAGATACCGAACATTTTACTAATAAATATTTCAGTTTGCTTATGAAGGCTAATGCTGTCATCTGAATATGGAATTATATTTCTTTCATGCTTCATTATCATTTCATGGTAGTAATGACAGTGAGGCGATGGAATATTTACAGGCTTTTCAGAAGACATTTATCCAATACATTTCCCTGAAGGGCACCTAGGCTTAAAGATACATTATCCTTTTATAAAACACTGCCCAGAATCCCAATTTCTCAATCAACCAATCAGAACTTGTTTTGCAGCAGTTACTGGTAAAACCCTCAAGCCAGTCTCATATTAATCCTGTGAATCTGTTGTGTGTATAGCGATGGGGAGGAAGAGAGAGGTAGTATTCACTCCTGAATCATCAGGCTTGATATTTTCAGTAGAATATGTTATTTCTTCTGTATTGCTACAGTTTTTTCAAAGCTGTTCTTGAAATGTTTCATTGCAACTGGGTGGATTGTAATAAGTAAAGGCTTGGAGGTTCAAGCCTGGATGTATCTTATATTTAAAATTTGTTACAGACTCGTAAATTAATTGTACAATAACCTTGTCCTTTTTTGTGACTTGTTACGTGAGTGGGTTCCTGGGTTCGCTGGGTGTCATGTGTAGCATGAATCCATCCTATTTTATTCAATCTGCTGATCAGTAGATGGGCTGTCTCAGGGAGGACCTTGCTTAGCATAAAGCTGCTGTGCAAAAGGCTTCATCTCTAAGATTATCCTTTTCAAATAGGGAAAGAAAGCAAAATTTCTTATACTGCTTTAATGCCTTTCATCCAAAGGTCTTCCTAAGAGGCAGTATAACATACTACACTATAACACAGTGATTAGGATTTTTGGCTTATGTTATGGAATCAGGATTTTGCTTCTACTACTGACCTGTAATACAACATAGAGCAAATCACTTGGTATGTTCCTGCACTGCATTTGGCAGAGCAATATGGAGATTTCTGTTYGGGTTCTAGAAGTCTAGCTGGGCTACAGCGGAGCACTGTAAGAGATAATTTGCTGTGCCCTTTGTTAAAGTTAGCTCAAGGATCTCTTCACTCTATGGCAAGAAGTAATTTGGCCATAACACACATACTATTGAAATTAGTACAGTGAAAAGATCCCTATCTTAGCACTCACTGATACTCAGCATACTGCAAGGTGAGAAAAGGTGAAATTTCTTGTGAAAACTGTAGAACAAATCTTTGTCAGGAAAAACCCTGCTATAATATCTGTGCAGAATTATCTRATCTGAGATGCACACCTTAAGCTTCATAAAGACTGCGTTACCCACCTCAAAGGCTCRTGTGACAAACTTGGCTATTCAAGAGTTCTGACTTACAGTTTCAGAATACTGAGCTATGACAAACTTGCARTATTTGCTGTTAAAACAACTGGCATGTGCGATCTGTAACTGCATACATATATCCAAGACATTGCCTTCTATCCCCAGAAGGCCCGTAGGAAATGTGCATATCCACCCAAAAGCTGGAGTGGCTATGATGGAAGTAGYTTAAAGATATGTTGATGCTGCTTGGCGGGCAATCTCAATGCTTCTGGTAGTCCTGTAAGACAACCAAGTGGCRAAAATGCCTGCTTTCCACAAATGTAAGGTTTGACAATCACATGGGCAGGCCACTTTGGGGCATCTTTTTAGTGAGCTTGAAACCCAGCTTTGTCTGACAACCTTCATTTTTGCTCCTCTTAAGAATTTCAAAGCAAGATTTAAAAAACAAGACAAAAMAACAACCTGCATATTTTCCTCTTGTTTTATACCAGAAGACAGATAATTAGAGATAAATGTGCTCAGATGTGTGCCTGCATATCAATTTGGCTGCAAAAATAAGTTCTGTTCAGTTTCCAGTGTCTTGTCAAGGAAACAGCTACTGCCCAAAGAGGGGTTCTGAGCCCCAGATGTTGCTGAATTAAAAGCACAAGCCTCTACTCCCTATACACTCACCCCATGTAAAGAGGTTAGGTCTTTGTAGTCTGTCTTTTCTTTGACTAGACTAAGAGATCTGCATATCATAACTTGACCACTGAGTTAACAGAAGTTCTAGTGATCTTTGAGCCAGCTTCCCTTCGGATCTGGAGGAGACAGACACTTCTGCTGCTGTTGATGAGCTGATTGCCCATGCCCCACATCAGTCAGATAAAATGGGAATCCTAAATACACATTTCACCATTACTCAGTACTGTCATGTATTTCCCATATCATCATAACCATATGCCCAAAATTTGAGCAGAAATAGCTCTTGGTGGCTGTTAATCCCAACAAAACTGTGAAGCTGTTTCATAATAAAAATGCAGCTTCATTTTCAGTGAAGTTTTGTGYGTATCTTCACTGACGCCATTGTTTTCTCTATAAGCGTTACCGAAATGCATAATAACTTCTAGGTTAGTAAAGCAAGATTTACCTTGTAAACTGTATATACTTCATGTTATGTCTGAAGGCTATTGATGCAAGTGTAGTTTGAGCCACTGTTTTACACAGCCTGTTTGTGTTAATTTGGYGAACTTTAAATGCTGTTGATGCTCCAGTAATAGTAAAGTTGGTGTTTTGCATGTCTCTATCTGTGTAGCTAATCTTATGGCAGCTTTAGATACGTACCTAATGCTGTTGGATAACTATTTGATGCAGTGGCTGCTGTTGTCGTGTATCTCTGCATTGTATAGCAGTGCTGTTCAGTGAGCTGGTGGAGAGGCTGGCTGAGGAGAAGGTGCCAGCATGATGGTGGAAGATGGAGTYGTAATGTGTATCGCTTGCATCAGTTTGATATGAGTGGTGAGTGAAAGGAACTAGCCAGATTTCTAGAAAATCTAGCTTCTGTGTAAGTTTTCCTCCCTTCAACACTAAATTTGAAAGTTAATTAAAATAAATTATTGGTCCAAATGATAAGATTCTTCATCAGAGTTGGGGGAAAGGGAGCAAAACTGCTTTTTGTGAATAGTTATCTTCATAAGCAGCTTGATATCTAGCCTTTTTAGTTCCTTAACTTAAAGAAATAGCTCTTATTGCTAATACTTGAAGATTAGATACTCCAGATACAAGCAGATTTTTAGTAGTTGTTGTGGRAAGATGGGTTAAGTCCACATGGCAGTTGGTCAGTATATATATATATACATGTAAGCTGTTTTTTGTTTGGAAATGGCTGCATGAACTATTTAAGATTTTTTTTCCCAAAAATCCTTCTCTCTGTGATTTACTTTGAAGAATAACACTCTCTCCAGAACTTGTGTTCAGCAGGTTGGCTTTAAGAGCATCAGAGGAATGAGATCTCTAAAGCGAACACTGAACTGAAAATATATTTGATTACAAAGGGAATCTTTTGTATCTTTAAATAACCTCATTGAGTAGATTTACAGTAGGGATGTGTGGATGGGAGTGTGTATCATGCCACAGGATCATAAAACTTGTAGCTAGAATGCAAGGTACCACTGGAGCATGACACTCGCACCCTGCGAGTGTCAGGTATCCTATCCTATTCTAAGGCTCTTCTAAAAACCAAGGCAGAGTCATTGAAATCTAAGCCATCAGATCTAAACGTATCAAAATTGCCTTTTTGGTATGTTGCTGACCATACCAATAAAACACAAATAAGAAGCACAAATAAGGCATGACAAATAAGAAACAGCAGCTTAGTTCTTTATTAAAAAGGTAGTGTAGCAATAATATCAAGTGAAATCTGCTAATATCTAGATTTTTAAAGTTACTTTCAGGCCTAGCTCAAAAAGCATTGCATGGTGATTGGCGCAAAATAAGATATTACTCAAAAATGTACTTGTGGCTTGCTTAGATTTTTTTTTTTTTGGAAGGGCTATGCAAAAAAAGAGAAACAAAACAAACTGCTAAGGGGGATTGCAGCAGAAGGTCTGTTACAGGCTTTGAAAAATACTGTTCCTTACCAGAGCGAGTAAACTGCACCTGAATGCTAGGGCCCGTGTGCGGCAGCTTGGCGCCTCGCCTGTCTCGGGCAGCCTGCTGCTGGCTTTGGGGTGCCTGAAACTTCCCCTTCTGCCAGGGCAGAGCCTCGTCGTGCCCCGACTACTCACTCGAACCTTGATTTTTTTTTTTTTTTCCGGCTGCAATAATGAGGAGAAAAATTGTAATACACTGAGTTCTAAAACTGATTATCTAAATAACAGATTAATAATTTTGCAGTAGGATAAATGACAATTTCTCTCTTTTTTTTTTCCTCCTTTCTTAAGAGTTAAATGCTACTTTACRTACTGCAGTTAGCCAGGAAAGGGGGGGACTCCAAGCAAACAGTACCTCCCCTCTTCCCAACCCTTGCTAAATCCTAGGCAGCTGTGTATGACTCGAGAATTTGAACTCACAGCATTTGGAGGGGRGAAAAAGTATTCAGAGCTGCTTACTGATCAAGAATGAAACACTTCTACTGTGCAAAGCTTGTCTCAACAAAGACTGTACCTGTAAATCATTAACTTTCCTTTTGCTCTTTCTTGGAGAGCACATCGCTATGCGTAGCGGTTTAAGGCAGACGCAGCCCCGTGTAAAGCCGTCATGGCTGGAATCTGATACAGCACTCGCTTCAAAATCCACTTTGATCAGTGAACATTAACCAAAGTGTCGACAAAAGGTCATTTGGCCTCAGGGAAGAAATAGAAAATTTTATATACACAACACATTGCGGTGAGTACAGGGTCATTATAACTAGCAGAATAGCTGTGTCTCTCCCCCCGCCCCCTTCCTTGGCTACTGTATGACTTTGAACTTGGCGAGGAAGCGCAGGCTGCTGCCGCAGACTCCTCCTTCCCGACATCACGTGCGCCCCTGCGAATTCTCCACCGGGCCAGTGAAGAGCTGCGTCCCGCAGCAGAGATCATATTTTTGACGTAGGACTTCAATTGCAAAAATGTTGATGACCAGTGCAAATGTATTGATTTTTTTTTCCCCCCCTCAATAGACCAAAGTGTTGTTTGTAGTTAGGAGAGAAGAAAGCTAGTGAAACAGAGTTGAATCTACTTCTTAGGAGCCTGGGTTATCAAACTCATTAATCTACATGTCAAGAGGCTAGGAATGAATAATTGTGTGTAGAATTTATCTGCCAACATGATAGCTACTTTTCAGCTCTCTCTTCAGAGCTCTTTCATTGTGCTTGGCTTTATTATATGCTTTGTCTTTTCTATTTCTAGTCTGTTGGGGAGGTATAGAAATATGTACCTCAGCACTACAGAGGACAGTTGCTTTGAAACATGACACTGCTTAGTTCTCTGCATGCACATTTATTTCTACGTAGGTGTTTCAGCATCAGGATAGGGTTTACCCTCAGTTCAATGTGAATTCTTAGCATTCTGAACGTTATTCTAGTCTWTTATTATTATTATTATTATTTTTGGAAAATCACCTTAGAGGTAATGTCTTTGTGCTGTTTTTGACAGTTACGTAGAAAGTACAGGCTGCTTTATTAAAATGCTCATATTGGTAAAGCTTATGAAAGATGAGGGTGATGAAGCTTCAGAGCTCTTAAAACAAAGATGTTGCAAGGCACCAAGTGTAATTGCAATACTCTCTATTTGCTATAGAGGTATTTTTTGCCATGAAGGACAAAGTACAAAACCAAAGCCTGTGGGGGGAGAGTGGGAGAAAGCAGCTTCTGTGAGGGTGTGAAACTAATTTGAATCAGAGTATACTGTAATTCACTTTCTTTTTCAGAAAGACTGTTATCCTGTACAGTCCAAAGATTTTAGACTTGGACTGGTTGTATGCCAGTTTCACAGGACAGTCACTTAACTGATTTATTCAGTTTTCCCTGTTTAGTTTGTCAAATCTGTATATTTTGATCTTGCATGCTACATGTTTTCAAAAAAAAATCACATCATGGCAGAATTTTATTTCATTTTATTTCAAATATATAGTATATGAGAGCTCTTGATTTTTGCAACTTCCTATTTTTTTAACTTGCTAGGTTTTTTTCCAACTTTCTAGTTCCCTTCTGCCCCCCCCCCCCCAAACTTCCTAGGGTTTTCTCAACTTCCTAGGGTGTGTGGGGCATTTTTTTTATTTTTATTTTATTTTATTTTTTTGCAACTTGCTAGATGTGCCGACTAGGTTAGTATGTGACTCCTCTGTATCTTACCGATGCTGAGGGATTCACAGAGAGGAGTAATATATACTGCTACTCGTAGCAAAAACCAGAAGCACTACTGAGCGCTTCCTGTCTTCTCAGCTCTCTGAGGCACCTTGCACACCCCAAATGCTTCACAGCGGTATTACCTCGGTGTTGCACTTTACTCCTTTTTCCAATAATCTGTATAACTGATTTTTTTTAACACAGAGTTCAGCATTTGGGCCCTACAGCATGGATATTACACTGTTGTAGCTTGAATAGCRAAAGGTAAATACTTTTTTTTATTTTTTTAAGGGTTATCAACAATGCGTTCTCATATTTTCACCAAGGCACACTGCAACATTTGATCAAATGAAAATCCGTAAAGAGAAAGGGAGGGAGCTCTGCATTCGCTGTGTATRTGGTAACTCGAACGCTGTTTGTTGTAACAGAATGGAAGTACTGCAAGTCTAAGTGGTTTCAACGATGTTTCCTTCATCCCAGGAGCATCTGAACCCAGCTTCTGCCTTGTCAGCCACATTTATGATGTGTTCATAATTAAATGTCCACGAAGCTCACAGCATGCTGACCACAGAGGGGCCATAAGCAGTAAAGATAAATGAGAGAGAGAGATGTAATATTGCTTCACTTGTGGGCTTAGTCTGATGTTAAAGATTGTCAGTGATAATTATTAATATGTGACCTGGTTGAGTCTTTATGTGAACAATCACAATTTTAATAAAGTGGTAAACTCTGCTCTCTCTGTGTACTCTCACTCTATATTTAACTGCTTTACGTTTAAATCTAGACTTTCAGGATAAATTTCAGCTACTGAAAAATGATATGGTAGCTATTAACATGTTGGTACTAACATTTTTATTTACAGCTTAAATAAGAGCAAAATTTGAAGGAGAGAGATTGTAAGGTATAGCTGTAGTCTAAGTTGTGGTAGGCATAAAAATCTAATTCAGTCAATTGTTTGTCAACTCAAACAATACTTAGGCATCCTTCTTTGCTAATATTGATTAAAAATAGATCAATGTGCCATATATACCACTTAAAATCCTGAATCTGTAGGCACCTAGAATTCCTGTGTACTGCAGTGTGTAATGACCTGCTTGTTGCCAAAAAAAAAAAAAAAAAAAAAAAAAAAAAAAAAAAAAAAAAAAAAAAAAAAAAAAAAAAAAAACCTCCTTCACAGATCTGAAAGATGATTTGTTGTTGCATTTGATACTTAAGATTTTTGACTTATCTTTTTCCTTTTGCATATATCTCCAAATTTTTTGGGGCAATTGACCAGAAGATATATTCCAGCTTAGAAAAGTAAAATGCTGTAAAATAAAGGCTTTTGCAAAGAAATGCCATCTTGGACTGGTATACGGCTAAAATTATCTGCTAAATATTTAAAATATTATCTCTTATTTATTTCAAATAATTGCAGCTGTACAAAGGGGATTTTTCATCCAGTTATATCAGGARATGACACTGGTGCAAAATGGTGTTTTTTAAAACTCTAACTACCAAGTTAATGCCTTACTATATAACTAATGCTACTTTGTGTGTGTGAGAGACTGTGATCAGATTTGGAGCTATCAGATCAACAGATTCTTACATTGGAGCATCTGGATTTTTTTCTTTTTTTTTTGCATAGTTAGGGGGGTGACAAGGAAAGACTGAACTGTAAAAATCAAGTATTTTAAAAATAGGCTAAAATTTTTAGAGACAGTTACTACTCTAGTCATCTAAAAACAAATCAGTTTAAAATTTTGCATTATCATATTTCCTAGCCAGAAATAAATGTTAATTCAGAGTCTGTTTACCTCTCAAAGGCCACATTCTACATCCAGAATTCCCATCTGCTTTTTTATATTTTACATGCCTAGCAGCTCTGGTTATTAGTTACTGCTTACCTAGTTACTGATTACCCATGCCACTTCATAAACTCAGAATCAGATTCTGGTACATTTACAAATACTTGTAATTCATTCTATGAAAGTTTCTTCTGAAAAGTTGAAGGAAACTGTTCATCAGAGGGATGATAACTGGGAGCAGTTAGTACCAAATTAAATAACAAATATATTTCACAAATGATCTTACTGAAGAAGTTAATAGGTTTGTGGAGAAAGATACTATTTAGCCGTGGTAAAAATAGGAGAAACAGGCCTATTTAGAATTTTTTGCTTTTAATTTAAGAAGGACTGTGGGAGTGGAGAGGTGAAAATCCCATTTCTTTTAAATAACTGAAGGGCAAAGTCTTTGCACAAAAGAATACCAAGCTATCTTCTGCTGCCTAATACAGATGCTTATGCATAAAGAACTTCATACTATTCTGTCTATCGAAATATTGTTCGATTAGCTGTGGTCTAAAGGATATAGTTTACCCCTAAATCCAACTGTTTCTGCAGATTATTTCTTCACCAGATTATGCAAACTTAAGTATGAYTTAAGCAGTATGTAAAATCAAAATGGATGGTATTTTTATGACATGAATAAAAGTAATTATATATATCAGCATGGCTTAAAAAATCAACCAAATGTTTATTAAATGCAATCCTTTATCAGAGAAGAATGTTGTAGCATTATATCTTTGTTTAGTAGATCAGCACAAGCATTTTATCAAAGTTCACCTGTCAGACTTGCATGTCTTTGCAAGCCTAATTGACAATAATAGACTCGAAAAGAGGAGGAGTAAATTTAGAACATAATACACACACAAAGATCTAGAGAATTGGTAACTAGTTATAAATGCATCAGTGTGCTTTCAAATCAAAAGCTTAAACAAAGGAATAACATTTGGATAGTAAAGTCCATTACGCTTAAATGGCTATGAACAGGTTTAAAAAAAAGTGTTCTGTCAAATCAATATTTGTAGTGCAAAATTAATCACACATTTGACAAGACATGATTCTGTGTTATTTCCATCTACTGTATCTGATTCCATCTGAACATTTATTATTAATAAAATATTCTCTCAAGAAATACATTATCCCACAATAAACACGTTAATTTTTTGATCCAATGTAGATTTGAAATATTGTTTTAAAATTCACTCAGTTCAGATCTCATATTTTTCTCCCTCTCACCTAAATAATTGTAACTTTCTTCCATTAGTTCTGTTAATGTCTTCCTAGTTTCCTAGTGACTGTATCTTCTCCGTGACTCTTAAGCGTGGTGCTGTGGCCTACATACAGCACATCACTCAAGCTAGTGGGGAGAGACTGAGCTCTCTTGATTATAGGAGTACATAACGTTGTTTTCTACTACTAAATAAATACAAGGCCCATGGTAATTGATTACTGTTTTTGAAGACTAAACATAGAGGAGTTGTGAAAAATACTGTTGCTGATATAAATGGTGATGACTCTGGGTAGAGGAAAGAAGAGAGATCTGTTCCATCTCTTGCTGAAGTCAATGAGAAGAAATAGTGGTAAAAGTCAACAGTCCTGATTTACGTGGGATTAGGATGACTAAAGGCTTTGTGAGAACCAGATCTGAAGGACTAGACTCAGTCTTCTCACAAAGGTGTGGGAAACCCTCTCTAATCTAAATTACAGTACAACTGTACATTTTAATCCTTTGTAAGTTTTTCATCAGTAACTGACTTATTTTATGTCTGCATATTTTATAATAGCAGATTGTGATAATTTGCATTTATGCCTTGCAACCAAAGATTTTTAAAATACATTGAGAACCTTCAAGCATTTAGCACTAGCTGAATGCCACTATAAAGTTTTCACTATCTTTATACAGTGCTCATGCTGTAGTTCTCCAAAGCATAAGTATTGGGATCCAGTATTCAAATATAAATTCATTGAAGCATGTCAACTTCAGTGGGTTGTTACTCTTTTTTTTTTTTTGACTATTTGGGTGATAAAGTTTTAGTGAGACAAAAGTATGCTACTTTTGTACAAATATATTGTTATTAAAAATTTTAGTATAACAATATGAATGTTCATCTTTTGCAGTAGACACTTGATTGTGAAGTTAATTTTACATTATTTTATAATGTTGACAATTTTATACCAGGTATTCAGAATTCATTATTTTAATAGAGCATTGTGCATAAGACACATTTGCTTGTGTGTTAGCTAATGAAATATAATGTATTTTGCGAGGCTGCAATATAACAAAAGCGTTCAAATTTGCCAAATTAAAGTAAATAAAATCACTGCAGATCATACACTTTGGTCTCACTGCATGTTATGTACAGTGAACAAGATTTTCTTGGTGAAAATTCTGAACAGTGTCCAGCTGGCCTATAAATGGAAGGATTTTAACTGTTATCTTGAGATGTGCAATGGGACATAGGTGTAGAGACTTGTAAGTACATGTGGCATTGACTATCAAAATGGATTTTTGTCTCCTTAGTTAATTAGATGCTTCTGAGAAAAATCTTCCTTTCTTACTCTGGTTATCTGATGATTCTGTGTCTGGTTAATCTGGAGGACAAAAGGTTGAAATTATGGCTTTGTCGAAGTTAATGACAAACTGGCATTTGTTAGAGTCAGGATGTAATGTAGTGCCAACTTGAACTGTGTTTTAAACTAAAACAGTTGGTATCCAAACCTATAAACAAATATAGCTGAAAAATATAATCCAAACTGGTAGGTTTATGCTGACATGCCCTATGTCAGCCCCAATAACTCCAATAAGGAATTGACTGAAAGTCATTGCTTGGGCTGTCTTAGACTCTGTGGTCCTGTATATCATAGAAAGTATGTAAGGCAGGTAGGTTCTTACCTTTTGTAGGTATGGGGAAACATATGATGAATACTGTATCCTTAATAGAAAAGGAGGCTTTAGTATTCAAAATACTATCGGCTGTTTAAGTGTTAGCTTGAGGGAAGTTCTTAGAGGAAAAATAACTTTAAGCATTTATCTTCGGCTGTGGTAACTGTTTGGAAATATCAGAATATCAGTTTGCCTATATATTACTACTTCTCTTTTTTTCTTATATTCATAAAGTGGCTTTTTTCTGTGTAACACTGAGCGTCCTGGCACATCTCAATCTGGAGAAGATTTAGTTATATTACATGCCGATTCTACTCCTGTAAATCTGAGTATGCAGATAAAATACATGAAAGTCAACTTTTATTTTTAACAAAATCTTCCTGGTGTAATTCTTGGATTTAGTGTATGGAAGTACTCCTAGACAGAGGATGCTGTTGCTTCATCAAATTTAGGACCATATCCAGTAAAAATGGAGGGGGACCTSTTCTTTGAGATGAAGGTGTCTGCCTCTCCAAGAACTATGGCCTTTACTTATCAAAAGGATAGAGTCCTTTAAAATAGTCAAATTGCTAAGTGAACACAAATTCTTGTCAAAAAATCTGGACAAGTTTCAAGGTGGGAGGGCCTGTGGGGCTCAATGAGTAATAAGAGAGTGTTGATGGCCTGAACCTTTTGCTTAGCCATGTACCCTCACTTGAAAACATAGGTACATTTAGCCACTGCTTCTAAATGAGCTGTATGGAAATGCTTGTTAAACAGAGGAAAAAGACTTCACTGACCACTGCATTTGAAGTGGAAGTGTCCTCAAAATCAATAGATAGCATGTTTTTGATGACTGTACCGTTTCCCTTGTGATTTGGTGTACCTGCATTCTGAACATGTACTTAGTAAGGTTTGGTACAAATAAATGGCACTTTCCTCCTAAGGCTCAACCGTATGAGAGAACCAGAATGGTGGGGGGAGATTTGGATAAATTGATTTTACCTATATGGTTAGCCAGACAGAAGTATACTTTTGCATTTTTAATGCTTTCATCAAGAGCTTTGTTGTTGAGAACTTGAATGAACTAAAAGGGCAAAACAATCTCTTGTGTTTTGTGAACATTTTTCATGTTCTTTAAAAATTTTATAGAACACCCACTCTGTGACCTCATGCAGAGCTGATCAGAAAATCTCAAAATGTATTGTTGGAAATTGAAGCGTAGAAATTGTAACTCATCTGAATAACTCAGGAAATACATTGTCTGGTTGGAAAGAACAGTCAGCAGAGTGTTTTTTTTTCTTAGGTTTTTAATTATCTAATTGTTTCTCTCACCAAAATTTTGACATTATATCTAYGTGCTTTGCTTCATCTTGAATGAAAGGACTCGAACTGTGGTTCCTCTCATCCTATTTTAAGCTTGTAAATGATACAGAGTTTGATTTGGGTGCTCTAATTGTGTTCRTGTTTTGTTCTGGTGACATAATAGAAGTAGATGTTGTGTTAAATGTAACTTCTCCCTTTTCGTATGAGGTTTCCTATACTACTGCTCATCAAGTGTGTCTGGTATATAACTCTTCTGTAACTAGTATTTGATAAATACGCTGGTCAAGCCCACTTAAGCCCCTACTGAATGTATGCTCTTGCATTCTGCAAAGAAACCTAAATGGCATTGATCATAGCTGAAAAAAATGACTTCTCCTAATGTCTTGGCAAATGGGTGTTGTAGAATGCTGTCTTTGGGAAAGCTTGCTGATTTCTTGATTCATAAAGCTATTTTCCTCACATTAGAGACAAGAAGAACTAAAAGTGGAAATGCAGCTTGTACCAGAAGAAGCTAAAGGAATTATTTGGTTTGATTATTACGAAGTCAAACAGTCTTATCCCCTTCACTAAGGGTTATCTTTATCTCTCTTTGCTTTGATGTTTTGTGAAGTTATTAATGTGCCACTAGGACTGAAGCTGAGAAAATATAATCTTTATCCTCACTTAGTATTCCAAAATACGCATTCATTTCCTTATCTGAACAGGTGTTTCTTGCTCCTCCTGCCACAGATTTTGGGGATTTGTGCAAAGTGCTGTTGCTGAGACACCATTTTCTATTTATCTTTTTGCTATCAGTTAATGTAAGTTTTAGATAATGAGACTGTAGTGTTGACTTAGCTTGTGAACTGATCACACTTGCTTTTTTTGATTAATCATCTGGCTTTGATATTACAATAAGAGGTTTCTACTGTGTTAGCATACCCCACTTTTTTCTTTGTTCTGTTAAGACTGCATCAACTTTTCTTCTGTAACATGCAGAAGAATTGCAGCCTGCCTCTACTGTCTCTGTTCGTTCTGTGTTGAACATGTGGTTGCGGTACCAGTTCCTCGCTAAAAGGCAGATAGCAGTGCATTAATTCTACCACTGCAGTGCTCTTACCAACATCTTTAACAACACTTAAATGCCACTAGGAATGACTAGCAATAAAACTTAGAGAGATGCTTTGAACAATCTTTAATTTGAAACTTTGTATTTTAATATCTGTATAGAATCATCGTAGATGATCTAACAGACCAAAAGTAGTATTTTAACATTTATGTATTAAGAGCCATGCTGAAGGTAATGAGATCTCTAATCAATATGTGTTTTGTTGGCTCAGTGAAGTTTGATTAGTTTATTCTGGTATTTGCCAGCTCGCAGACCACCACACTATCAAATAATGTTAGTGGCAGCATTGTACTTTACTGTCTTTATCAGCCTGGAAAATGATTCAGGTAGCTTCTGGGTGAGCTGTACTGGAAGATCTCATCCTTTAGCTTTTGCCAGTGTGTTTTTGGATGTATGGCTAGATTTGGCTCTCACTTAAAATTACTGAGAGTTTGCCTTGACCTCATAATGCAGGAGAGAAACAGGGAAATACCACTCTTCTGTAGAAGATGCCATACCTCAAACTTATCTGACTAAGACCTGTGATGAATGAAAATTCTCCAAGGGAAAGTATTTTTTTGTAATTAAGAAATGTTAAATTTAACATCTTGATCGTKTGATAATTTGTTTGTGACCTGTGTTTGACTTGCACGGCTTTGTGACGTGATGTTTGCTACCACGAGTTTGCAGCCCTTCTTTCCAAAACCAAGGGCTGCATGCATTTCATCTCATAGGAATGTTTTATGCTTGCAAGGAATGAACAGATGTTTAGAAAACAAAGCTACTAGTCACTAGTTTTGTTTGTTTTTTTTACAGCTACACTGGTGATCAATTGTATGAACTTTACAGCATAGCTGTATTGGGATGGATGTTGCAGAGGCATTTCAATCAAAAGTGCTGCCATTCTAGGATTGAAACATAGGCTTAGATTTATTTTTCTAGCAGTGCAATCCTCAAAGATTATACTTCATGCACCATTTTCAGTTGTGTCAACATCCCTTACAAAATACTAAGATGAACGTTATTTCACAGAGGTGGCACAAAGTAATACAATAAAATGGATTTATTTCATCTTAATTTATTTAAAATGTGCATAGACAGAACTGGGGTAAAAATCTGTGAGATAAAATATCTTGTTTGTGTAAATATATTGCAGAAAACAAATCGGCGTGTTCTAACTTTGAAAGGAAAGAAGAACGTGTGGCTTGCCTTTCCAGGCTTGGATGGAAATTGTTGTAGTGATGTATTTCAGTGTTTTTGCACAGGTTTAATTTTCTGATATCCAGACATATATATTTGCTCTAATTTGAGCTATCTGGTAAACTGTTAGTGAGTGCTGTTCAGTGGCTATTACAAGTCAAGAACTTTAGTTTCTTCTCCCATCTGTGCAGCTAATTTGAAATAGTACCTAGTGGTGCAAGGCACAACCTGTGGTAGTTGCAGTCAAAGACAAAACTTGCTTTTTAATACTATTCCTATTTAATAGTTCTTTAAGTACAGTTCTGAGTGGAATGAGGCTGGAATGCCTCAGTGGAATCAACTTCATCTAAGCTATGGTAAGGAAATGTTTAGAAAGCAAACAGTCAAACATCTTAGCAAGGCTTAAGGGATAAAAAGTATGCATGCAGTCTGTTTTGATTGCTCTAGGTAGTAACTTCGTGTGCAGTTTGGGCTAGGTTCCCTGCAGCATACCTGACCACTGACCGTGGTCCAAGCTGAAATTTCTCTAGAGCTCTTTTTTTCCTTTTTCCTTCCCCATTCACTTTGACATGTGCTCAGTTTCTACTTTATCAAATATATCATTCCTCTGTCTCCCTACCTGCAACATTTCGTTCGTTCTTTCCATTTCAGCATAGATGTGAGTTAAAGGTAAAAGCAATAGCTGTTTGATTCTTCATTCTTGTTCGCACAAGGTCCTTGTTAAGAACCACAGAACTGTTACACCTCACATAACTTCACAGAATGGTAAGATGGMCTTTATTGTCTTAGAGTGCTGAGTGAGACTGCAACTTAGCTCCTAATTTTACTTACTGCGTAGACCACACACTGCCTTTTAGGATATTCGATTTGACTTTTGACAGTGTTCCAACTACGACAACATTATGTGTGGATGTCTGTTGCCAACAATTTGTTTTTGCTGGCTGTAGATCTCAAAAAAAAAAAAAAAAAAAAAAAAAAAGTTTCTCAGTGTAAGAAAGAAATTCTAAGTTCAACTCCTAAAAATTTGGCCAAACATCTGAAGGGAATCTAAAGAAGAATCTCTTCTTTGTTTCACATCAGAAAATCCAAATGATTGTTTTGTAGCCAGATGGTCTATGTATTGAATACTGAGTGAACTAATTCTATAAAATTATTCTGCTATGCATAAGAGTTGGTGTTAAATATTACATTTAAAATTAATCATTTTTTATTAGAAGTTTGTAGTTGCTATTCTGAAAAAAAAAGTAGCAGACATTTTTAACTGACATAATGCTAAACAGAAAAATTTAGTGAGATGAAAACCCAAATAGAATGCAAGAATTGCTTTAAAAAGAAGTATGGTCTAGTGAAATACCAAGATTTATGAYTGACACTTTGTACTCTGTATCACAAATAACAGTTAAGCACTGCTCTTTGTATAAGAGAACAGCAGTGATGTTTTTCAGGGAGCTTTTGCTTTGTGTTTATCAGAGTTGCAGCAAAGAGCCTCAGTGGCCATAGAAGCAAGTATATACTGTTTATGTTGAACAGAGATGCTGCAGAGGTAGGTCTGCACAGCTTCACTAGTGTCAGCCAGGAGTTCGTACTGAGCAACATACCAGCCTCCAGAGGGTTATGGATCTACAGTCACTGAACTGGATTTGCCCGCGTTAAAGGTGCGTTACGTGACACAGGCTTTAGATGACTGGTTTACCGCCTTGCAGTGTTGCACCAGTCACCTTTCCTTTGCAGCTTGTTACTTAAAGACTACTGGGGTCACATTGTGTCAGCTGATGTGTCACATAGTGAGCGATACCAAAACAAACGTAGGATTAACAGGAAAAAGTAGCATTACCAGAGCTTTGGTAAACAGATTGCCAGAACACCAGGTTGGTTCTGGTGCACAAGCATCCCAAAGCGGAYGCGCTTCTGGCCTGCTTCTGTCAGCTGCCTTGCTTGCTTTGCCCCCTCTCTGTGGATGCAACCCACTAGGGTCCCTGCTGAGCACGGTGAGTACATGCAAAACATTGTAGAGTTAAGCCTTGGGGAAAAAGAAGCAGCTTCAGGAACTTCTGACATGGAAAATAATACTTTCTATTGAGACCAATAGTTTTGCGTTGGCGTGTGAGCAGAGGGTAAGAAATTGCATGAGAGCAGAAGGCCAATGTGCTATAGGTACCGCAAATAAAAACAGTGTTAAAGATGAGTGATAATTTGGACTGCATTAAGAGTAAATTCACTGAACCTCAAGCCTGAAGATGACTGCTAGACAAATTACGCGTCTAACCTAAATAGGCATGAACTCCTGAAAAATGTGTTTTTTTTTAAAAAAAAAGATTTTTTTTTAATGACACCTGCAAACATTGTAAATGTGTGCTGCAGCAATCTAAATAATAATGGGTGGCACCAAGATGTGATTACCTTCRTTCATTTGAATCAAATACACAGAGTTTACCAACTCGGTTAAATGTTGCTTACTTTGGCACTGTTGTATGGAAATCCCATTGAACTGAAAATTAAGATGGGCTAAATAGACCTCCCAGCCTGTTTGTCCCCTGAAATTTCAGGAGGAAATGTGTGGGCTTGAAACTTGAACAAAGATGTGCATTTTTGTTCATCTGGCTTAAAGCTTTTTAACAATTCAATTGCAAGGTAGGTTATGAATAATTGTGAATGAGGACAAGTAGGTAGTAACCTGTCTATAACCTGGTCTCTTGTCTTTTGAAAGTAAACTTAATTTGATGGTTCTGTTGTCTTGCATGACTGGTGAGGCAGTGATGGGTGACGGGGACATGGGAAGCACATGGGGAAAACGATAAACTCATTTGGAACATGGACTGTCTTCCTATCTTTTTTTAGTCCTTTGATCTTTATTTTTAGAGTCGTCTGCTCTTTTAAGGCCAAATGGATCCTGAGATATATTGGATCAGTTGTGATATAAAAATCAGTTCTACCGTCATGGAGAGCAGTGCCTAGGTGAGTGGTAAAATTCCGTTATTATGGACTGTGACAGGCTTTTAACAGGAGCTACGTAGCTCCAGTTGGGGCATAACACATGGATTGGCTATTTCTAGCAGCAAGATGTTAAAGTGATTATCCTCAATGTGTCAAGTTTTTCAGCTGAGAGCAGTAAATACTAGAAGGTACTGGCAATTCTTTGGAAGTATTGTGTAAGTTATCTCTGCCTTGTCTGGGCACAGTGAGAAACGCTTTAGTGCCTGAGTTTGGGTATTCCTTGTAGCACACAGGCTGTTTGGTTTGCTGTTGCTATAGATGGTTGAAATGTATTTGAGACACGTTGTTGTAGGGGGTTCAGAGTGTTCTCTAGGACTGGGCAGTTGGGATTAGCCCCATCGTGAAGCAGCCGCTCAGATGTTCCTTTGCGGATTGGATGCCTTGCCTGTGCTAACAGTGTATTTCAGGTTGGCTTTTCAAGTTAGGAAGATGATTTGAAGTCATGGGAGAGGTAGCTGAAGTGGCRAGAAAGTTTAAAGCCAGTAATATACATGAGTTAGCTTTTCTTGCTTTTGTGGAGAGTTTGGAGGGGAGGTTATAGAGAGCTTAATTGGTAGCAAAGGCAGAAAATACGCATTTTGTCATAGGCTTGGTGTCATGGAAGCAGGGAAATACCAGGAAATAGTGCCAGACTACACAGGACTTCTCATCAGTGCCTTTGATCCCAGTGATTTCTGAAGATGAATATATCCTCTGGGCCAAATAACCTGCTAGTTCTAGGAAGGTGTAAATGCCTGTTGCTGCTTGGTCTATTAAGTTGCTGCATGAGAGTAAATTAATAGTTTATTCTGTCTTCTATGCATGAATTAAATGGTGAGGGGAATAATACAGATGCCTGACTTTTTTAGCATTCGAAAGAGTCTTATTTCTTTGTATTTTTATGCCCAAACCTCAGCATTCTTTAAAAAAAAATTGGTAAAAGTCTTTCATTAGTGATTTTAGTATAGCTAATATAGTAATATGGTAAGTGATGCAATTAATAAAGCAGTTTAAGTGATATTTTACTAAAATTAAGAAAATAAGTTATAGAACTAGAAAATAGAAATTTTTGGAGATACCAGGTGGTATTACTCCTTCACAATAAACTAATGCTAGGTATATTATTTAACATTTAAAATGGGAATAGTTAAAATGGATGTGAGTTCTGATTTTAAGTGATAATATTAAAAATCAAACACCTCAAGTACAGATTAATCTTATTTTGTAAGTGTTAACATGGCATTCTTGAATGAATATTTTGCCATTGACTCTAATCTTGTTCAGCTCAGTTGACCTTACAAGAACCTTTGAATAGTCAAAGATATCATGTGCCTTTGAACAAGGCTTTCGAACTTTTGCTTTTGTGCTTTAAACACAAAAACATAACTATAGCAAATATGTTACTGAACTGGTTGAAGGTTACAATGCGGAAGAAAAGGTAAACTCTTTGGTTTGTTTCTACTTTAATCTGGAGTGGAACACAAATTGTAATGGGATATGAATAGCTATTGGCAAAATCTTCTATTAGTGTCAGGTATTGTGTTTTCCTATTGTGCTCTGACACTCCCTGGGCTACAGGGACACTGATTTAATGTAATGTATAGAAGAAAAAGTGTGGAGTTGCAGAGAGATGTTGGCTGTATAATACACAAATTCTTCTTTGATGTGTCTTGTGCACCCCATTTTGTGGTTACAGCTAGGGAAAAAATAGTTAATTTCCCAAGAGAAGGCATACTATACGCATTCAGTAACTAAGAAATTAAATACGAAAAGCAAAGTAATGTGGAATCCACAGGCTATGGTGTTACCAGTGTTTATGTCACAGTCTTGACTGAACTTGGAAGTATGTTTTGTATAACACAATGTCCAGATTACATGCCATTAAAATCCCCTTTCCTTAATACTATAAATATCTATCAGAGGAAAATGTGATTTTTATGTTTTTATAGTTAAAACAAATATATAATTTTTAATGCTGACTACTCTAAGAAGTTAACATAAATTGTCTGTTTTATCTTAGCCTCAATTTCTTTCCAAACCTGTACCATTTGTGTTGGTAGGGGACAGAATTTAAATGTTTGCACTCTCATAACAGGTATGAAAGCAAAAACAGTTTTTATGTTTGCATGAGGATAAGTATATAGGTACATAAAATATTCACATATGCAATAATGTTGACAGCATCTTAAAAGCTAGACTGAGGCTTTTTTGGAAAATCTGGCCTGTAATTCTAGTGAGTATTTCTTTTATTTCTAGTACTTAAAAGTGTGATGAGCAAGCTCGTCTGCTGAAACTGAATTTACTGGATTTAGGCTTAATTTTTTATATATTCCTTTTTCGTTTGTATTTTTTTTAAAATCTTGCTGACATCTATAGCTTGCTGTTCTTTCTTACAAAAGGGACTTTGTTTCAGCATCTCTTTGAACAATGATTAAATATTATTAGGTRCCTCACAGGGAGGGAGGGTGAGGTTTGTTTAGGCTCCATTTGTCTTTCAAGTTGTGATTCTTTCCAGCTATAACACACAAGCTTCAGGGCTATTGTACTCCGTCAACTTGTCAGTCTTCAGACTCTTAAGCTTTTTTGCAGCAGTGTGTCCTTCATTAGTGTTCATAAAGCATTTGTCATGCAGAGACTGTTGTCATAATTAAATTGCACAAAAATAGTGAAACTCAAAGTAGAAGTTTTAATCAAACATGGATTTTTGCCTACTAGTGAGACTGCTCCCTCTTCCAGTGTAGCCTCATCTGGCTTTCTTGTGTTCCTCCAGGTGTCTCCAAGACCTAAACCAGTATTTCCTGGTGAGTTGTCCCCTTTTTGAATTGTGATAACTCTTCCTAGACATGTTGCTCACCCCACCATTCTCTACTCTTGCTCCTAAGGGTTGGGAGAGCACCTAATGTCATTTTGCTTCCACTCATGTCTCATCTTTGAGCATGGCATTGCCATTCTGGTTTGGTGGGCTTGGAAAGGTAAAAAAGTATTAATAGAATTCTCTTGTATTCTAATTAGAATTCTAATCTTCATTTAGCGTATTCAGTTTTACCAAGCATTCATATATCACAGCTCATCTCTTTTTCTGTTTTCTTATATATTAAAGTGAATTTGGAGTCTTGTTTTCTCTGCTGCAACCATATTAATAGTTACTGACTTTTAAAATCCAACTGTGAACTGTGTAATCTGTAGTTTTTCTAGGCTCATATTATCCAGTAACCAGGGCTTTAAAGAAAACCAAAAAGCATGCGATATTGGAAAGTAAATAATACAGCTGTGAGACGTGTCAGAACASAGCATTTCACTGAGACATTAACAGTTTACCAGTTAATTGTCTCAACTGGCTATTTTGTTTTCCACTTTTGATCTCGCTTTAAAATTATTTTTACTATTATTTCTATTTATTATTTTACAGTTTTTATTATTTTGAATTTATGTATTTTATATATAAAAAAAAGTTTCTACAATCCATGTTATGTTTAGTCAGAGGTCTGCTGGCATGTTTATGTTGGCCTTTGTGTTGAGTATTCAGCTCCCCTGTGACGTGGTGGCCGCGTCCCGGCGGGAGCACGCCTTCCTCAGCCCGCCCCACTGCTGCCCGCTGCAGTACCGTCCTCCCCGGCAGCGCTGKTTGAAAGGATCAGCGTGCTGCTGTTTTCACAGCTGTCATCTCTCTGTCCATTTCCTCTTTGCTTCCAAATCCTTTACCTGTGATTGAGTCTTTGGGATAGATTGTGCGTTTCTTCAGCTAAGGTTCAGCCCAGGCTCTGAAAAAATTAGGCACGTAGTGTAAGGAGGGCTTCCTTCCACTGAACCCGCCTGCTTTTGAAGAAAGGCATGTTCTGGGGACATTGCGAATAGTTGTTTATTAGACTTGTTTTCCCCTGTGAGTTGTCCCACCTGCTCTTGGCAGAAATCTCAACTTGACACAAATCTTCTTTGCATTACGGGACTGTCTGCAGTGTATTAAACAATCTGAGCAACAAATTATTGTCCTTCAGCGTTGCACATAGAGTATCTTATCTTAAACTCTTTATCAGAACAAGTATGCATAAGCAAATGCTAACTGGTTTAAAGTTTAGCTCCTGTATGCACCTTTTACGTTACCCCAGGTTATTTATATACATTACCCCAGGTTATTTATAGCTTACTGGCTCATTCTCCCCACTTACCTAATTCTTGTAGGATTCCTTCCAAGCCTACATGATAATGGGACAACTTGTAGTGGCGAGTGACCTTCTCTAGCAGTAATTTCTTCCCTTGGGTGTTAGAATTGATTTTCCTCATCTTGGCATGTGAGGAGTCAAAGTGTGCCCCTTGGCCTGCCTCTCCCATGAGCATACGGTGGCATCTGAAGTGGAGCAGATGAATACTGCAGCTTTYTGGGCCTTTGCTGTGGCAGCCTCAGGAAGAGGAGAATGTGGTTAGGCTGCTTCCCGCTGTGCAGTGATATTTATTTCAGAAACACTGCTTACTCTGGGTTGCATTTTGACTGGGATTGGTTTTGGGGGGGTGTTGAAGATCTAGGTAATGGGAGAGTTCATCTTGTGAAGGTCGAAGGCGGTGTGCGGCACGGGCGCGCTCTGCTCTCTCACCTCTCTGACTGAGGAGGAGCCCCGGGCAATTGCCTGCCCAGACGTAGAAAATATTAGCCTGGGGGATGGAGGTATGTGTATTTTATGTTTAACACTGGGCTGAATACTCTGTATTTCTGGCATACGTGCAGTCCCTTTATGATGTTAAAATTATATTCGCTAATTTGAAATGTGTGAGCAGTTGCATGCTGGAGGAAGCCCCACATAGATAGCCGCATGCAGCCTGGCAGTGGCAAGGCTCCTTAGGTAAATATGGTTTCATCCATTCAAAGCACTAGTTCAGTATGGGGTGGTCTAGAACAAGGAAGGAGGAGGGAGGATATAAGCCTGGCCGGCTCTCATGCCTGGGAGTTCGTTTCTGACTACAGGTTTGTAGTGTTCAGTAGCTGTGAACTTTGGAGGGTCAGTGTGAAGAAAAGGAACCGTAATTTATCAATAAAATAGGCAATTGCTTAGGCTCATAGTTGCCAAAATTTCTTGAAATTTTACAGAATGAAAAAAATATTGAAAGGGAAACAGTGTTTTGTTAGGAGAGTTCCATTTTGTTTGCCTTTTGCATGTRTAAAGGATGAAAGGAGAGGACGGTAAGGAAGACTGATACTTAAGATGACTGTCAGTGAAGGTACCTTTCCCTCAGTGAATTGGTTTTTAAAGTGATTTTTGATATGTTAGATGATTTGGAGAGAACCTACTGCCACAGGAACCTGCAAAAAATGATAAAATGAAAACTTGATGACATAATTCAATCATTGTGTCTGAAAATTTTGTTCTCATTTTACMGGATGTATCCTATCTTGGGGCTTTTATTAATAGTCTAATCAAGCAGAAGCCCAGTGCAGARGTATCTAAATAAGAGATGAGGAAAAATAAATCAGTGTGGTCTGAGGATTTTTGAGGGAGAGGGAATTAGGTGTAGGGTGAGTTGAAAAGATCAAAGTCCCTCACTTTTTTTTTTCCAGGACAWCTTGTAGAAGAGTCTTGCTAGAAGGAAATACTTGATTCCACAGGAGACACGGGACCAAACTTCTTTGTTTTGCTCTCCTTTTTCTTTCCGGGCCTCTTCGTTGCTTAATCATTTCCCTGACTGTTCGTGTCCTTGATCAGTCATCAACTAAATCCTTTTCCCTGATGCAGAGGAAAGCAAGTACTGAACTTATGAATGTGTGAATATTGGCAACACTTACTTGAGTCCTTCAGTTGTACGTGTTCATTTTGGAGAATTAAGATGATGATGTGTCAGCCATATGTCCAGTCAGGATAAAAGAGCAGCTTGAACCTGCTCACTGTCGTTCCGGAAATCTGCATAATAACTCATAGGCATTGCTTGAAAAAAAACTGCTGAACATCAAGTATACCTGAGTTCAGGAACTGACTCTGTACGATACAGGATGATAGGGACTAAATATATGGATAATTATCGTTCAGCTTTAATATTTATTCCTGTTAGAAATGTTAAGAAATCAAAGACTRTTCTTTGCATGTCTAAGATGTTTGTTGCAAAATGGAATGATTATAAATCCCTCAGCACAAAAACCAGCATTTACTGGTTTATACTATTTGTTAATGCTTGTTCTATTACATGTTAAAAGTTGTATCTCAAGTACAACAACTTTCAGTACTACTGTTACTGTTTACAGAGTCAAAAGCAATGACTGTGGAACAAGATGTAGCAAAAATGCTGGAAATTGTTTAAGAGCACTTAGAAATTTTGCATTTGTTGCTATTTTAAAATTTCACCAGTTTGTGAATGCATAGAATACTTTTAATATATGAATAAGTAAGTAGCAATCAGAGGATCTGACTTCCCAGGTAGTTATTTAAATAATAATCCACTTGTACCACAAGCTAAATGTTTACAACCAACTCCTTAAGAAGACTTAGCTTATTGTCACAGAAATCCAGTATAATCATCCAAGTTGATTATTATTATTAGAAATTATAATTATTACTAGAAATCCAGTATGAAGATTTTCTTTATTTTTTTTTGTTTCATATTAGCTTAACAAACATAAGAACAATGCTGCACAGATACTCCTTCTGTAGCAGTAATTAGAATTGGGAAGGATGGTTTCTATTATAAATCACTAGGTACAGACAAGCTACCTTGGGATTTCCTCTGTGAACTGTAACACATTCTCAACAAGATGTTAGTGGATTAAAAAGAAAATATAGCTGAGAGAGAAGTGGAATTAGGCTGTGGTCATCTTTCTCAATCATGGTATAAAAGTATTCTGACCCAAATCTTGTTTGAGAAAAGGTAAGATAGAAGAGTAAATCAGACAGAAAATATCTTTTGTAATAAAAATAAATGTTTCATCTTAAGGTTTTTGTTACTAGATTGGTGCATCCAGACTTTACGTGCTTTCTGCTACTTCTCTSTTGTAAAACAGTAAGTGGCCTTGAATACCATGGCCTGGAGCAAATAAGTTATTTGAGATACCACCTGTTTTTAGCTGAAATAATTTAGGAATAATATGGTGCTTCTTGCTGTTGCACCTTGCAAATGTTGCCGTACAGACAGAAGTAAATTTTGTCGCGTGAATGAGAAGGCCGGGGTGCGACCTGGCAAAGAGCAGCGCAGGAGGGCTTTGGCCGCGCCGGCTGGGAGACGTGGCCACCCGTGCAAAACGCACCGGCTGAGCGCGGCTGGGCGCGCAAGCGCGGCTGCCCWGAGGAGGCTCAGCCTGGCAACCCAGAAACTGCCAGAAGGGACTCAAACTTCCCACGTTTCCGGCAGGGACTTGCTTTGGTGGCCTGGAAGCAGCTGAGCGAGTTGTCCTGCTGCACGTGGCGACTTGGGCGTGGGGGTACGGTCTGTCTCGGCAGCCTGGACTCTCTAAGGGCCACCAGCGCAAGTGCGTGTGCGTATGAGCGTCTGGGAGGGTGCCTCCCCCCGAATTCTGCGTGCGTGGCCTCTCTGCTTCGATCAGCTACTCTAAATAAAACTTGTAGCTTGTCTGACAAGYTACTACTTCAGCAGCAGAGTGGCTATGGATAGACAATTCGTAAGTAGCAGTGCACGATTTTCTTTAAAGTATGTGCATAATAGCAAAATGCATATTCAATAAGCTATGAGTACTTGCCTTAATTCTGACTAGGAAAACTGACAATATTTAAATGCAAACCTGTGACCTATTCAGCAGAGAAGTAAACATATGTTGGTGAAATGTGTGATTCTATTCCATTTTAGTATTGATCAGCAAATGTCCTGGGGAAAAAAAAGAAGAAGAAAAGTGGGAAAAATGCAGCCTAAATTTTTCAGGCATAAATTAGCAAAAACAAAAAGACCCCCCCCCCAAACTTACTATAAAACTTACTATATAAGATACACTAGTATAAGAAATGAATTATATTAGCAGGCAGAACTCCTGTTAACAGGCAGTTAATGGGGGGGAGGGAGGAGAAAAGATGATAGAAGGGAGATAGCAAACTAAATGTGTGAATAACTGGTGTGTATAAAATTTCATGATAAACCAATCTAAACAGCAGTCATTAAATATAATTTTAACAAGATCTCAAGAACAATAGTATAAGCAATTGAAGAGGCAACAACCCATAGTGGGGCTGTAGCTTGTTCTTTCCTTCAGTGATTGTGATAGCACACTAATTATAATTGTCAGTAACAGCATCCTGTGGTGAGCAGAAGAGCTTCACTGTCATCTTTACATGAATGTATTGTGAAAAGGAAGACATAGGCAGCCCTATAAAGAAGAGGGAAGGAAAAGAAAGGAAAAACTGCAGAGATGGATAGCAAAAACTTCAGAGAAGAGTATTTCAGATAGATGAAGTAGTAACATTAAGGGCCCTCAATTCAAGAGGGACAAAAATAATACTGAAAACATCATCCCTGCTTTCTTTTGATAGTTTACAATATTTTAAATAGTATTTTAAATACCTTTCACAGTGCAACATGAGGCTTCATTTAATCAAGACTATTATGGAGGTACAAAGGAATTGGCTCTGAGAAAGGAAGCTCATCGTTTTTTTTATCTGGTACAGGTGGAGCACATACTCTTCCTCCCTCCACCTCTGTACTGTTATGTACCCTCTTTGCTCCTTATTTATATTCACCTGCTTTTTAAGTAGCATCCCATAAAGTCACACACTTGCAGTTTATTTAACTTCAGTCATGATGTTATAGCTATTACCTATTCCATCAGGGAGGGCGGTCGTTAGAAGACCTGCTACAGAGCATGCCTGGTGCATGTGCATGGACAAGAAAGGTCTTAYGGGGCTGAAATCATTGGTAGCCTGCAAAGGCAAATTTTAGTGAAGGTTTCTTTCTGTTCCACAGAAGGTTGTGTAACAGAAGATTTCTGAAAGAYTTTTATGTAAAGATATTCAGAAGAACAAGAAAATGTAGTGTTCAAGCCTCTCAGGACTTTGAAGGCTATCTTCTGAACTTTAAAGTAGGGAAGAAAGATTTGATATACTCTTAAGTTCTTAGTAGCAAAAGAAAGCATGCCGGTTCATGTATACGTAGGGATATACATGTCTTAATGATCTTTAAATTTTTTTATATAATCATGATTTGAGCTGACTTTTGGATCTGAAAATATTTTTTGGGAAAGCCAGTCATTAGCAGTGTAATTTTGACATCTTTAAACTGTCATCATTCTCACATCAGTGTATAAAAACAATCTGTCAAACTGAAAAAAAATAGCATCTAGATATGTATAAGACAGATTTTTTTCATGTAAAAATACTGTATAAAATCAAATAGCTTAACTTTTGGCAAAAAGGAGGCTAGAAAAGAAACAATTTGGTTATTCTGAAAACTAACCAAACATTCAAACTGATTTTTTTTTTCCATTTCATATAAATCTGGAAATACTGATACAGCCTGAGTTATATGAGCGGTTGGTTATCYAGTGGATTAGACACTGGTGTTCTGAATTCTGAACATAGGAACATTCAATGAAATTGAAAAAGAGTGGATGAAATTAGTTTTTCACCCCATATAGATTTAGCAAATGGGAATACTTTGCCCAAAGGCTTAGTGTGGGACTAAGTTTATTATATTAGACRTGTAGAWGGGTAATAAGATGATCTACAGATGTTATCATATATTTCAAAGGAATGATTTGAGATCATGCTTCAATGCAAGATGATGGTAAGATATGTAGSGGTAGGTTTTTCTAGTATGATCCATAATGAACTACTAAAATTTCCAAACATTAAACCATTTGTAAAGGCAAATATCAGAGACGGACTATTAGGCTAGATTAACAGTGACGTGACTTTCTGTTCTTACCTTTGTTTACTGTGTATGGAAGCTTTTTTACATACTACTATGATTTTTCTGGAGCAATTCAAGACAAACTAATCTTCTTGTAAATGGATGAAAGGGAGTTGTAATGGAGAGAACTCTGCACAAAGGATATGAAACTAAAGTTGAGTTTTGCTGATCTGCCTTTTTTTTTTTAATCTACTAAATGTTCTCAGTGGAGAGAAAGTATCTGGTAGAAGTATACATGAGACTTCATCCTTTTAGATGAAGGAAGTAAACCAAACCTTTCTGAAGGTTTGTATGCTACTGTCTAGGTCAATTTAAACACCACTAGATTCAGTATGAGTAAAATAGGAGGTCATGTGTCATTCTTTCACCTTAAATTTATAGGATATAATGTGCAAATTTTGCCAAGTTTCTCAAAGAAGAGGTTTTTTTTTTTGTTTTTCCCCGGAGGAAAAAAGTATATGCTAATATCTGTGAAATAATAAAAACAAATAAGGGTCTGAAGCACTGTAAGCTTTTTAAAGCTAGAAGAAACATACCTAATTTGGGAGGAAAGCTTGGACAGTGATCCGTTTTCATAATGTAGTGAACAAAAGCCAAGGGTTCTATGAGTTCCCCCTTGGCTTGTATATTCAGGGAAACCTCATCTGATTTCTTCAGACCTCACCTCTGTACCTCATATTTGAAATTAAATATGGAGAGAATAAATTCAAGGCAAAGAAATTCAAAGCAAGGAGCTATTAGTACTTAAAACTGTATTATTGATACTTAAAATATTATTAGTACTTAAACTCATACTCTGTTTATTACCTCTAAATGCATATCAGCCTTTTAAAGAAATCATCATTAAAATTACTATGTTCAGTAAAGTTCTACAGGTGTAGGTTTTCAGAATGAGTTCCACAGTACAGGATTTTTATCAGGGTGTAACTTTGTTATAGAAGGAAGTAACTAGATGAAATTTTATCAGTGTTTCATCAGATTAGATGTAGTTCCTGTRACCTTCTGTCTTTGAAATCAGGGAGTTAAAACCATGCAGGAAAGTTGTCATTTCAGTTTCATACCTTTTTTTCTGATTTCTTATTTCATCTTAAATACATAAGAAAATACAGATTAGAAAGCATGTTTGTTTACTGGAAAATCCATGATGAAGTGAAAATTAAGAATACTGGATACATATATTTTAACTAGAAAGGCAATGTGAGAAACTGATAGTTGACATTTTAGCTCTGCACAATCTTCTATATAAAAATACAAAATTTGTTATCAAGATTACAATATTCCTTGTGTGTGGGAAATAGTAAGCAGAATTTTTGTTTAGAACTTGTTTGAAATTTAGCAAGACTGGTTAATTGTAGGAATTTGTAAAACATTTTATGTGGAGAAGTTGAGATTCAAATAATGCCATGAGAAGTCGCAWCCAAAAGAGTTGTTATGTGAAGCAGAGAGCCAAATGATATGTTAGGTTTAGCTCAGTTGGTTAGAGCATGGGGCTAAAAATGCCAAGGTTGCGGGTTYGATCCCCGTATGGGCCACTCGCTTGAGAGTTRGGCTAGATGATCTCCAGAGATCCCTTCCAACCTTACCAGTTCTATGATTCTAATACACAACCTCATTTCACAGAAAATATGTATTTAGCTTTTTAATGTTTTTCCCTGAAAGCAATGTTTTCTGAATATAGTAACCTAYATCGAAATTATTTCACAAGGTATTTTCTTTTTGCTGAAATGTTGTTTCARTTTAAATGTCAGTAACCAATAATTATGTATGTTAACACTGTCAAAAGAATTTAAACAGTATCTTTGCAGTAGGCTGAAATTAATTTTCATTACAACCTATTTGTAAATCATTTGAACCAAATATCTCAGGCTGAAAATGTAAATACATTTTTGTTTTTACTGTAGAGATGAGGTCAGCAGAAGTCTGCAACAAATATGATTGCTTGGGTGGAGGAGATGTGATTTAAGTAAATCATGCAATTTCCCTGTTTATGAGTTGAGGCTTCAATACTTTAAGAGGCTGTTTTAGCAGATGAACTATAATGTCTTCTAGTGTTTGTTATATTAGGTGATTTGAAAGAAAAGAACAATTATAAAAACGAATGTATTTATGTTGAGTGAGAAAAATCCAGTTTTTACAGCAGGGGATGGCTGATTTTCAGCAGATAAATAGGACTGCTGCATACGAGCCTCTGTATAAATATTGTACAATTAAACGTTTTATAAAAGATTTATATTACCAGGCTAGAACGATGTACAGATGAATCACTGAAGTGGTTGGTTTCTTGCACTCCTCCCCCACTTCCAAAATCAGAAAATCCTTTCTTCTCTTTTCTCCCCAACGCAATAAGAGCAGCTCAGGTACTATAAACCTTGATAGTGTTAGGTTTTTTTTAGTGGGCTACTTTCAATTAGCAAGGATTATTAAACTGGCAAAATCTTAAACTGCTGCTCTGGCTTCTTTGTGGCATTATAAGCTGAGCCAGAGGCCACACAATAAAACCTGATTGATTAGCAAAGAATGTAGTTACAGTAACAGTCTGATGTCACATTTTCTGTATTTCATGGACTTAAAGTGGCTGAAATGAGGAGATTCAGAGTTAAAGCTGAGAGCCGAAGTAAGCGTGTTAGAACGTGGGTTTGACTTTGCAGCGGTTATGCAGGCCTATTTTTAGTGGGCTGTATCGCTGTTGTGGTCTAAGCATTTTTTTGTCCCTAAGCATTTGCAGTTGCAGTCTCCAGTGGTGCAGACAGGATTGTGGCCTAGCTGGACCTCTGGTCTGACCTAGTAAGTCACTTTGTATATTCTGCTCTAAGAGAGACAAGATTTGTGAAGAGCAATGAAATTTTTAATTAGACCAACAAATGGTTTCAYTTATTCCAGGGTACATTTTCTTGATAATTCCCGTATTTTCTGCTTTTAGAGAGAGATCTACTTCTCCAWACGCCACACTGTGTAGGTACATCTGAGCAAATAATAACTGAGTTTTAATCATAACTTGGGACAGTGGATCATGACTCTAACAAAGGCTCATTAAAGATTRAAAACAATACATGTTTGTGGTCTGCACCAGTCTCTTAAAGATTGTTATACTCCCCCCCCCCCCCCAACAGTGCAAAAAATTACATACTTAGTTTGGGCACTGGTTCTCAAAGAACACAGATCCTAAAATTCTCACTGAGACTAGAAGTTCTGATGTTCTGAAGAGCTGAGTATGTTCAGCCTTGAGCAGAAAATGCAAGAAATAATTAGTAAAACTTGATTATAACATAAAGATCATTTCAGGGCTTTATTAGGATAATATGATCTTGCCATAAAGRGAGGTGAAAAGAGATGGAAATCAGAACTTGCTAAAAGTTCATTTTGTCTTTAATGTCAATGCACTAGCCCCTTCAAAGGGGCCATGAAAATATGCGTTAGTTGCATATAGATGAGTCTTGGTCTTAGTCCTTACTGCTTATAATTAGAGCTTAGTGTAATATTGTAATATATTTTTGATGGAGAGAGTAGGTTGCTGTGGAGGAGCAGGAAGCRTAGTTAGAGCAGGCACAGCTGAGAAGAGGCTGAATGTTTCCATTSTGTACGATGAGGCAAAAGTACATTACTTAAATTCAGCATGTAATCCRAAGAGTTTTCTTGCAAGAGCATCTCTTCTAAAACTGCTGGCCGTGAGCACCACCTCCAGAAGCAGCAGTGTTGAGCTCAATGTGGCAACCTCTCTCTCATACCACATCTTATTGCAACTCGGGAGTCTGTACAAAACTGTTAAATATTTTAGCTTGCTTTTTCAAAATACTGAAATCATCTGGTAGTTTTATAATCAAAAGTCCAGTTGCTTCATCTATAACCATATTCTTTGACTTCCTGAGTTTAAAGGAAAATAAGTGGTTAATCTTGACAAATGGTGAAGATGTCTTGGTATTAAAGTGCTACATATTGCAAGTCCTCAGTATTCAAAGTAATTCAAAACAACAGTTTAAATTAAACAGGCACTAAATTCAATATTTAAATATTTGACTATCTCTGCAAGTGACAGTATATAAAAACAGTCCAGAGTAACTTTTTTATGTCAGTTATAAAACCATAAAGCTGGAGAAGGAATAAATACAATGAAAACACTGATTAATCCCTCTCTGTTGCAGTGCCACTTCATACTGTTGTAATGCGGACCCTTTCCTCTGATATTACTCAAGAAATACAAACAAGGAGCATTTATTATCTCCCAAGTAGTGCCTGCTACAGAGTGCTGAATAAGGAGGTGAGGTATTGCAGCTGTTATCTTCTGAACTAACTGCTACTGCGTGTTCCATGACCAGCCCTGGCAGGGTTTTTGTTCCCATGAATGAATGGGCCATAAATCTGTCGTAGCCGACACTAGCAGCACTGCTGGAGAGTGTAAAGGGAAAATTTGCAGAGGAATCTTGTGGTCTTTGCTTGCCTGGAAAATGAGTTCAATAAAATGGAGGTGATCAGTGCTTATTTATAGGCCAAGCTGATACATCCAGCATTGGCTGTCAGAGTTTAACTTAGTGTTTCCTCATTTATGCTCACTCTGTAAAGCAAAACATGGCACTGTAAAAAGCTTATATAATGCTGTTATACTGGGCTAGTCACTATTATTGAAAATAGAAAAAGTGAAATAAAGGGAGGAAAAGATAAAACCGCAGATAAAATGTACAGGAAGGGAATGCAAGAGGCTGCCAGATGCCGAGACCCTGAGCAGGGACGTAGCGGTGCTCCTGCTTATTGTGCCTGAACCCTGGACTGAAGGTGCTTGGCAGCCGCGACTGTGTCGTAACAGCAGATGCCTCTTGAGAACCCTGCTCTGGAGAGAAGTGTGAGCGTGTTAGCCCAGTTCAGGGAAAGGGCTGGAGGAGTTCTCTCTCTCTCTCTCTCTCTCTCTCTCTCTCTCTCTCTCTCTCTCTCTTATATATGGAGAGTTCCACTAATGCCTAATTCTGCGGTGGTGGCATGCTGGACTTGTGTGTAACCTGTGTATATCCTGCCCAATGCGGAGGGCTTATAAGCGGATTTGTGCTCTTTGGGAAGGTGTTTAGGCAAGACAAAATCCTAAAATGTAACTTACTGAAGAGAAATTGAGTGAAAATTTTTTGCTTTTAAATGGGTGGTGACAAACGCCATTTTTTCCCCCACTTTTCTGTTGCTTGGTGACGTTCTTTGAAAAAATGAGAGTTGTTTCAGGTCTTTGAGAATAATTAATTGTAGCAGTAGTAAAAGTAAAGACTAGTTAAATAAGGGAACAGTGTAGTGCTATTTTTTTGTTAAGTGGCCTTCAATGCTTTCTGGTAAAAACTGTAGTACAAACTACCTCCACAGCACAGYAGCCTGCACAGAACAAGTGCAGCTGGACTCGGGGTGACTCTGGCATGTTGACTCAAAGCTTCATCTGTAAGTATTTCAGTTAAAATTTTAAGAAAAACTTGCATTCTACTAAGTGGGAGTGGTATCACCTAGCAAGTTTGTGAAGTTTACTTCACTTGAGTTAGACTAACTGGGAGTTTGGACCCAGTCAGGACTCTCTGGTGATGTGACCTAAAGTATGAAGAATCTTAAATAAGTTCACTAGAAAACTTCAGTGAGTCACGTTTTTCGCCTCCCCTGTCTTCCCTAGTCATTTATCAATTATTGTAGGCTTATTTCATATGTTTTKCAATTCTTTCTGTGTTCAAAAGAAATTGAAGTAAATCTGCATGTTCATATTTCTGTCTCTGTGATATAGTTAACCTGACGACTGTATTGCCCTTGCCTCCATTGGTAGAAGTGACCTCTCCGAAAGCAGAGGTGATGTGGAATGACTCCTCTGAGTAAGTGGACTTCCCACATGACATTAAATGCACAGTGAATATATGATTTTTTTTTTGAATGAAGGTTTTTAAAAATACATATTCTTAGGAGTTTTTAGAGACCATGCATTAAAGGAACCTTTGATCAGTTGTGTTTTTGTAAACAAAAATTCTGTTGTAACTATAGTTGGAGGCTAAATATGGAAGAGCAGAGTAGAATTTGTAATCTTTAATTTGTTTTAGGATTTTCTCAGCATTGTGCGTTGAATTAAATGAGTACTTTTAAATAAAAATACTTCCAATATGTTCCTTTAATTTTGCCAGTCCCATTAGCCATAAGCCTCTGAGTTGGGAAGTCTGTCTTGCCTTTGCATGCCTTTATGGAAGGTGAAGTATCTGCTGATTTTTCTATTTTCTAGCACTCTGGAATTTATTTCAGTATCTCAGTTAGTGCAAACTTACCAGTATAATCTCCTCTTGTTCTGGAATTACTTATTGTAGTCATAATGAAATAGTCCAAAAACATGTTAGATTATTTGAACATGCGGTCAGGCTTTGAAGGGAATTTCAATGAGAATGCCAAATTAAATGATAACAGTCACTATTGGAGCCTTTCACATGTATCATTCAGAGCTACTCCAGAGGTGATGCTTGAGTTACACATGAGAATAATACCTGGCCTATCGTGACTTACTCTGTTTCCATGCCCTTATGGTCTGTGTTTTAACGAATGAGCATGTAGATTGTCTTGGTAAAATTAAAAACAAAACAAAAAACCCCCACCCTAGAGCACGTGAGTGCTTTGTTACATCTTTGTAACTCCAAGAAAATCTGGAATGTACAAACTGTTTCTGCAAAGTCTGTTATATGTAACTAAAAATCTAAAAATCCCATTTTTTTGTAACAATAGAAAATAAGCTATTTCTACCCTGCAGTTTGAGAACTGATGCATGTATTTTGTTAGTGAGGGCCCTGTTTCCCTTCATTTTACAAAACTGAGTGGCAAAGGACAGAATATTTGTAAAAATAATTGTTCATTCATCAAAGCACTGTTAATTAAAGCAAGTGTTTACCTTTCTGTTAAATTAGTAGAGCTTAGGTCCAAGTGCCTGTTCTTAATGAAGTCTTTGTCTGCATTATCCCTTCTTTCATGGTGCAGTTCCCATCCATGGTGGTGGATATATTTTCCTAAAGAGGGAAGCAAACAATATTTGTGTTCTGTAAAGAGTATGTGCCCAAATTCTGCAGTGCGTCCAGTGGGAACTCGCAGTGGATTGGGGACACCAACTCATTATGTTCAAAAAAGCATGTAAGCAGGCGCTTAACGTGAGCATGTGATTCCTTCTAGCCTGTGCTATATTCACTCAGGGGGTTAACGCCGTTACTGTAGTGAAGATGCACCTGCAGGAAGTCAGTGTGTGCTTGCTGCCGTATCAGGCTGCCTACGTCTGGAACGGGCACTTGCATTAGTGAGAATGGAAAGCAAATACTTTCCAAAAGCAATACCAAACTTTTCTCAAACTGAGAGTTTTCTTTACCCTTGAACAATTATTTGCATGTTTTTGCATTATTGATTATGACTATTCAGTGAAGTATTTACAAATGTTACATTCCAAATATGTACAAATCCAAATGTTACATTCAAACTAGCTGGATCCAACATGTTGCAAAAAAATCTGAAATAGAAGTAACAAGTCAACTCTTTAGTAAAACCTAGCAAGTAAGGAAGAAAGACCTGTACTTTTCCAGTGCAACAGGAGTTGTGTGGTGATTATTAGTTTCACCAGAATGGTACTCTACCTATGGCTCTTTAATTACCTACAGCTGTTACTTAAATACAATAAATCAGACAAAATATAGGCAATGGTACTTGCAGATGCAGCCTGAAGTACTAAGTGTTGTACAGTGTGCCAGCAGCCTGCCTTTAAGTGTGCACATCTGTATGAATGAAGAATTGAAGAGAAGAGAAAAACCCCGACAACAGGCAAGTGAAAACTGCAAGATATATCTCAAAGAAAATCTTAGCCGGAGACTTTTTTGAGTGGGAGACATAGAAGGAAGGGAGGATAAAGAAGGAAAGAATATTTGTTTTAAAAGATATTTATTTTTTACTTTTTGTACCTCTACCACTTAATAAAGATTTCATTCTTCTAGTTTAAGCATTGAGTGCTAAATGAATACAGTGTCAAATACAAGGGGGCATATATACGATAATGTGTACGTCTGAATATACTTATGTGCAAGTACACAACTGTGATAAACCTAAATAGAAATTTTTGTAGGGGCAATGTAGGATAGTATATGCAAGTGGTCGCAGTCACAGTGCCCTGTTGAAAATCATGGTAATCCGTGAGTGCAACACTGTGTGACTACATTAGCACTTCACGATAAAGGATGGCAAGTGGGCAGATTTGCATGCAAATTAAATTTTCAGCAATATTTCTGCATGCAACTTCCATTACAGTTAGGCAACTCTACACAATTGAAACTGATGACTAAGAAAAAGCATTTATAATTTAGTAAATTACAACAGCGATGCCTGTAATCACCTAGGTTAGCTACTAAAGGGCCTCTAGGGGTTTGATTAGAAGGAGGAGAACCTTTACGAGGCTCAGGAGGCAATACGGGGCACTGGGAATTGAAACAGAGTAAAAGGAGCTCTTRCAGCCTGGACCTAGTGGAACAAATCTAAGATAAACCTATGAAATACAGGCCACTTCTGATCAGTGGAAGAAGATTTGATCCGTCAAACGCACTGTGGAGCCATTACTAGTATGATATAAATGTTAGAATCAAGGCCATGTTCTGTTAAACTGTATATGCAAGACCTTATTAAAACCTCAATGAAAATGTGATCAGTGAAATATRAAAAATGCAAGGAGGGAGATACCATCTAATATACCTACTCCTGACAAAGGCAGAGCATTCACAGCTTCCCATGAACTTCTTGACATGTGTCTGCATCATTTGAGTGTGTGTAAAAACAAACAATAAATGAAAAAACCCTTTGTTTTRTATTTACATCACAAACTTGGTGATTTATGCAAGATTTGTGGAAGAACAGGCTAAGATAAATAATATTCAGTCAAAATTCGGCGTGGACTGCCCTCTCTTGATGCTTGGGTCAACCTGAGATTATGCAAGTGAAACTCCTAATTAATTTTCATTAGAAAGAATTTTGGTCCTGGATTCCTTGATTCTTCAGCATTATTGTTATATAACTTACAAATGCTCTTTCTTTATGATAGTGTATTTTTTCCATCTTTTATTATGAAAAAGTTAATGAAGATATTTACTGACATTCACAATTTAAATYGATCATCTCCTGTTCCAAAACAGATCCTTAAAATATTTTTAAAATATTTCCCATATTGCTTATTAATTTATTTTAGATTTAGAATTGGCTCATTAGCAGATTGTTGAAGATCATTAAGATCACAACTGAAACTGTTGGCATGGTGTTAATGAAATTAGCCTCTCCCTTATCTGCAAATATTTTTGGGTTTTTTTTTGGGGGGGGGGGGGTTAGGGGAACAGTGAAGGGGGATATGATGATCATTGATACCTGAGAATAGAAGTGAGTAAGTTTTAAGATATTTCATTAGAGTGTAAATTGTGCTTGTTGCTGGAGATCATCTTAGTCAGACTCTTCAAATATTGGGTTCCTTCACACATCTGAAGCCAGGTTGCGTTTTGTGGAATCCARCTTATGGAAATCTACTGTTTTTGTCTGAAAATCAGATTGCTTCTTGATCTATTATTTAGTCATAGTTGAAGAAGATTGAGTGTAAACACCCTGCTGCTCTTTCACTTATTCTGAGAAGGTARATCAGGAAGATGTGAAAACCTTTTCATCAATTATTTGGAAAACTGCACYGAACCTTTCTTGCCTTCAACAGGACACATGCTGATGTCGTCTTGAGAGTTAACAGATATACTGTTTTTCTGCCCTTTCTTTTCTGTATGCTGTTGTCTTCCATTTCTACTTCAGTTAAGGAGATCCTTTTGCTGTGGGCCAAGAAATTAGCAATCAGTAGGAATTTCTTTTGCGATGATCATGTCCTTTCCATATAGTATTTGTAAGATTGTTGGTAAACTACCTGAAAGCACTATTATCCTTAAATGGCATAGAAGTAAAGAAATACTTCTTCATATATATTACATGCATGACTTTTTTTTTTGTTCCTTAGAACTTCAGAAGCGTTGGGGATCCTACCTTCAAAAATTCTTTTATTCAGGGGTAATGAGCCTATTTCTTGAACTCTTAAACAGTAAAAATATCAGCTCAAAATTTCTGATGGAGCTCCTTTGAAGACTACATAAGTTTGTGCATATACTTTATCTAATTTAAGTTGTTAAATTCAGTGCTTTGCTAAGTGCTTCTYGATGCTATTCTGTGACTAATTGGGGTAATTGCTGGATACCTGTTGCTTGGCACCTGTTTCAAACAGTGTTTTGAGCAGTAGCTTGTGTGGGTGGTGGCATGGGATGGGTATCAGTTGGGTTTTACTTGTCCCTCATGGGCTGCTCTGCAATAATTCTTCCTACAGCTTCTATGAGTTTCTGTAACCATAGTCTAGGGAAGCCACTGTGGTATTGATGAATGCTGTAGACAAGGGATAGGCACTCCCCTGTGGCATCCCTTTGCAAGGAGAAAGGGATCTGTCTCCTGCTGGTGACTGTTCTGCCAGAAGTTCTTGCTGCTTGCTACCAGCAGAGGACCTTTTGGCTCAGATCATCCATGGGTGAATGGCAGATTTTTCTTTGCTGATTGCTGCTCCTCCCCCTCACCCCCAGGTTGTCATGCTCCAGTCACTTAGCTGGACTTTTGAACTTGGAGTTCACTAGCTCAGTGGTGTAATGAAAGAATGGTCTCAGACAGCAACATCTTGAGAGTATTTAAACTGGGATACAAGTGTTTATTCTGCTTCGAGCTACCCTCAGGGAGTGGAATTGCTTCTCCTCTTTTGTCTGATATGTACGACCCTAAAGCCCTGCCTGATATTATGGAGTTTTTTTTGTTTTTGTTTTTTTTGTTTTTGTTTTTTTTTCCTTTTTTGGTCACAGCTATATATACTATACTTTGTTCATTACCTACCACAACTGAGCCTAATCCTATATTGGTGGTCTTAGTGTCCTGCCAGAGCAAAAATAAGTAATCTGAGCTAGGAGTGTGCATTTTTTTTCCTAGCTAAGGGCTATTGAGAGCAGCTGCTCCCTCTTTCAGCTGTAGTTTAGGATTGATGTTTGAATTCTGTTCTGAAGATTGAATGTATAACATCAGAGTGGTGTTTACATCTTCCTACCATAAAGTGCCAGGTCTCCTTTAGTAGGCACTTAGCCACACCCTCCCACCCTTGTCCTCTTACCACCGAGTTGTCAAATTAATACCATACATGCATATATATTTGTAATGGAACAGTGTAGTATTGCAAATGAGAGCTGTGCTTCAGATGTTGTCATAACCAGTCATATCAATCTAGAAGTATATACACTAAGTTTTAAATGTACATCCTATGATGCTAGGATGCAATTATATTTGTGTTTTCCCGTAGAGATACTATATGGACACTGAAGGAATGTGTGTATAATTTTTATGTGCTGCTTTTGGGCATATTTATGTTAATGGCCAATAAGATACTGCTGTCTTAATAGGGTACAGTGCTGTGCAGTTCTGAGGCCTATGAGGGTGTCTCTGTTCCTGTTAGCATCATACTGGGAGAGAAGGAGGTGGTGATCCAGAATACGCAGCTGGAACACAAGGAAATGAGTGGTGAGAGGTGACATAAAACCTATGTAGTCACAAATGAAAAAGTCTTTTTATTTAATCAGGCTACAAGAAGAATTTATAATTTGAATATACAAAACTACCATCCCTTGGGACTGACACAATGTTGGTAGTAAAGAAAACAACTTAAAAGAAATTCTGAAATATTATTTGAGGCTTAACAAAACAAAACCTATTCTTATTTTTAAATAATCTTTCTTTTTCAAGAAACCATTATTAATGCTGTTGGTAACTAATTTACCACTTCCTCAAGCAGATGTCAAAATGTTGGGACTGTTGACCAGTTAGCATTAACATAGTTATTTGTGAACTGCATATGATAATGTAATTTGCCAAGGCATACCTTTCTCATTTAATTATTCATGCAAATTACACTAAGAAATATTGTAATATTGGTCATGCAAATTCAATGCAAACAGCATATTGGTGCAAATACTGTTTGTGTGAGATCAAAAATAGGACTCTTATTGCTTGTTCAGATCAGAATCAATTGTTAGGCTTTGTGTCCTGAAATTTAGTGGACAGTAAAACATTAGCCTTCGCTGAAAGGCAGGGACACTGGTCAGTGCAAGTGCCGTATCTTACTTCCTCACAAGTGTGTTTATTAGTGGTCTAAGAGCTCTTGATGTGAAGAGATGAACAAAGCTAAAGTGTCTGTTTGATTAGATATGTAAACAAGTTCTTATACTAATGATACTTTAAATGAATATGAAATAGATTTAACCCTTGGTTAGTCATTTTGAGCTCTTTCAAATTAAGTAGGTGACAGGATGGCACCACGTGGTATTTCAGTTGTGTAACCAGTGAATTGCTGTTATTAGCAAAACATTAAAAGCAAGACTTAGCATGAATGTTGTAATGCCGATTGTGAAGGAGTTATTTTGATTTGCACCCTAAATCAAAGGTGTCGCTGGCTTGTTGCACGCTCAGATAAACAAGGCAGTGATTACCCAAGTCTGTCCTTTGCAGTTCCTTATTTATGGAGGGAATGCTTTATAAAGCTTGGATTTGAGCATCTCATGTGTTTCCCTTTAGCAATGCACACTCGGCTTGCTTGTGCACAAAGTTCAGGTATTGGGAGCAGGTGGGATGGGACTTAAAGATGAAAATGGTGTTTAAGCTGTGATTTCACATTACAGAAGAGAAAAATCCCTTTTCAAACGTGGGCGCAAGCTCCCTAAGCCTCATCAGCTCTGCACAAATTCCTCATGTTATTGTATCCTAGTACTGTGTTAATTTTAATGGCCTTGCAGTAGCCTTCTCTGGTCATGGTTTTAGATGTCTCCTTCGTTAGCTGAGATCATTTCCTCTTCCCTCACATGCAAGCGAGGTTCTGCAGTAATAGATGGCTCCTGCTGGGAGTTTGCCAGGCAACACAAATCTCTTGAGAAGCTTAAAATGTCCTTCTCTCTCTCTTTCTCTCTTTCTCTTTCTCTCTCTCTCTCGTCCAATTTAGTGGCTGTATTTAGGTGTTTGAGACCATACAGTGTTTGCAACAACTGTGATGGCTCTATTATGATAATGGAAGAAAGCTGTGTTATGAAATAAATGCATTTTAGGTTTTCCTTGGCAACATAATGTAAGGATCGTTCTCTGTGTTGGTACTAAAGAATCAAAAACAGTTTAAGTAGATGTGAATGCTGTTTCTTGTCATCCATTTAATGGATCTACTGTTGTATGTGTGTTCTTTCCAGCTCTGCTGCCTTACATCAATGAAAAATTATGTTTTTTTTATTTGGTGCCACAACACTAGTCATCTTTATATTCAGTGTATTCCCCTTCAAGTCTTTCAGTATAAAATGTCTACCATTTTACTGTTTCTGAACCATTCACCTGGTTCTTGGCAATGGAAAAGGGTCATCTTTCTTGATTATTGATGTTGCATTTAATAAGTTCAGTTTGCTATAGTTATGTTGATGTGTGAACAAATGCATGTTTTTTTGTATGTAAAACAGACTGAAAACATGATTGTATGTATTTACTCTGATTTTGTTTCAGGTTAAATTAACAATAAATCATCTCCCCTTTTGGATGCATTATAGCCCCTTTAATCCTTCTTCCCTCTCCCAAAAGCTGTTGGCTATGATTGGTTGGGTGGTTTAAGGAAACAGTGAAAATCTTTATGAAAAGCAGTTATAGTGCATGAGTAGTAGGCATTCTTCAGATTTAAAGAGGTCAAATTGATTTTTGTGCGTGTGACAGAATTTGTTCCTGGGGGTGAGACTTTGAAGTAAAATTTCAAAGCATTGACTAGGGCTGCAGCTCTGCAGCTCCTTATTGACTTTGTTCAGAGATCAGCAGCTAAAACTGCATGCCGCACTTTGAAAATTTACCCCTAAGTATTGAGTTTTACCTCAGAATAATTTTTTTCCAATAATTTAATAAACCCCTGAGAATGCGTTTTATAATGGAAATGCTGACACACTTAAAATTAATGCTAATCACTGAAAATTAGTAAGATCTTAGAAAATTAGTAAGAAAACTTGGACAAAACATGCAAGTCATGAGTCTTGTGTAGCTAGTTAATAGGAGACATCTCAGAAGCATAGCATATTCAAAATACAGTTAACAGTGCCCCTGTCAATAGTAACATCCCGTTTTGATTTATTTACACTTACTGTTATACTGCAGTATATAGGAGAATGCCTCTGAATATCTAGCCGTTTCCCAAACATGTGGCTGCGTTGTAGAATTGAGGTATTCGAATGTAGGAGTTCATCGTGAAAATTGCTCGTAAACACTAACAGCATGATAGATTCTTTAATACAAAAGCATCAACAAGATCAGTACTGTTACAGTCTTGTCTATGCGAGTAGATCCTTAGGAAGGAATTTCATCCACCTAGGATTGAAGTGCCAGGAGAACTGGCACTGGTTTTGAATCCACACTACCTTTTTCTTCTGTGTACCTCCTTTGTACTTCTTCATTGCAGTTCTTCACAGTAAAGTAAATTGTATTTACAATTATAATGAATAAGCCCTCTTGGTAAGAGGGAGATGAGGTAGCAAGAATTAAAGGTATCATTGGTGTTGGAGATGATGGATCTTTATGACACTGGGCCGAGGTTTGGGAGACTTACCTTCATTTTTGAGCCCATTTTTAAGACTAGCTTTATTTGCATATTGTGGCTGTYTTGTTTTGTTCAGGTAGTGACTGTATTTCGTTGTACTATGTATGCAGGAGGTCCACTTGATGCAATTATGTTAGGTGTAAGTCTGGTCATGGTTTTGCTCTACTATCACATTCACTCTACTGTGATACAGTATATCCCACTTGTGATATAATATCCCACTTGTATAGGGGCTAGCAAAGATGAAGCAGCAGCAATGCATATATGCCTMTATTTTGTGTTATAGGGTGATGATCTCAAGTCTTGGTTGTTTAAATCAAAATACAGTACCTTAAAATGTTAGTATCTCCTTAGAACAGCATTTTAAAGAAGAATTTGAAGGAGAATGTTGTGGTGGACTTGTGGATCTTTGCAGAGCTGCTTTTGCTTACAAAGGGCAATGCACATAGGTGAGTTTGAAAATGGACCAAATAAATGTGTGTTTTTCCTTTAATAAAAAAGCTTCCCCAAATACTAACATTTAATATTTTTAGTCGCAATTGAGCTCGTGAATGTCGCAACCAATTTATACAGTTTTCTATAAAAAAACAACCAAACAAAAATTGTGCATCTGGACTGACAAGCTGTATGCCAAGATTCAGCCAGATGCAATTTGAAATGTCCAAGACATTAAACATGCCCTGAAATGGAGCTTTTAATGAAAGCGCCATCTCTGTCTCAGCTATAGTGAATGCCAGTGTAACACACTGCAAGGAATTTATCATGCTAGATTAGTGTAACCTACTTGCAGTTGAGATCTGGAAGTAAATATACTGGAAATCTGCAGAAGCTAATATTTGGGAGGTGATTTTTTCCATCACATGTTCCATGCTGCCTACATACTGTTTGTTTATAGTAATGTATTTCTGACAACCACCTGAATTTTACCAAAYTTAAGAAAAAAGAAAAAAATKTTTTTTGGGGGGGGRGARARARAAGTGTGCTGCATGCTTGGTATGCATTGTTTTCTTTCTTTCATTAATTCTTGCTGGCATTCTGGATGCTTAGATGAACAATAGCAGTAGCCTGTAAAGATCGATACCAGATTGCTGATAGTGCCTATCTATTCAAAGAGTAGATTATTTGATAAATGAGCTGGTCCATATGTTTTGACATTTGTTAGCTGTATAGCCCAGACCAACTGGTAGAACTGTAGTTCTATCATAAAAAGCAGAAGCAGCAAATAGAATATTTCCTTTTTGGTACAATACCTATATATTGTAGTTTTAAAGTTGCAAGTAATAGATTTGGAGAGAAAAACCAGAACAAGTTGTTAAAATTTGATGTGCATATTTTTAAGTTTATCATTATGTTCTCTAACTACAACATRTATAATTTGTGTTTTATCACTTCATAGTTGACAGGACTCAAATCTCATAAAATGGTAATCCCAGGCATATTCTTCTATCTCAGTCTTTATATACAATGGATCAAACAGAATCCTTTGAGAGAACTCGTTTCTGTCTTCTTCCCCAAACTCATGCACTTCTGAAAAAACCTGGGAAATTTAATGGGAGATGCACTGTGACAAGAACATCCACAGATTCCAAATGTAAAGAAACCTTGGGCAGCATCAGGAACTTTACATGAGCTTAAATTTCATTTCCTAGACCTAAGGTCAAATTTCTGAATTGTGTTTGAAAAATGTGTGCTCATCCCTGCTTTTCTCAAATGCTTCTTGCTTATAAAGTATGCTCAAGGTATTCTGAGTTGAAAAGTTCTGCACATTGTATATTCTTAAACGTAGGGCATCTAGATAGCAGCTAGACTCTATTTTCCAGCTGCAAAGAACCAAGTAAATCCCTTTGTGAAAGGCGTATGGCAACATGCTCTATAAACTAAACTCCAAGGGTTAGAGTTACTGCTTTTATTTCAAAACTTACCATTTTCCTTTTACTAGGAAAACGGGAAGTTTCAGTATTTCTCCTCTTTTAGGTAACCGGGAGTAAATGGGTATAGGATCCCTGAACTACTCTTCTTCAAATCATTTTCAAGTAGCCACTTTCTTTTTCTTGTGTATATATGGAACAGGTGCATTAACATATTAATGATCAGATGTTATGTTTAGCTTTGCATTTTAAGAATCTTTAGCAATGTGGAAAGGGATGATTTGACAGGCTTAATTCAACACTGGGCAACAAATAAWGCTTATAATGAAATTAACATAAATCATTAGCATTAATCATTCAGTATTATTGATAGCTATATAAAGAAATGTATCCACAGCCCTGGAAGTAAAGAGGAGAAGAGCAATGCTTCTTGCCAGCTGTCCTGATGAGCTCTGAGCACATATGGTAGTGGTACTGGCTTTCCTTTCTAATTTTCCTCCTCTGCTCGAGCTGTCAGAAGCCCCTCTCTCTCCTTTTTTTTTCCTCCATAGGCTGCAGAGAGAGCTTCTATGCCATTTATTTTTTGAAAATGCCAGCTTTCTAGAATGGGTCAGACTCCATCAGCATCTATGACTGTCACTAGGCACGTGAGCAACACAAGCAAACTAGATGACAATTACCATGCCGCCTACGTTCGTCGTTTCCAATTTGGTAACCTTCACTTCTGCTTACACGTTCATCTCCAAAAACCTGGTGATAGTTTTCTGTACCGGGAAGCAACGTACTCTTAAAGCAGCCTTTGGAGATTACGTATTGGGAAACGTGTGTGCGTTTGAAACTTGATGTTCAAACAATTGAATAAACGCAGGTGTGTTTTGTGGTGTTCAATCATCATTCCCTGCGTGGCCACAAGTTTTCCAAATGTCTCTTTGATATTTTTGTAGATTGTGTTACAAATGTATGATGAAATTAAGGAATTTTCACAGCTAGTGAATACCTGTAGAGAAATGGGAGATGAAACTAGGGCATGCTTGTCTTGAGCATGTCTAGAAGATGATACTGTCTGCTAGCTCAGATTTCCTGATTTGCCCTGGTACAAGTTGGGTTTTTTCTTCCCTTTCTGAAGATGATAACCCTTTTGAGATCCTGAAATTACTTAGTTATCTTTACTGCCTTGAAGTAAGCTCAGTGAAATGTAAGTAGGTAAACAGAGATACAGAGGCWTAGTAGAAGGCTTAGCAATATATCCATGAAGCTTGTTCTGATCATAACCCTCATCCCCTTTTCTCTCTTTTTTTTTTGTTTTTCTCTGTCTTATTAATTTCTTTGTATTTTGCCTGAGGAACAGAAATTATTCTGTCTACCCTAAGCCTATCTCTATTTTGTTGTTAAAAGGAAATAAAAAAAATCCTTCAAATTAAGAAAATAATGCATATGGAAACAATTTTTGCATTTCTGTGGGATCCTTTTCAGTTGGTTCTTTAGATGTTTTCAAAGGTAAATATAAACATATGGAAAACGAGRCTTTCCCAGTCTTACTTCAGTGCTGACAAAATATGAAGGATATGGTTAGGGCCTTGTCAGAGTACTGCACAATAGTACAGTACTCCCAGGTCTCCTTAAAAATGTCTTTCATTTTAGGTATCTTAGCTAAAAGGATCTGGTATACTAAATGTAGGTTACTAAATTTAAGTTACTGGACTTGCTGTTGAATAATTAAATAGCCTTTTTCAAAGAACACGATTTCTGAATTCTATTGCCATAAAATATTCTTCATTTTCAAGTTAGTTGCATGTAGATGAGCATAAAGAAAACAGAGGTGCTTGCAGGAAACATACATGAACATAGCAAAGAATCTCATGCTTTGCCACTCTTGGGCAATGATGTGTTCACCTCTTAAATTTGCATGGAACCTTAATCTCCAATATAGAAATACATACCATTCCCTTATGCTCAAAGTCAGTGTTGCAAGGGAGCATAATGGCCAGGACTGGTATCCTATACCAAAGCGAATAGATCCCTTAATTTCATGGTTTAAAAAATACTTGAGTTGACCTCAGTATAATTCCTATATTTTAGTCATTTAGGTGTCATGGCTCAGTAATCATTCATTAACTATAGYGCTTTTCAAATGAAGAACTGAGATGAAAATTTTTCTTAATGATGACAAGTGATGTAATTTAGTTTTATTCGTATATTATAGTGGTGCCCGCTAGCGCCGCTATAGTTAAGAGTCTGTCAGTGGTTCTATTATAAACCTCTATTTTCAGAGGGTTTATAACTCAAAAATTGATTTCAGACTTAAAACTGCCACCCGAGGTCTAAGTCCTGGAGGTTGTTTTTATATACAAAATGGCATTTTGGGAAGGAGAAAGAGGAAAGATTAGTACTTTCTCAGCTGTAAGAACAAGACTGAGGATTTTCTTTTTTACGTTTGTATTTTTGCTTCTATCATACTAACACCACTTCAGCCGTCTTGACACAAGGAAAAGAACCTGCCTTATGGCCAAAGAAAGGCAGCAGAGAGCGTTAACCGCAGTGTAAGAGCTGAATTGGGCTGAGGCTTGTAAAACAGTCTGGCTTGGATAATCCCACAGCGTTTTAATAGAAGTTGAACCCTCTTTGAGAGGGTGATGATTTAGGTAGCTGGTGTTGGGGGAGAAGCCAGGCCTTCCCGTTCTCTAGGTAAGGCAAAAGAGTCAGGTCAGATGTGCTGCTGCTTGTGCTATAAAGAAGCTGCTGCCAAACTGATACCAGTATTACAAGGGCGGATTTCCAAGGGGTAACGTACTTACTGGGACTTGCATACTATCTGTGGAATTGAAGCTAGAGTAGTCGATACAGCAGTGGCTTGGGGGGAGCTTACGGGAGGAAAGGAGAGGGGGTTTGGTGCCAGCCAGGACAAAATGAARGCTGCCATTCCTGCCTGGTGGAAGAGAAACGGGAGCTCCAGCAAGGAACCTCCAGGACTTTGTGTACAGAGGTAGCCCGAGGAGAAGTTTCCTACTTCTTGTTACCGTCTGAGGAGCCTCTCTGTACCGTGTACAAGTTGTAAGAAAGCATGAAGCTCTACATGTACAGAGATTCACAAAGCCAGGTGCTGATAGGCTCTTCGCAATTTTTCTTCCCTTAGTAGCATTTGTGCTAAGCTGAGAAGAAWTAAGGATGATCTACCTTAAAACTCTCTCTTTACTGGGAATACTGGGGATACCACACTGGAATCACACTATTAAAACTGAGAATAAATCTAAAATGAGCTTCAAAGAAGTGGTAGAATTACTGTAGATTTACTCTGGTTTAGCTGACAGTAAAATCTTGTCCAGTGGGTGTTTAAATTGGCCTTATAAACATTCGGGAGGAGCTTGCACTCCTTTGCAAGCTTTGCCTTGGCCTTTCAAATCTGCGCTGTGGTCCCATCACAGCTGCAGTGGAGTTGTCTTACTATAAGAAACAAAAGAATTGAAGGGGGGAAAAAAAAGCTGTACCTTCTCCCCAGAATTACTTATCCTGTATCTATTATCTGTTGGAATCATTTATGATTAGTGGCCCTGTACTTTTTCTACACAAAAATCCAGCTTTGGGATCCGAGAAGTTGCTAGGAAGGGTAGTTGGGAATGTGAGCATTGGCAGCTGCTGGTTGCATGCGGTGCTCTCAGCAGACAAAAGGAAGTTGGATTTCTTCAGGATGGAAAATTTCAAATAAGTCTTAACCTCCAAAGGTGGAGGATAGTGAGTTGCCTTAACACTGTGCCTTCCGCTTAAACCATCAGTTTACAGACCAAACCCGTGGTTGTGCTGTGGGGACTGTTGATACTCTTTGTCTTCAGCAGTAGTAATTTTCACTCTTCTTGTGATAACCAAAGGGAAGTTTTTTGAGATGGCTACATAAATGTTAAAAAGATTTTTTTTAATAGTTAAATTAAAAAAAAAAAAAAAATCACCAGATCCGAAGGTATTGATATGTAAGAAAAAAGTGTATATTTTTATCTCATTCTCACCTCTCCCTTTAAGAGATGCTTTGATTTTTCTGGAACAACAGAATTAATCGTGATAGTTTCCTGCACCTTATCTTGCATTGCAGTGCKCTCTGTTGCAGTGGGGATGCATTTCTGTACAGGTGTGCAGTGATCAGTGATAATTTGTATGTAATCTTAAGACTGGTTTGGTGCCATGTCAYGCATACTTGCAGAGCTGTGTTTAGATGGATGTTATGTGAAGGAGAGCAGCAGTATTACTGCTCTGCCTGATCCATTGCAAACCCTGTGGACCTGCTCGTCTAGTTGTGCTAGGTTATGGGCTGGCTGCAGATCTGAARAATGCTTGGACTACTGAAGGGCAACACCTGCGAGGACGGTTCAGAACTGGTGGTTAAAAGCAGATGCAGTTATATGACAGCGGACACTAATGTGAATTTAAATATTCTACCTCTTTATTTTCTTTTGATTTCAGTTATTTGTAAAGGCTGAAACTTAATAGAACGCTTGTTCTTAATGTGGCTTCTGACTTTATGAGAAGATGCGTGCTGAAGCAGTATGTTATACATTTAGACTATTAGTTTTACTGTGTATTCTTGTGTAATATTTTTAATATGAATATCTTTTTGAAGTGAGAAATTCCATTGTTAAACACTTCTCAGAACAAGATACCACCACAAAGGAGGCCAGCTCATTTCATGTTAACTAGAGAGTTTAAGATACTGAACTTCTTATTCTCTCAGACGAAGTAAGTAGGGTTAAAAAAGTGTTACTGAAACTCGAATGTAGCCCTTAGCCCAATGTATTTAGCAGTGTAGTGTGCGGAGTTTTGATAGCTGCCATGCCATTTTTGAATGAATAAAATTATGAGCCTCTAAAATGTTTTTATTATTAATAAAAAATAGTGCTTTATATTATAAAGCTGTTTTATAGTGAAAAACATTGGATTTTCATTTTTAATATCTATTTTGTTACTGTATTTTCAACTCCTCTCATTTAAAAAAGAGTTATATAGTCTTTCTGAAGCCTGAGACTTCTGTGTCTTACCTTTCTTTTAGGATATTTATGCTAATCTCTAAGACTGCAAAGCTATGAAAGTGGCATAACTAGTTTTTAGATAAATGCTGCTAAGCAACAGTTGCACGTTCTGGACTAAAATTGGTTTTGTTTGAGAGTTAGCATTGCTCTGTAACTAATCAGCTATCCAAAGGAACTAGTTAAAGTTAATCTTCACCAGAATGGTAGCATTTTCTTTGTTTGTTGGTTTTTTCTTCCCCAGGAGAATGGATGAATATAAAAATGCTTTATTTATTTGGTCAGTTAATTAACTGGCGCTCGAACGCACACAGTAGCGTGCACCTATATGTGTGTGTGCCTTGGCGTATAGGTGGAGAGAGAATTAGAGATTTGCCATCTCTAGTCTACAAATGCAACAGAAGATCCRCCAGTTCCAATCTCCAGTACACATGTGAGCAGAGATTTGTGTCTTTGAACACGTGTACAGGGTTTAACACTCGATATGTAAGCAGGGGTTCGTTGCTGATGGCAGCGGATTTTCTGGCTGCTGACCACTGAGCTCTCCCATCGTCATTATCGCTAAGATTTGCACATGCATTCATTAATTTGTTGATGAAACATCTGGTATGTTGGGGAAATGGCCAATAAAATTGTGTTGATACCAAGAAATTGAGGCACATGTTAGTTTGCCAGAGTGACATGTTAAAATATGTAGCAGACTTGAATTAATCCAATCCAGTGCTTAGGCAGAAGATTTTTTTTTTTTTTTTTAATTCATGTCTATCTGGGTAAAGCTAGGGTGAGAGAGCAGCTCAGTGATATGTAGAAGCTACACCTGGTTTAACTGTTTTAATTTTCTTTAAGGAAACACGTAGTTCCTTAGGAGCCTGTTTTTTGATGTAGACAATGTAATTACATCGTGTGTAAATGAATTTTGGCAACCGGATGTGTTTTTCATTTAAAGTCTATGGGAAGAGGTTGGGCTGGGGAAAACTAGATAACCTAATTTGTCTTTTTTTGTGTCAATCTATCTGCAGACACTGAAGCTGCAGAAATGGCTGTGTAGGTGAATCGCCATGCTGGCGGTGAGTAGAGATTATGAATCTATTCTTGTATATTTAAATTTGAACAATTCTCCTTTGTGCTCATCAGCCTAAGAATGGTATTAATGTATCTGTGATCTGACTTTAGGGCACACCAAGTCGTTATGCTCAGACAAGTATCTGATCAGGAACACGTTTCACTGTTTTTTCTAAAGATAGTGTGAGTTGCTTTCTAGTTTTTCATTTGGTTTAAGGTGGTGCTCTAATATGACATCTGTATGATTTGAAACCTGTCTGAGAGCTTTACTGCTTCTGAAATCAGCAAAAATACTGGAGTGTTTTAGTGAGATATTGACATGACATTTTCTATATTAAGCTCCTAATTTGTGCCTTCCTACAAATCAGATCCAAAGCAGATGTTAATAAAGGCATTTTGGTACACAGTAAAGATGCTTTTTTTTCTTATGCATTTAGGAAGCATGGAGAAGAAGGAATAGCACTAGTGATAGGGAGAAGGGTGTTTCTTTAATAGATTCTTTTTACAATGTGGGCAATTTGGGCAATGTTAAATCTGTGTTGAAAAAACACGCCTTGTAAAATTCTAAGGTGCTTGATACTGCAAACAGATTCTTGTTTGGTTTTGCAGTTTTAGAACGTGTGTGTAGAGTCTCGGCAAGGCGAATATTCTGTGCCCTGCCTGTCTTCTGGTATCTAAGCAGAGGTGTAATAAAACATTTTAGTAACCAAGAGCATTGAGATAGATTTGTATAAAAAGTATTAGAGATGAGTCATGATACTGTGAGTCAGGGAACTGAAGTACTTAGGCTTAGCTTGTCACTAAACGGTAAAAGTTTTATTGCCAGTTATGTGTTTTGCTGGAAATAAACAAGCGAGCCAGCTTAGCGAGTACCTGGGTGCTCTGGACCTTTCCTAATTACCCAACTGAACCAGCAATTTAAAGATTCTGTAAATAAAGATGTCCAAATATTCAAATATCCACTACCTGCTTCTACACCTGGGTAACACCAAAAAACATGTGCTATTCAGTGGCAAAATCACTGGAGAAGAAAAGTCTTTTTTTATTTTTCTTAAGGTTTAAAACCTCCAGGGCAGTTAGAAAACCATGTTTTTCATTGAACTGTGTCTTTTTGAAATTCACAAGCTTGACATGTCACTGGCATGACGTGTCTCAGTCCGTTACACTGAACTGCCACATTACACTGTGTGACGTGACAGGCTGACAAAAAGGGACATGACGCACCAGCCCAGTGGGATGTCAAGCCTGAGAAACTTAAGCCATGCTGCTCCCCCCCACCCCCCCCAAAAAAAAAAAAGGGAGGGGGTGAGGAGAAGGAGTAAGTGTTGACATCCTGTGCTGTTGGATTTTTTCACTTTCTAAAAGGCTTTCTTGGTTCAGTCAGGCCTCCCTCCTGTATTTGCTAATACACCACGCAAATACGTTTCTTCTTTTTCTGTCCTTTCTTATCCTATGGGACGACACACTCTTCAGTTCCTCCATAACACTTTGCAAACCATGGTAGAAATCCTATATCCTCGCAGCACCTGTGGCCTGGGGGGCTGAGTTACAGAAGTATGTTGTGCTACGTTGGGGACTGCTTGACGCATAAACAGGAGTTGTTGGAAGATCACTGTGGTAGCATGACATGGTGTAAGTTACAGTTCAAAATCTGTGAATGTTTTCAAAAATTTTTAGTCGTGTTACACTTCTAGAAGACAAGACAGTGTAAAGTTTATTCAAAGCAGGACAAATGGAAGGACGGGAGAGCGTGGAGGAACTAAAAGATTGTTAGTAGACAAGTTTTTCTTTTGAAAAGAGCTTTCTCTCGATATTTGTTTCCTTTAAGTAGGAACAAAAGTATTTCAATAATCTCTAAAGAGTTTAAGAACAATATACTTAATTACTATGAATAATTTCAGGGCTAATTAATATAATAAATCTCTATAGTGAAGTATTCTTAGCTACTGATCAACATAAAATGAAATAAAGCTAGTGCACGTGTATCTTCTAGTTAATTTTACGTTTGGTGCAGACTGAGAATGAGCATACAATCATGCATATGCATATCTGAGTACAGAATTTGATTACTTGAATATTCTGAGTTATCATGTATATATACTTTTAATGTAGTCATTTACATACAAATTTCATCATGGATTTTTAATAGGGTGCAATAAAAGGGGACCGAATTGAGTCAAAATAGACAAATTTAGTATTTTTAAAACCTTGTAATGATTGTTCATCTATTAAAAATGATGATTCACTCATGGGTTACAAAAGTACAAAAAATTGCCTTGTAAATTTTTTGTTAGGTTTCTTGCAATTAATGTATTGCAAAAATTTTATACGGAGATAGCAATCTAAAATGAAATTTCTTCCTTCAGGGCTGATACCTTGTTTGCTAAATGCATAGAATAAACTTTGACTACAAGGACATAAATCAGCTAAAATACACATTAATAATGCTAGTAGGATGTGACCTTAAATGTAAGTGTGAACAGTGCCTCTATAATTCCTGGTGGCAAACAATATCCTTTTATTCCTCTCATAGCAATATGCTTGAAACAGATGAAATAAGTTGGAGATCTGTAAGTACAAATTCTCCTATGCAGAAAAATTCTCCACACTTTTGCAAATGACTTTCCTGAACTATGATTGACTTCACTTTGTGCACAGAATCTTTCCGTTCACTAAGGTGTGCTTTGGATGGGATCCTAAACTACGTTTTTCAAGCTGAACAGAATCTGAGAGTTCTCTTTCAGAGAGAAATCTGGTGCTAGTTTATAGTAGTGGAGTTTTTGCAAATCTTTCTTTCCTCCAGATGCACTTAACCCTGCTCCAAGGACACAGATACAATATATGAAAGATTTTCGAGTGCATTTAAAATCTCCCACCCTCTGAGCTTCCCTATCTCTGCCCTTCCCAAGAGGGGGCAGCTGAGGTGGTTGTCCCATGGGTGTCTGCATCAGGCTTGTAGAGGGTGCCCAAGTCTTGCAGGCTTATGGAACTGGCCATGCTGAGCATCATAAACTGTAAGCCCAGAGCAAAGTGTTTGGACCCCGACCACTCTCCACCTTTTCCCAGGTGGCAGGCACAGACTTGAAGAGAATGGCAGTGGCAAATCATGCTGCAAGGCACAGCAAAAAAGCGTTGCAGTAAGGTGTATCGTGAGAGGTGCAGATGCCAAGGCACAGTAACAGGATGTTTGGCATCTGGTTTGTGTGTCTTCACTGCTGAACCAGTCTGCAGATGTTCACCAGACTCGGCATGTCCATGCTATAAAACTTCACTGAAGACGTGTTTGAATTGCCCCCTTGTACAGGTCCTGCATTCCCTTATGAGACACAAAGGATATCTGTGGATTGGCATGCTGTCATTCCCAGCATCAGTGAATTGTGGTGTTCTATTTTTCTTTCACAGTGTGGTCAGATTCTGCTAATTTGGCAAATTAAGGTATGTATGATTTAGAAGAATGAATTGCCAAATTGGAATTTCAGGTCTTTTGTTTGAGGAATTTGTTTTTGCAGTATTTGACAGGTCCCACTAATGAGGGCCCTCATTTTTTAGCTCTTTGTAAATAGACTTGCTGAACTGGAGTTTTGGATTCATCGGTGGAGCTGAAGGCACAAGAACTCAAGTGTCTATATATTGGTGCTTATGCCTAACTTATACTTAATGTAAATCCAGTCAGTGTAGTCAATAGAATGAAGACAGTGACTTGGCTTAACTTACAGCAGTTATTTTCTTCCTGGTCAACAAATTAGTTCATGGGTTTCATTTATTAGATCCTTATTGCCTATAAGGAGAGTTTAGACATAATGAGAATGGAGAGAATTTTGGTGTTTCAATCTTAAATCGAACCTCAGGCAGCTTGTTGGCCTCTGGCTAATGGCCACTATTTGGGGAGCATATTATCTTTATGCCAAAAGTATGCAAAAATACTGGAATGTGGTGCTAATACTCAACTAGTATGTGACCTCTGCACAGAAATGTACAGATAGACCAGAGGGAAATATAGACCAGAGAACGCAGTAATAAGGGACTGGATAGCTAGCACTACCTGATTGCTTAACTTGCCTCTTCGCTGCCAAGTGGGGGCATTACTCACCCAGCTGACAGTGGACTTCAGATTTGCAGCAGGGGCTTTGTATAGCTACACCACCATAGCATCACCAAATTTAAGAGCAGAAATTTTTAGGAGTATCTGCAGAAAGAGAATGTGTTAACCTGGCTATTAAGACTTAACTATGCAGTGTTATGGTCAAGCCCTCCAGTAAGTTTCTGAGTTGAGGTGAATAGATCACGCGACTATTAGAATTTCTTTCTTTCTTTTTTCTTTTCTTTTTCTTTTTTTCTTTTTTTTTTAGGCTACATGCATGCAGCTTAGTGTCTATGTAGTAGTATCCCTACATTACATATTCAGGTTTTTCTTCAAAACTATAAGAACACAATCCATGAATATTTTTCCAAATGGAGGTAGTTACTCTTACGTCATAGTATTCCTGAAGCTAGAACTTGTATTTTTATCCAGATCCAGTTCTGCCTTTCTCCATTCCCTAGTGTAGCTCACCCTCTGAGTGTGCATAATGAAGCTATTAGTGTTTTATGAATTGAACTCTTTTCCTCTTGGGGAAGGGAGGGCTTCCTGAGTATGTTAAGCAAAGCAGAATTCATATGAATCATATGGCTGCTCTTGAACTTTATGATCTGCTGCAAAAGACATGAACATTTGTAAAGGTATGGAAAGGGTATGATCTGGGATCAGCACTCAATATGTCAAACATTAATTAAGACTGAAGAAAAGTAAGTTTGTTATGGAAACAAAGAGAAACAGAGCAGCGTGTGCTGCAAGCCAAGTTCCAGAGATATTCAGGAACCCTGCTTAGAGAATCTTATCAACTCCAAAAACACATGTGCTAAGAGTCCTCTGGCGATTGTTCGTGTATTTTGAATTCTGTCTACTTGGAAAATTCAAACTCACCTTTCCTTTAATTTTACTGATGTTGCTACATATTCCAGAAGCACAAATGGGATGTGAAACTATGAAGCCTAATGATACTGCTTTGGATTTTCAGTTCTAATGAGTGATACTTGGCCAGTGAACTGGGTCATGAGTACAGCTGACTGGCTACATCAGTTAAAAAGTAGGTAGCTTAACTTGATAGGTTGGAGGTAGCTTCTTTACCTGTGGTCCTATTATTGCAGAATAAAATCCACCACAGCTGCTTTGGTAGAGCATGCTATTTTAAAGACGTTGATTTTTAACCATATAGCTGTTGTTCTCATCATATTTTTGAGGCAAAGGYTAGATGCTTGTTTTTTGGGATGTGGCTTTGGGGAGTAAAATTTTTAGCAATAGGTGTTCTTGGATATGAGGACTATTCTTTATTTTTGTTATTTTTGTTATTTTTTTTAAAAAGGCTTTAGCTTCCTCGTGTTTTATTTACATAACACTGTGCATGTCTTTGCGCCTGTACTTTGCAKATTCAAATGCTAAAAAGCAAACTATATGTGCTGGATACTGAAGCTTAGGATTTGCATCCCTATCCACATGAGGGAGCACGTGCATAGACGAGGTGGGCAAATTCTGCTTGAGTATATACAGGCGTAAGAACTTCAAAAGTACAGGCATGTTTTCTTAAATCAATAAAAAATTAATGTACTTCAGGAAGACTAGGGACTACATAGAAGCCCAACTGCAACTTCTACTATTAGTGGAACGGACATGTTGAGCTTCATGAAACCTCTGTGCTTGGGATACTTAGTGTTTTCCCAGGCAGAGTGCAGAATGTGGTCCACTGTGAAGATGACAGCATTTAATTGCATTTGCTCAGAGAGCACACTGATAGACATGGACTTTGACAATTGAAGTGGCAAGCACCATAAACTGCTCTTAAAGAAAAGAGATTTTGCTACTTGCTTGCATACATTTTCAAGCACAACTGTCTTAAGTATGGCTGATGAACTGCATCACACTGCTTGTTTGGTTGCACCTTGGAGTATTCACAGCAAGTGTTGCATTCTGCAAGAAGGGTGCTGAATTCTCTGTTACTGATCCCCATTTGGTGGATGCTTTTGAAGCACAATTGTAAAAGTGACCCTGATTCTTGGACAGATAATTACACTTTGAAAAAATACAGGTTTTTCTTGGTTTTGTTTTTTATTGGAAAAGATTGCTCTAGGTGTTATCTGTTTTCAAAAAACACCTGAGTGACAATATGCATAAGCTCTTTTTAGAATGTTTTTACCTGCCGTGAACTCTTTCTAATTCAGGCAGTTGATCACTCCTCTCCTATAAATGCATTCCCTGAGAGCATTGTAAAGTACACTAATGGAATTTTGCCTACCAAATTGTATTACCCCTGTATTTCCTTTATTATAATTCCCTCCTTTATTGGAGGGGATTTTTTTTCAGAAAGAAAAAACAAGAGAGCATCTCTTTTCAGTTATATTATCTTTTCCAGTTTTGTAATCTCAGACACTAGCAGTTAAATTTTTCTTGAACTCATAAACCACGTTACAAACTGTTGCCAATTTTAATTTGAGGATTGCTGGGGAGCAAACAGTGGAATTGCCATAAAATTAGAATTGTATCTCAGGAAAGATGAGGATGAAGGTGACACAGGTGCCTGTATGAACTTGATGGTTGTGCTGCTGGTGATCATCCCTGAGTGTAGATGTGGGCTCCTGCTGCTCCCGCTGTGCTTGTGCCTCTGCTCTGGTTGCTGGTAACGTGTTCTGTTCACCTCGGAGCTTGTGAACTGGTGGCTGATGTGGTGAATTTTCCTTATCAGGCTCAGGGTTAGATTAATTTCCAAAAGGAAAAATAGTTTCTACAGCTAGGAATGTTTTGTGTGTTTTTCAAGTTGGCTTGATGACAACTGCAGTGAGGTGGCCACCAAAAATGAGTAATACTCACAAAATATTGTGAGTCTGGGCAGTTGAGCTGTGACAAGTGAAAATAGATATTATTTCACTTTCATTTGCCTGAAGCACAGGCAGGTCAAAAGACGAGATGAAATGCTTCATGTGATTTGTTTGTTTGTTGCTTCCTTCAGTGAACAGCGCATAAAAGGTGCATTCCCTCCTGAATATGCCCAACTCCCAAAGGAAATGATGTTGGATACTTTAATTGGAGTAGGCTCTTAACATTACTATCTAACCACAAATTTAATTTTTGTGCGAGATGGCAGAAGGAGAAATGCTATATAGGCTTTGAATGTTAAAATTCTTATTCAAACTTTAAAAAGTCTGTAATTTTGATAATGATCTGTGAAAATACATAAAATCTAGAGATTTGTGAAAAACTAATCACTTGTTAATGTTTTTTGAAATCATACATTTCTGAGAATATTGAAACTAAAATTCAGTTAAGTAATACTGGCCTTTGAGGCATCACCAAATATAAAGACATGAATTGTTTTAGGATGAAATGATTTTAAAGGAATCTAAGGACTTTCCCTAACTATTTTACTAATGGTAAAAGATAACTGAAAGATAGAAAACCGTAGGTGCGTGTCAGAATGTATTTAAATACTGTCCTTGTGGCCATCTTCTTACTCTTGAAATTCCTGCTTCTCTTGTTTTCAAATGCCATGTATGATACCCTAGGGGGTAACTAACAGTGTGGATGTGTAGGGAATATCCCAATTACCTGGTTCAATTTTGTTGTGACATAATTAGCAGCGTAAAATGTTTATAGTTCTTGCATGGAGAGAGATTTAACCCAAACTGTTTCTCATTTTAGGTATGATGTTGACTTTTAAATTTTATTTTATTGTTAAAAGCAGTATTGACCTTAAGGTAACAACAGTGGACCTGATCTTGATGTACATTAATTGTAGCCTCTGCCAAGGTGCTGTTTGCATGGGTAGCTCTGAGCTTTTCTGTCCAATGTAAAACTTTTTTTTTTACTGCACAAGTGTGGAAGGCAAAAAGCTCAGGCGATGACATTACTGTCACCTGCTTAAAACAGTATGAAGTTCTTCAAGAATCGGCATAATCTCCAGGGTTCACTGTTTTCCATGAAAGCTTTTATTTCAGTCAAAATACTTCATGTTCTTCTCTATGCAGACATTTCAAGAAAAGTAAAAACATGCCATTTTAAAAGGAAACCTTTCCTTTCTGTACGGATATACCTACTTTTACGTAAGTAGATCATACCATTGTGGAATCAAAGCGTAGCTTTTATTAAACACACGTGATTCACATGAAAGCTAAATAAACTGAGATGCTTCTAATAAAGGATGTAATTGGATCTGTTTTAGACAGGGGAATGCATCTCTCTGTTCACCTTTTGTGCTTTTAGTCAGTTGTTTTATCTGCCCTCTTCTCAGTAACAGGCCCTTTAATTCTGCTTTAATTGAAGCCAAAGCGAAGTGTCCTGTTCTTTATTTTTCTCTATACGTATGACTGTACGATTTGCCCTCTCAGAGCAAGGGGACGCAATCTTGCCCATCTGCTTGTAAAAGCATCATGAATCTTTTGAATATGCGAATGTAAGATCTGTTGTTCGAGATGTCATGTTTTTCCCTCCGTTGTTAGCTAGGAGACAACACGGCGTACCCTGATTTACCGGTGTAATCCCAGCGTGTCTCAGGTGCCAGGGCTCGCCGCGGAGATCGGCGTGTCTCCTGTCAGAAGTGGTTGGCGTGAGACGGGGCCGGCGTGACCGCTGGGCGCGGAAGGCTGCGGAGGTCAGCTTCCAAGGACAGCCGGCGCGGCGGTGATGTGGCCGTGACAAGTTGTCAAGCGAGCAAGTACAAAAGCGGGGCTGGGAGGGAGGGAGAAGGAAAAAGTCCTGTCATTTCTGATGAAATATTCAGTGCGGCAGGTAGCGGTGGACCGAGCGGATTAGGCTCGTGAGTTTGGGGACCGCTTGTTAAGAAGGGCGGAGGGCTGAGTGCGCGCGGCGGAGCCGCTCCGGGGTACTCTGCCTCCTCGACTGGTGGGGCTCACAAGGGACACCCATCTTCAGCGGTGTACTTAAAATTTTTTGAATAAATTGAATGTTGCGCACTCATAACAATAGCAACATCAGACTTGGGTAGGGCACCTTTTAGAGCCGTAAACTGTTATTAAGTCATTCCTGTTGATCCTTGAATTGCTGTGGAGTGATGCATCTTTGTGAAATTTGGAAGGAAAACCATAATAATGATGCCAGTTCTGAATGATCATAAATAATCATAATTAACAACTCTGCTGTGTAATTTGGTTGGTTTGTTTTCAGACACTTTTCATTTTATTTTGAATTTTTTCATATTGCATTGATTTGAAACACTTCTGTCTGTAGTGCTGTGTATTCCATAGTATATGAGATAATAGCATACTTTATTTGTCCTTGAAACAGATCGTGTAATATGGTGCCTCTTCTCTCCTGGCATATTTGCAGAATTCTAGATACCAGTTTTGTTAATGGTAAGAGCATTCTACTAGCTACCATTACTGCTTGGTTAATACTGCTTTCAGCAGCTGGTATGTATGTACTTGCACACTGATTCTGTCTGTATATGTAGAATAAATGTTAACTTAAGCTTGGTAAGAATAAGAATTCTCATTAAGAATAAATACCATGAGAAGTGTATCGTGATTCCCAGTGAAGTCCCTGTATAGCTTGCTATAATATGAGGACGAAATCACACATTTCTCTGGTGAAAGAGTGCCTGTGTATTCTGCTATATAGTCGTTTAGCAGTCATAGGATTTTGTTGTTGTTGTTAATGTACACATTTATTCTTAAATTAGTAAACATGATCAAGTGCTTTATTATGGGTATATATGGAAAAATGCTTTAAATATGTATTCTGTAACAGATTTCTTTAGGGTATACTTTTAACTCCCATCAATTACTTTTTAAATTTAACTTTTTGTTTCTTTACATGAGGGAGCAGCTGTATATTGACAACTAGTGATGCTGAAGGGAGAAATATAAAGTTCTCTTTACTATCCTACTCTCTTCTTTCTATGTAAAACAATTTAATTATTTTTTAATTCCTCTGCAGCTGCTCAGGTTATATTTGCAGTAGTGGGGGGATAGACCGAATGAAAACAGCCTAAATCCATAGTCAATAAGTCAGTATTTAAAAATGGATGAATATTACATTCTAGCCTTACAAAAATAGGCTCAGTTCTTGAGAACATAGATGGAAGAAGAAAATTTCCTGAGGCAAAATGGTCTTGGAATGAAAAGAGAATATAAGTTTAAATGAAAACAAAGCTATGAAAATGCTTAATGATTCAATGCAGTTTTGTCTCATTAAAGAGCAATATAGCTAAAGAGTAACCTCAAGAGTTTAAATATAAAAACAGACACAAGAAATGTCAGTGTGTGGAGCGACAGAGAGGAGCTGGCGTAGGGAGTCACTCAACTGAGATCTTCCCCACCACCGAGCTGCTAAGCATCAGCATCTTTGCCACAGTGATGCTTTGAACTGTGCTTCCAGCCAAATCACCGGGCCCACTTCTTGCGGTGCTCTTCTGGCAGAGGGCTCTCAGAGCTGCAAGCTGCCTTTCCCGCTGCCCCGGGCTCCCGCTCGGCGCTGATGTCCCCTGCGGGCGATAACACGCGCCGTGTCAGACTCTTCCTTCAGCCTCCCTCTCCAGAGCTTCGTGTCTCCCAAGGGAAACACCGGCCTGTGGCGCAGAGGCTTCTGAAGTGCACTAGGGTAAAAAGTCCTGAAAAGATAAGTGGTGAAATCCAGCAGGGAAATTGTTCAGCATTAATCTGGCAACATGATGTGCTCTTTCTCTCAGACTAGGACTTAGAATTTGAGGTGCCAAAAAAGAGAATTCATGCTTCATTTTTAGCTTGCAAATTTCTAGTCTTTTCCTAGTTAAAGTTTTCTTGGAATTGTAAACTTACAGTTTCCGTGAACAGAAAACTATTGCATCTATTCCGTGATGAATTTGAGGAAAGAGTAATTGTGAAGCACAGTCACCTCCTCCCCATGAGACCTGCTAGTACCTGCCTGCCATACCTCCTCTCTTTCACAGATTATTTAGGCACCCTTTAGCAATCTGCATGTTTGCATGTAGTCCTTGAAAACTGTGAGAACTACCCAATAGTGATGACTTACAAATACTCTATTTTGCCATTTTATTTTTGCAGTAAGAAGAGCTGGAATTGATTTGTCTAAGATGTAACATTCAGAGCTGCTACACACTGATTATGGACTATGGGACCTGGTGCGGTCTCTGTTCCTTGTCTTGGAGAATTAATATACTTCTTACTCTGTTAGCTTGGCTCTTGCTACTGAAATAAGAAAGTATCTGAAATTTTTAGAAGCCTTTAACATACTCTTTCTGATGGCTCTGCCTACCTTCAACTTAGTGAAGGCTGCTCTCACAAGCTTCCTTTTGTTCCATGAGCAAGTGATAAAATGCCAGTCATTACTGTCTTCTAGGTCACTCTGGAGTTCAGTTTTCTGAAGGATGGCTGGCAAATGATATTTTCAGTCATATGGGGATGAAAGATTGCTGCAGTGGCTCGTCATCTCAAGTATATTTCTCCTGCCCTTAATTCAATCAAAAATACTGGGAATGACAGTAAAGTACGYCCATTTCTAGCCTAATTACCTTTCTGTTTTTGAAATCATGAATGTTTCCCACACTTGTGAGGTTTACCCTGATACCCAGTGACCACTTCTAAATCCTTCCTGGCATCTGTGTATATCGCACAGTGAGTATTCTGATTTTTGCATTACAAAAGCACAGCGGTGACTTGTTTGTGTAATCTCCATAATTCCTTCATTTTAAGGCTCTAGTTTGGTCAGGTATTTAAGAACATGCCTACCTTTAGCTGTTTTGATTAACATCAATGAGATCTTTTTATAAAAATCAGATACCTCTTTGAAAATTCACATACAAGTCTATAGGGAATTTGGCAAGACCATCATTTCACCAAATCCTATGTTATTGTTCAGTGAAATTTTCTTTGAAGATTTTCTTAAAAAAACTTCATAGGTAAAGTGTGTTCTGGCTTGCCAGATTGATGAAAATATACGTCTCTTTTATTGTCTGTACAATAATGTATTCAGTAGTGTGTATTACTAATAGAATAAATGAAAAATGTATTTCTTTAACACTGTCATCTCTCTTTCTGACATGCATCTTGAGATGATTTGCAAATGCTCAGCTGCATAAGTGGCTTACAGAGGGAAATCAGTTAGCCCCTAATGTTATGCTGATGCATGGCCAGTTGCTTGAACCCATTAATGAACTAATCTCTGATACTCTAGTAGATGTTATTCTTGCTATTGCCTCCTACACATTACATTTCAGGTAAAATCAACATCAAAAAAGGAAAATTTAAATGGATTAGGTGCTTATCCTACTGTTTTTTTTGTGTGCACTTTGAGAGAAATGAAAATTGTGGAAGTTTGCTATCAAAAACAAAACCTGTCTCCCCCTCCCATGCCTCATTTTTAACTGACCACTGAAGCTAAATGGCATCTTCTRTAAACAGAGCAATCTCTTAAAACAATATACCAGGACACTTGTATTGAGCGCCAGGTAATTTTTCTTTATTTCTCTTTCTATCATCACTGATTATGAAAATACTTCTGTGTAAGTACAGATTCTCTCTCCTTTCTAATCARCTATCTCCTGCCCTATTCCTTAATTAATGACATAATTCAGTGTTGTGGACATCACAGTCGCTTCCAGAGTACTGAAATATGATCAGAGCTGCCTGGAATGTGTGTGACGAGCCTGCAAGTGAAGGTCGTGCCTCTCTTGGCTTTTTCTCTTCCTAGATTGAGAGCATATTTTTGTCTGTATGATTTTTATTTAGGTTAAAAAAAAAAAAAAGCAATTGAGAACCCCTGGAGAGAGAGGGAACAAGTATAAAACTTTGTAGAAACAGAAAACATTCTGCTAACTTTCTGTCTTAAAGCACCTCCAAACTCGGTAGCTGAATGCGCAGAGCTGGTGGGTTCTTTCTACTTGAGAACGCAGTTGGCAGGTGAGAGGATCACATCACGGTGTGCTACCTCTGTCCCTTGGGTTATACGCGGAATTTGAAAGTCAGGGCAGGACTCAGAAGCTTCAGTGCAGTGCAACCTGCATTTCAGCAGGTTTTTTGAGGATTTTCAGTGTGTCTATTTGAATGTTGAGGACTGAAGAGAAAGGGTAGTGCTTTTTCCACTAATCTTGACAACCAACAACTACTAGCCTGGGAAAGTATCTAGTATTTCAGCAGAGCTTATCTAAATCCTATAAGATTTCTAGAGTCCGTTTTTCTTCTAGGTTACTGAGATTTTTACAGTGGAGGTCTGCAACCATTTAAGAAGCTCCCGTGAAAATTTGGAGATCTCTGCTGTTCTGCGACTCTCCAAATTAGTCTGTTGTAAAGTGCCATTGTTGTACTGTTGTTATCTAGCACTAATTATGTAAATTCATACATTTCCTCAGTGAAAAACAATTCTCACTACATTGTATTACACAGCAGAGCTTGTGAAATTTTGCGTTAGAAGTGCCAAGGTACTTTGCATGCTGTCATAACTTTTTTTTCAACAGGACATGCAAGAAATACAGCCCAGGTATTTAAACTGCCGCTGGTCTTTGATTAGGGTAAATCTTTTTGCTTGCATCCTGTTTTAAGAGATTTGTTTTAATGTCCGTTCACAAATTTATATAAAATGATACAGATTTTACTCCAACTTAATATCCTTCTCTAATTTTATTCTTTACTGTTGATGAAGATGTCTTCTGTCTGCCTGTCTCCCTCCCCCCCCAGTTTTATTATGCTGGCTTTTCTGTTGGGATATCCCATCTTTGTCTTAACATCTCCAGTTAAAGAGATTTGTTTAAAGTGAACAAAAAGCTTGTGAAACTTCTTCTAATACTAAGAAATAGTATATTGCCATGACTCTAATAGGAGGAGAGGGGGACTGTATTTCTGAGCGGAAGAAAGACCTAATCCCTTCAAGACAAATATATTCTCTTGCTAAAGAAAGTTAGCAATATTAGCAGTATTTCACAGTTTTCTTAGATTATTTCCAATTCTGTATAAAATAAGTATATTTTGTCTGTTTCAGGTCTGTGGACAGGGCTAGTTAAACACTGCTTGTATCAATATGTGATTTGGATATAGGGGTGGTGTTGTGTTTGAGTTCTGTTTTTTTTTTTTTTTTTTTGGGGGGGGGGGAAGGGGGTCCTCAGTGAGTACTAAGTAGCTAGGGAATGGTTCTTACAAAATTATACCTCAAAAGTAGTGCAGGTGTAATGGAAATATTAATGAGCATCATTGTTTTGACACGTAAGACTTAGAACATGTTTAAATATTATACGTACTGTATGTACTGCTGGCAAAAAATTAGAAACATGAGATTTTTTTTCTAGCAAGTACAGTTTAAGTTCTTCTCAGACCTCTACAAGTCAGTTTACTTAGGTCAGCTTCTGAGGTCTTTAAAATCTCTGCCTTTCTGATTAAAGGCAGCCTCAGAGACTGCATCCAAGTGTGGTCTGGTGAACTCCAAAGCCTGTGATGTGTGAGTTTTTATAAGTAGGTTAATCCACCCTCATTTGCACTGCATTCCATTTGCACATCGGTAAAATGAAATTCACAGTTGCTTTTGGGCAGCACTCAAATTTACATTTGGCATCTTAATGAACCTCTTTTTGCTCTTTTGACCTGTTTTTATGCAAATAATAATAGAAATAAGTTGTATTTGTTTGATCTTCTGAAATAAAAAGGCAAAATTTGCCGTGTTATAAAATGGTGGGTAGGAAAATATTTAAAGGGCGTTGAACGCAGTGCTATTTTCAGATCTTTCTTTGGACTCTATGGCATTTGCAAGATGTTTTATGCTTAGAGCTTTTCAAATTACTTGGTTAGTGATACTGTCATGTTTTTCCACATCTTTGAAACTGCCYTTGTCCTGAAAGGTTAGATACAATCCTGAAGTTTAAATGGTCATGTGTGTGCTTCTACAAAATAATAGAATATTCAGCAATGACTGGAACAGTCAATGTAGTAGCGAGTAAATATTTTTGATTTCTCCGTGAAAATCTAGTTCTTAGCTATGTTAATGGATGTGTTTGTTTTTTAAGAGTAATGCAGTATATATGAGATATAGAAATCTCCTATGCAGAAAAGTCTATATTTTAGCAGGAAAAGAAACATTGCTTAGAGAATAGCTTTATTTTAAGAAATGAAATTAAGACTACTGAACATTTAACCTGCTTTTAAAATTGTTATTATTTCCTTATAGTACAATAAAACTCGCAGTTTCAGAATGTCCTTTGATTTTTGAAAGTTGAAAAATCTAATAAGATTTTCAGTCAGTTCATCCTTCCAATCACAAACAAATCTAAGCAAAAATGTCATTTCAGTGTACTGACCAGGTTCTTGGATCAGACTGAAATATATAAATTGGGTAGTTAGACCACTATATTACGTGAGAGTGTAGTTAAGTAAAGACATAACGTTGTAGTAGTAGACGAGCAATGTAAAAAGTAAGGATTAAAATGCAAAGTAAATAACTTTCAGGTTTCTTTAATGAACTTTTTCTGTAAGTAAACAAAGAATTGTTCATCAAGGATGTATTCCAAAGTGCCTTACTTCCAAGGGATAGAACTGTCCTTGTGTTTAGTGTCAGAGTACAGACAGCCTTATGCTGGTGAATGTCACGCATCCAAGCTCTAAGGCCAAATTCTTGAAGTATAACGGACTCTGACAGGGTTGCATTAAGTTTCTACATCGTCTTTGGACTTGGCCTGTTGTTTCTCTAGCTTGTTTATCGGATGTTCTGCTGAAGAATTTTGAGATTTTGCACAGTCAATAGCTAAAAGGCTTTCTAAGAGGCTTAATTCTGATTTACCCAGGTGGTTACCCAAGTTTTGATAAAATATGTTGAGCAGTCGTAAGGAATTGTCTTTGAACCTTTTGAAGAGTCAGTAATTCAGCTTTCCTTGACAACGTTTCACTTGAAGTAACATGGGGAAGAGTCTTTGCAATATAAGACTTAATTGCTGAAATTTCCTTACACAATGATGTACAGTGGCAAGGTGGGSTGTCCAGGCTGAAAATATCTGCCTATAATGTGGAATATGTTGAGTTATCTTTTTTAAATCTATTTATCTTCCCCTTTCCTCTATGACTATATGACCTATCAGTTGAAGCTTATCATTAAGAAGTTCCATCAGACGACTGACTTAAGTGCTTATTATTCATTTTTGGGGATTATATCTTAGACTGTACCCAAACTGGGTAGCAGATGCATGCTGTGGCACGTGCCGAGTTTCTGCACCTCATCAGTAGCTCCAKCGAGAACTTGGATTTTGAGCTGCAGGGCTCTAGCCACGAACAAAGGCTCAGGAGGGTGAGATGATCCTGGGTTTTATCGTGGTGTAGGTCACTACCTGCCCCAGAAACTTACCTGAACTCTGAATCTTGTAGGTTAACTATAGCTGTAGATAATGTGCTGGGGTAAATATTCTTGCAGATCTGTTACGCTTCTGCTAATTATTTGGCATAGGTACCTTCTGCGATACCGTTTCCACAAACTGCTTAACGGGCGAGACTGGCAAAGGGGAATGGTGTGTCCGGACGGGCGGCCGCACCTGGAGAGCTCAGCTGCAGCAGGGCGAGTTGCTGGCTGCGGAGGGTGTTACCGTACGGAGGAGAGCTCCCGCGGCCTGGCCGTGCCTTGCAGAGCTGGCTCGTTCTGTCGCTTGAGCTGGGGGCTCGGTCAGGGCAGAGCCGATGGCTTCCTGATGAGCCTGTCCGAAGCCCCGAGCACGCGCGTGCGTGGCGGCTGGGCCTCAGAGCCGCGGGGCTTTGCAAACCCTTGGCCGTGCTGCAGGGCGATGCCACCTGCCGCGGGCGGCTCGCGGCTTGCTCTTGAGTTTTTGAAACCTGTTGCTCTGGTGTGCTTTCCCAGATGTTGAGCTAGCTCTAATCTGATTTATATCTGGCATTTCGCTGTCTATCTGACATCATCTTGGCATCCTGAAAGAGTGCGTTTGCCGTGGGAAAAATAAGAAAATCTTTTTTTTAAACCAGAAAAGTACAGTGTGTCTGGTTTGTGTTGAAGATATTAACTTTTATTTCTTCTTGATACATTTCTCAGCTGTGGCATATGGGTGTGCTACACTGAGGTTGATGGCGGTTTATTTTGCTACTTACATGTGAGATAACCACAGGCACTGACACGAGAGCGAAGCTGTTTTGGCTTTTGTTTACGTTCTTATTGAATATGTTAGCTGCTTGTTTTCAGATCAGTTTTAGCTATTTACTATTTTTCCCAAAATGATACTGCAATGCTCTTTTTTCCTCTGCTGTTGCTCCTGATGGTTTGGTATTTGTTGGAACGCAGGAATCATGGTGAGGATATTGATCGGTGTTGGTCTTTTTTTTTTTCCTCCTTTCTTTCACATGGTCATTTAGATTGAGCCATCTGCTTGCCTAATAGTGGGAATGCTGAAGACAGACAYTTTCTGTTCAGCTCACATACTATTTGTACTTTCAGATAAAGGTTATTCACTTACAAATATGAAGATTGAACTATGATTCTGTAGCATTATTTATAAAATCAAGAAAAATAAATTATGTTCCTTCAAAATGTTTTCTTTGATGTTGGCTTTTTGTCACTGCTCCGTTATTGATTCAAATTGTGGCATAAAGTGCATGTTTTTACAATCACTGCTGCARGTGGGGGAGAGGAAAAGGATCATCTTTATTCTGCTAATTTTCTCACAGTTAATATCAGGAAAAAATGCTTTGATAAATGCCCTCCATCCAAGGATCTCAAATATTTTGCAAGATGGTTTTGTAGCATTGTTGCTATGTTGTTGCTATGTGTTGTTGACTGGGAGGAGAGCGTGCAGAATATAACTCCTGGAAAGTCGCCCTATGGCAAGGGCAGCACAGCGAGTCCATCCAGGAACACAAACATAACCTACATAATCTCACTGCCACTTCCTCCCTACTTTAGCTATCAGAATGTGTCGCAATGCATTTTAGTAAAGTTTGTGCATTCAGAATAAATCCTTGAATCTTCAAAAGCTGAAACAGAGAATAAAATACCCATGCTTCCTGYGCGCTCTGAGTGGTTCAATGGGAAAATAATTAAGGTTTGTAGGTAGTGGCTTCAGTTAGCAGATGAAGCAATGAATGAGGCTTGTTGTGATCTCTGTTATATTCCCTGTTTTTTTTATCTTTTACCACTACAGAAGGCACTGCAGCCTTGGCGCGACAGAGAGGCGTCAGCAGCGAGCTCGGCGGCGCGTCCGCCCCGGCGTCGGGTGCAGGGTGTCCCGCCGTGCCCGGCGGGGTGCGCGGGAAGGCTGGCGTCCCCGGGGCAGCGGGCCGGGCAGGGGCCCCTCGAGGCCAGGGCGCCGGCGGCTCCGGCGCTCCTCGGGAGCTGGCTGTGGGGGCTCTGCTGGCCCCCTGCAGCATCCCACCACCGAGCCCCAGACCGTACCTTGCCCCTAATTGTCTTGTGGAGGAACCAGTCTTTGTCGGACTACGCGACCTGCTAACGTAGGTGTCTAGGTCTTGACTGGCGTGAATGTCCCCCGGGCTGTTAAATAAAATCCTTCAGTAGTTTCACCACTTAACAACCTGAATGCATCTGCTTCACCTTTATGTTCTATGAAAACAAATCTCTCTAACCTGCTTACTATCGCCGTCTCCCCCAGAAGAATCTGTAGGTAGCTTCTAGCTCTGCACTTATGACTTCCTGGTGTACACGTTAGTTCACTTAATTTTTGTTCTTTGTAACTTTTTTCTCTTTAGCATAATGTCTCAAACTCTAGATTCCCTTCTGATTTCTCCAGGGAAAAAGGGTGGGAAAAGATGTCTGAGACTCCACTACTGCAAATACTTCTGCTTGTAGTTACTTCTGCAAGTAATCCCTTTGAAATCAATAGGGAATATTCCCAGTAGTAAAGTTAAATAGTCAGAAATGTCTTACAGAATAAAGCCTAAGGCTGGGAAAGATTACAGAATGTCGTATGACTTCATTACGAAGGGCATTACCGAAAAAAGAAAAAAAAAAACCACTAATAAACACGTAATCCTTAATGCACTATGTCAGTTTATAAACTATGCAACATTGTAATTTTTCTTTTTATACTGTATCTGTGTTTTTTGTTAAGACATCAGCAAAAATATCCTAATTTTAAAATAATGCTGCTTTCAAGACCACTTATGCATTACAAAAAGCAAAGCTGACTCTTGATATATTCTATGCAATGTTTTCTACCATTACATATTACATATTCCTTGGCTGTTTTTGTTCCCTATCCATGGATATTATTTCATTCAGTTACACTTAGGACAATTCCTTCCTGACCCAATTACTAACCATTTTAGAGGGTGCAGCTGTTCTAATAGAATTTTTGGGGAATGAAATAAGTGACAGAGAAGCATTTTACCAGTGTATTTTTTACCAAGTAATGAAGTAAATGAATATACTTTGAAAAGCAACTTTTAGAGTCAAGAATTAGAGTAAGGTATGATTGAYGGGGTCAAATTCTTTATGGAAGTATAAATGCACACCTGTAAACTGCAGTAGAAACTCTTCTGTGTACCTAACATTAAGATTTTTGGCCCGCTTGTTCATGACAACAATATGTGAAGTGTTTCTATTTAACATATTTTCTTATTTTGTTAACATAAATTTTCAGTAGCCACAACTTCTGGTCTGAATTGTTCTCTTGAGCATTTAGGAGTTTTTGCATGCTTCCGGGGAAAAAAAGAAGTGGCTCAGATTATTCATTAATTTATGAGAAAGTAATAATAAAAAATCTCTTTCCAAATACTCCAAGGCTGAATCATGACTCAATTTAAACATCCATTGCAGAGAATGGTGCTGAAACATATGGCTGAACATACCTTTTTGCTCAGAAAATACAGCTGCAACATGCTGATTTCTAACTGATGAAATTCTTCTGTGCAACAATTTGTAGTTTAGAGGTCACACTCTTATTTTCATTATATGACTGGAGAATTTGTAAAAATTAAAGGAAGAGAGTTCTACTGTATTTTTAAATAGACATTTCTATAATGCATAGTTGACAGTCTATAGAACTATAATGTTACAAAACTGAGGTGGCAGATCTGTATGAATACCATTAAATACAATTTCATAATGAAAATTTTGTCTTATGAAGGTGAAACTTTTAGATCATATTAGAATTCTAAATTTTTTATGCATAGCAATCAAATGACCTCTCCATATTGCCACATAAAGTATAGATTTAAAGTTAAATGATCCAGTCAGTCATTTAGCATTTTCTTAGGGTCATTTTTTTTGCCAGTAACTACAGATGTTTACATATGGTTCTCATGTTTCTATGTTCATATTGTTTGCATTTGAAGAATTGAAGAAAAACTGACACTTTTAAAAACTGTTTTTAATAGCCTTTGTTTATTGTTAATATGTAGTGTTCCAGGCTCTTGCTCTAATGATTTTTTTTTCACACTGCATTGATAATTAAATTCATTCATTTTCCTGGCTGCACAATTCTTTTAAATAAAAAGTTATGGGTAATAATACCTATTATGTTTGAACGTTCAGAGGAGAAAAGGGCAGATCTGCAGCTTTTTGTTTAAGGAGATCCAATGGATTGTGCAGGCTACAGGTTTAAAGTAATATCAGGAATCTTTAATCCTTTTAATCCACAGAGTAGTCATGTTATGGCAGATCTGGAAGTACAGTTTTGATTTTCTGATGCTATAATGAATGTATTTTTTCTAATAAAACAAGAGCTACAGATACATGATATGTGATCTTTTTCAGGATACTTATTACTAGTAATTTTAGCAACGGCACTAAACATGTATATTCTCTTAGATGTTTGGAGGTTGTTTGTATGTTGCTACTGCCTAACATATGTGGTAGCAGTAATCTCCTTTTGTCCACCAAAAAGGAAAAAAAAARAAAACCTTAAAGTGATCTGATGCCAATAAGTATGGGAAAATATAGTGAACATGTGACAATATGAAAATTACGACTTTATGACAATATAAGTTGTGTATGATCAAAAACCTGCAAAGCTCTGCAATTTTTGTTTCATAAGGGTTTTGGATTTGCAATTTTTAAATTTAAGAAAAGAGATTTAATACTTAACTACTGGTAGATAAGACACTCTTAGCCTGGTATGTATTCGTCATGTTTGCAGAACTCAAGAACAAAAACCATTATGTCCATTTGGTCAAATATATTGTTTAATTGTATTTTGAAAATAAGATCAGTGTAAGTGAATATGAATTTATACTAATTAAAATGCATAATCTCAATTTGTTTCAAAAACTGGACTATCACCAATTTCTGGACAATTCATAGAAAAATAATTGTCTTGAAGTAGTGATGCTTGAATGCAAAGTCAGAAAAATCTTGATCCTTTTGTAGGTATTACTTTTCAGCATCTCARGTCAGGCTCATGAATTTTTTCGGACTCAGTTTGACAGAAGCTTCACAATTCTTGTCTACCCCTGAGTACATCAGGTTTGAAAGGCTGAGCATCTGTTCTTCTGAAATAGCTCTTTGAGGTGTAACTTTCTTCTAAATTTCTCCTCCTTTTTTCTCTCTATCTTTTAAATTTTATTTGTATTTCTTCTCTTGATAAATTCTCAGTGTGAGTTCCTATTCAAAGGTTCTGGTCAATAGGGTTGATAGACTTATTGGAGCAGAGTATTGAGGAGGACTAGATGGAAACTCTGAGAGAGAGCATTTCTTCTCAGTCGGATTTAATGAAGTATGGACCCTTAGGTGAAGTGGAGTTTCATCATTAAAAGCCACTTCCAGGATCTTCCTTTCCTCCTGCATTCTTGCAGAAGTGTTGAATATACCTTCAGTGATGGTAATGATGATGCAACCCCCAAATCTTCAGCTTGCTTTTTGCTTTCTTCACCTCTTAAGGGCTGATGAATAACTTTATCCCAGTGTGGTGTTTCATTGACTTCAGGTATTGAATACTGGTGATGAGAATGTGCCCAACCATCTCCTCTTTTACTTCCAGTGCATCCTGGAAAAGTGAATAGAGAAAGAGAATACAATGTTATGTTTAGATGGTGAAGATTACAACAGTGTCCATTCTTCCAGGAGTTAAAAACTCCTGGAATTTTCTCATTTAAAATGTCTACCGCTTGTGTTGTCTTTCATAGTTCTAACCAAGCATCTCATTGCTTCTTTCATATGTACCTGTAATTAACATGGATGTTTCAGCCTCAGATACTTATTTCTCAAACTTGTTAAGAACAAATGAATGAATTAAAGGAGATCTGAGCAATAATCACTGATCCCCAAGTTGAACACCGTAAGTCCTGTACCAGTGTCAAGTGCCAACACTGATGTATTTGAAAAGGCACAGACTGAGATGCCACATCAGACACTTCTCCTGCACCAAGGAGCAGGATTCCTGTATGTGTTCTCCCAACTGTCTGAGGTCCATCACAAAAGGAGTCATGAGGGAGCACAGATAATCTTTTTAACTCATCTGCTCATACGTTCTGTATTATTATGATCTCCTGTCTCAATTATTTCTGCTAGACATGCCTGTTTCTTTCAGGGAGAGAGAGAGAGAGAGAAAGACAAGGGTGTTACATTCAGCTCCTGCTTCCACTCGTGTGTTGGTGTAGATAATGAACTCCCAGTTGCTGAATCTTTGAGTTTGTCAGAAGTTGTTAGTCAAATCCTCCAGGAATACTGAAAGCCTTCTACGTGCAAGTCTGGAATCAAAGTAGGTTTGAATCAGCATCAGCAAGTGGATGTATGGTTCCTGTTTGGTCCTACTTCTAATGAAAAGCGTATGAATTGAGAAGAGCCAGCCAGAAAGACACAGAGAGGTTAAGAGGAACCAGTCTCAAGCACTGGAAGAATCAGAAACAGAAAAATTGAAACTAACTTTTAATAAATTTATTGCAGTGGCACACAGATTATTCTGTAGTGTAATGTTGAACAGTTCTGTTACTAGTGGCAAGAAGAATTTTCCAAGTGATACATTGCAAATGGGTGAAGAGAATGTCTCCTGGAAACTTTATGGGGAATTTGACTTCTTGGGTAATTCTGACAGGTAATTTTTCCACTTTATAAGAGACCATCTTATTGCAATGAGATCACAAAGTTATAATCTCAAGTAAACATGAGGTTTAGCTGAAATTTTTATATGACCATTTTCTCTGTGTAACTGCATATTATGCTTAGAAGAGTGGGGAAATCGCACATAATTTCATTACTCATTTTGAATTTGTTTTCCTAATGGCTGAAATTGGTACATGCTGTATACAGTCATTGTCTTGGGAATTTCCTTAATGATGCCTTACAAGAAAGTGATAACTTACCGCACAAAGTTTGCAACAACTGAGGAAAAGAAAGCATGCTCTTTGTAGCAAGTTATCTGTTGACTGCATGTGAGCATAACCCATGCTCTGTTCTCCTACAAGCTGCAAAGATAAAACAGAGACCAATGTGGAGGGAAAAATCTCTGCGTGTGTGTAAATACATATATATTTGCTCCTAATTGTTTCTCAGTACTTTATAGGGAATTAGAGGTGTGTKTTTTATTATTTTTTTWWAAAAAAACAGACTACATGAAAGGCTACTAAAAGGAGGTGAGGAAGCATGTATGTTCCTTGCTGATCCTTTCTCATAGATCACATGCATACATTCTGCAAAGCTTGTCCAGCCTAAAACTGTGATGTAGAGAAATCTTGTTCTGTTGGCTTGAGAGAAGAGAGAAAGCAATGACTGGACATCAACAGATTGTGTTCAACAATTTAACATCAGTGTGCTTCCTGGAAGATAAGAACTGATGACCATGCCCTCCTCACTCCCTATCCCCCACATGAGCATAGATAGGAGAGAAAACTTTGATACAAGAGATGCAAGTCTCTCCCATCACCTGCAATTTTCTTGATGGACTGAGCTTGGGGTGTTGCAGTTCCTTCCCTCCTGCACAATTAAAGGTATTTTAGAGCTTGRCTTTAGCTTCTCTTGGCTGGAAAGGCTATGGGGCCTCCAACATCATCTGTACAGTCAGCCCTGCTGGCTACCTGCTTCCGAGCCTGTGCAGATTGTTATTACCGAGGCAATTCTGCAGCCTTAACGGTTCTCTCAGCCTGTGGGAGATGCCTTGCCTTACAGGGTGATTTCCATTCAAAAACAGTACGTTTCTGTAGGAAAAAGAAATCTATTCCTTTCTTGCAGGGYTTGTAAAGTCTAAAGTACCAGGACTGTACATCACACTATTACAAATATTCTTTAAAAATCCTCTGTAAGTTTGCTTTGCAAAAATGTATTGAGGTTTAAAGAAAAAAGGAACATGTTGAAGAATCCTTTGTGGATTTAGCATATCTCAGTACCTTTTCCAGGCTGAAATTTGATTTAACATTGCAATACATCTGTGAAAACCCAATTTCAGTATGCAATGTTATGTCTATCCTAATAACTACAGTTATTTCCCTAGTTTCCTCAACAAAGAGGAATAAGAAACGAGGAGAAATTATCAAGTTGGTGGTAAAATCACAATGTAGGCATACTTAGAAGAACAGAATTACTACATGTCTTGTTTCTTTGATGAGAGTTTTTTTGTAGATTAGCTTAGTTTTGTATTCTTGCAGCAGAAGTGTGGAGAACAAACTCTATACTGCATTCTTTCTGCATTAATAAATAACCATTCTGCATGTTTTTGGGTTCTAATCACTTTTGCAGACAAAGGCAACTCGAGTAAGGAAAATGTATTTGCATTGTATTGTATTTATGGCTACTTTATGCAACTATGACTGCAGGTGAGAGATTTGTATTCTGTGCCAAATGCTATCTTTTCTGAATATTTCTAGTACTGGGTCTGTGTTCCAATGAGTTGGTGTTTCAGTGCATCTCTTGCTTCGCGGTTTCTCAACTTTTCTTTGTGAGCAATGAATGTCAGTAAAAAGGGCAAAACCATCCCCCAGCAAATTAACCTACTTAAATCTCGAAGATATATGGGAACACTATACTTCCTAACATCTAGAGTCTTTTGCTAAAGTTAAAGGAGTAATATATTAATTTGCTTTATGTAAGTGTAATGCACTATTTTGAACAAGGATGCATCAAATTCCTCTCTCTTAAAGTATCTGGCTAATAGGCTGTTAAAATGATTATTATACCAAAATATATTACTGGTTAGCAGTTCAGTGATTAACATCACATGGTTTATACTCAAAGTTTATGCTTATTTTTTTAAATGCTAAGTTGTTGCTTGTTTCAGCCTTAGAAATATCATATGATTAGCAGAAAGATAAATCTTTGAGAAGCAGCTTATTGTTCATAATGTGAAAAAATCTTATCCTTTACCTTTTTAATTCTAATGAATTTATCGATACAATTGTTAGCTGGATTTGTCAAATGAATATGTTTCACTTAAATTGATCCTGTTCCGAAAATACAATTTCGGCTATTTCAGAAGTGCTTAGAAATAAATTCCCCTCCCCAATTTTGCAAGATTTTTTGTAAAATTAGGTCAAAGGAATTTTCAGCTGAAAACAGTACTTTGTCATATTATGTACCACACATGCCTAGCCAATTTCTAAATCTAGCATTCATTTGAGTAGAGTTCCAAATCGTAATGAATGGTGTAGACACATTATCATCAATTTCCTACAGGTGCAGCTGGGGAGATCAGTCACTTCAATCAAAAGCCTCTGTCAAGTTTCACAGCACTCTCATTTTTTACATGCAGGTTTTGCTGAAATTAACAAAAAAGAGACAATTCTGTAAATGTCTTTACATCTCTTCGACCTTTGGGTGGTGCTTTTGAGCAGTGCTGCACTGCTGTTTCTGTTCTGAGAATTTAACAGCGTTCATATTTTTACACTTTATACTAACACAATATTTCTTGCGCGATATTATGGAGTTAAAATTGCACTGTGTGTTTTAACACACATTACGACAACCTCTTAAGGCAAAAAAGTAAATTCATGCAAATGAGTTATGGAATGTGAAAAGATTTGTGCTGCTTCTTTCGTTGCAGAAATAGTTACTGGAAAATACGTATTTTGTTTTTGCGGACTCACTATGCTTACCATATCTCATGCAATTTGTCCATTGATAGTAGTTAACATTTGAATACCAATCTCAAAAGATGTTATGAAAAGTATGAAGAAAGAGAATATGGTTGATATAGCTTGCTTTGAATTATTTACTTTGTTATGCTTATGTCTTTAAAATACTGTTGATACAGGTAATTCCCGATGTTTTGCTGGCATCTGAAAATCAGAATAAATGAAAAACTTTGTACTATTGAGTTAGTGGTACATTTCCCTGTTTTATAGCACTTCCTTTTCTACTGGCTTTCTGAGGCCTTTCTATAAAACGCTGCAATTAAAATCCAGTAACATTCAATAAAAATATAATACCAATCCCTTTGAAGAATTCCCAGCGTACTAAAAAAAGAAGTGAGAGCTAGCTAAATCACTGTCCGTCGCGAAGCCGAGAGGCCGGGGTTTCTGCTGCGCGCCCGCGGAGGCAGAGGCTCTGCCGGCCCCCGCTGCGGGGTCTTGCAGACTGACAAGTCTCCGTTTCTGAGACCGAAGGAGCCACTTGTTGCCAGCAAAATCTTTTTGTAATCCAGCCACGCGAACCCAAATCCTGCGGGGCTCCTGCTGTTTCCCGGGGGGTGACATCGTTTCAGTTCTATTAAATTAGAGAGGTACTCACTWGCTCGTGAGCATAAGCCTGTGTTTTGCTAATGTCTTCTGACTTTTTGCAGTTCTTTTTCACTTTTCAGTGTTTATGTGCTTTGTTTTAATGTTACTGCAGTCTGTGCTTACATAATGTTTTGATAAGAATTTTAAGTGACTTAGGCTGCAACAATTTTGGTCATCTTGAATTAAATGGAAAGATTTTTTTTTAATTTTAAACTTCATAAAAAACCGCAGATGACTGATTTTTTTCTTTTATAGAACTTTTTTTGAGTATACAGAGCTATAATAAAATGACCATTTTTTAAATGACTGGTTATGGCACAGTTCCAGGTAGTGTTGGAGTAGGATTTTTTTCTGTGAAAAGTTGAAGCCCCAGCTATTTCTACCCCCAGTGATGGTACCATGCCGGAAAGAGCAATTAAAGCAGCAAGGCYGGTGTGATTTCACCTTATATTTGGAACTATGTGTATGGCACTATGCAGTTTCTCTTAGATAGAGAGGAAAGCCTTAAAAAGGTGGAAAAAAATGAGGACCTATATGATTAAATTTCAGAGAATTTGGTTTTTGACATCTGTTTCTGCAGTTAGGCGCTGATGGCAGTTTAGCAGGAGGCTGCAGGGAGAGCTGCGGAGACGGGACTCCCGAACGGCGCAGCAAACGCTTGCAGGATTGGGCCCGTTTTTGCCTTCAGTAGCTCAGCAATCTCGGCCCCATTCAGCAAGACAGCAGCTCTTTGTTTTGTGGCCTTGAATTCAGTTTTATGTTAAACGATCTTGCCTCTCTGTATGGTTTGTGTCATTCAGTAACAATCCTTTGAAACCCATCTTAAGTGCTTTGTTTTACTTTGTTACTGCTCTTCAAGTTTAATTTGAAAATAATGTCCGATTCCTTCATCCTCCCTATTACGATATGAGTCTTTCCTGCCTTTTTTATTGTTAAAGGATAAAGCATCTGCTTGCTGTAATTCTTAATGTAAAAATATAAAATATATAATAATATTAAAAAGTACTTTGAAGGAAAATCTAGTATCCATAAATCAGTTAAACTAATGCATAAAAAATAATCAGTAGTACATGTGCCCAGACATTCCAAGCATTTATTTTGGTTCAGAATGTATGCTGATACTTGTTTCAGAATGTATGTTGATATATCAGCATATTTTTCCTTTTTTCTGTGCAGGGTAGAGGTTTTTGTGCTGCCTCAATTTAACTGTGAGGAAGAGGTGTTTGCTTTTTTTTTGTTTTTCCTTTCAAATCATTTTAAAGAAAAGACATAGGTGTATTGTTATTATTATTAAAGGAATCACTGTTGCCAAAATAATACATTTCTCTAAATAAGCATGCCAAGCGTTTTTTTGGAGCAAAAGGAGAGTGCTACCTCTTTAAAAGTGCCCTAGCGTCCAGGTACGCTGGGACATTAGCAGAAGTGTTGACCAAGCAGAATGTGACTAGACAAATGTCTTCTCATTGTGTGAAGCATGAAGGCCATGATAGATGATTTCAAACAACAAAGCGCAGCCACTGAGACAAAATTAGTGTTGTTTTAATTACCAGTGTCTGTAATGTTATCTATCCATAACTGTCTTGAAATAGACTGTCAACAGAAAGAGCAGAAAGCAACTTGAGCTAATACTTCCATGTAGTATTTCTTAAGTCACAACAGTATGCCTTTTTAAAAAGTGTTTAAAGCTTTCCTTGAAACATTTACTTATAACTTAAAAAAAAAAAAAAAAAAAAAAGGTCCACGCTTGGAGAGAAGTGTCTTTTTTATCTCTCTTTCTAAGAAAAGCAGCAAGCAGTTTCTATTAAATGCTACTTGGAAGTCAGGGTAATGGGCAGAAAATGGAACTTGGCCTGACATTCTTCACGTAAAGTTTACACTCCGTGAGCTGTGTTTTTTGTCAGTCACAAATAGCGTTATGACACTAATAGTAAGGAAGATTCTTTATTCCTGAAATATCCTTGAGCTGAGATGGGGTGTTCTTCATATATTAGTAAGTGTATATATTGTGAAGATGAAGTATTTCTCAGTTTCAGGGCTTGCAGGAGATGAAAGATAGGGCAGCTTTTGAAAATGGTCTATATGGCACATGCTACAAATGAGCAGGGAAAGCAATCGAGCTAATAGATTACAGTAATTATCCAATCTTTGGCTAGTTTGTATTGGCAAACTATAAATACAGTACACATTAGAACAAGGTGCTTACAGAATGTACATGAAAGGTCAATGTAATTTGCAAGTCGCTAGTCATTAGAATATGCTAAAAACCATTGCTTCAGGGCTCAGATTTTAATGATGAATACATTGATTATTAAGTAGCAGAGGAAAAATGTAGCAGAGCTACTGTAGTGTAATGATAGGTCGCTTTATTTTGGGAAGGAAATCAACTAAGCTTCAGAATGCATGCATTGAGAAATATAATTGCAGTGAGGAAAATTCCTCAGAGGAGCTTGGCACATATTAAAAGCAAAAACTTGAGACATGTTTGTGATAAGATTACTAATAAATCTCTGGTAAGTCTTAGACTCCTGACAATAACACCGCAACAGAGCACTTCATCTTCTCCATGCTTTAGAATTTAAGATCGGTCACAAACAATCTAAATTACGACTGATACTAGGCAGATGCAGTGCTGCGCTGTGTTGCTCATCATAAATCTCCTGTTCCTTATATGCAAATTAAACTCCATTTTAAAAGATAATTTTTCACATGGTGATCTCCTTTATTTGTGAAATGCTAGTGATTCTTAATGTTGGGAGAACCATCTCAGGAGTGCCGAGGCAGAGAGGAAGAGGACTGGTTGTTTGGAATAGTTTGGACGTCAGCGCTTGGGACATATTTGAAATAACTTATTAAGTTAGACACAGCACTAACACTGTTTGTGGTTTAGCTGTGGCCTTGTTTTCTTCAGCAGCTGCCTGAGCAACTTATCTTTGACTCTGAAGTTCTCTCCTGTTTATATCAAATCTTCAAGGTTCTTTAACTCTTACAACAATAGATCAGAACATAACCAAGCTGGGTAGACAAAAATGTTTGTCTTAATCAGCAAACAAAAATATCCTCCAGCCCTGTGTTGAAGGGAGATTTAAAACTCAACTGTGAGTTTATCTCCCTTCAGGATTTTGTAAAGTGTGCGTGTGCACTAGGCACTCTTGCACAGTCTGTCTCTGTCACTAACACGTGCACACAAGCACACACGTATATTTGTGCACTGAGTTATATAAAGACTGTAAATTTAAGTAATTGCTGTACAGGTGCTATCAAAATAGGCCAGTGTTTTATGGGAAGCAGGTCTGAAACAAAAGAAAGTTTGTCTGCATATGAAGAGAAGAAGGAAAAAGAGCGTTAATAAGTGTTAATAATTATAAAAGGGAATTCATATCATCAGTTTTCATGAAAAGGCATTTAAAATACTTCTGCAACTCTCAGCTGGGGTACTGTAAAGGGAAATAAATGTATAATAGGAAAGTAAAAGCTTCAGATTTTTTCCAAGTGAATTTGTTTGTATCAAAACTGATCTCACTCTTGGCATGTTTGATAAGTCTTCCTCCAAAATAACTCATGCTAAATTGAAACAAGTTAGTGTTAGACATCAGGAGAGAATGGATAGGATTGGAAGCACTTAGCAGGACATTAATCAGATAGGCCAGATTCTCTTTGGTATAACTTATTCTTGCTCCTTTGACACTACTAGTTTACATCACTTTAAATTCTGATCTGCTAAGATGGCTTTGTCTGTGAATAATCATGGATGTTGGTGTCAACATTCTGAGTATTTTAGGTTCTTTTTATAAATCAAAAGAAATGCTGTCTTTAAGTCAGGTTTTTAGAACTTGCAGTGTGTGATAGTTGCAGGTTAGGAAACTTTTTAAAGAATAAGAAATGTGGAAGTGTATGTTTTGCAAATAAAAAAATAATGCTGAAATGAATGAGAATAATTCCTAATTAGCCAATGTAACATCAAGATTCCAGTGTAAGTCGTCGTGTTTTCAGATTGTGATATATCCGTAGATACTGCACACACTGCAATATCCTTGATTACTCTTCCAGTTTTTCATTTGAAACTTGTTGGCAAATCACTATTTCAGAAACAGCTCATTGTGTTGTAAAAAGATAGGATTTTCTGCCCTTAAGATTGCTTTGGGAAGCAGATGCAGGTTGTTGGTCTCAAAGAAGGATTTTGTTGTTGAGCATCTGGTTGAGATGAGTTGGTGGTTACAGCTGCATCGGGTTTCCTGTCTGAAAGAAAATGAACAGTGGTTTTAGTTGCCTTGTGCCTTATCTGCCCTACTGAAACAGATACTGTACTGTGTAGTGCTATGTAGTACAATGAAGTGAATTCATCAGAACATGCATTAATGGGCAACACTATGCAAGGGTAAGGATATAAATATATTTTACAATTCTTAGCTTTCTATCGTAAGAATAGTTCATGAGTGAATGTAAATTTATAACACGTGCTTATCAAATGTGAAAATGCTTGCAAATCAGAAACAAACTTTGGGACTATAAGCATATTTCAGTGATAGTTCATGCAAAGAATGTGTTGGATACTAAGAAATAATGTTCTCCTTTAGTTTCTCTGTGAAATAGGTTGTGATATTATTGTATGGAGAGAACTATAACATTTGTGAGTCAGATCACGTATAAAACAAAATCTATAATCCTCTAATCAGAATGCTTATTATTAGGGAACATATAATGATGTAAAATATTATTATGTCTTTATAAAACAAGAAAGAAGCAGTATCCAGCAGAATGGAAAGTATAATAGAAAGTACAGTTGTATCTGTTGATTTTACTGCTTTGTTCCATATGTGTTTGATATACTAGCTGTCAGTCTTCTATGCTAAGTGTTTTTAAAATATGGCTGATAAAAAAAAAAATTACATATGTTAATGCCTTGCTATGCGTTTAAAAAAAAAAAAGTTCTTTGACATCTGAAAGTTCTGAATGCAACTGTGACTTGTGCCTGTGTCCTGATTTTGAGTATTTTACTCCACTAAAGTAGAACCCTATAAAATCTTTTGGGTTTGACTGTAAGATGCACTTGTACAGACAGTAATTGGCCTGTTACAGGGATATTAATTAACATGTTAGAAATGTTTTCTTTATTAATGAGAAATTCACACATACTATTTAAATTAATTTGTATAGTTTTAAATTAATTTATTGTGGCCTTCGATGACCTCAAATCTACTAAGACAAAGCTGGAGTATTGTACTAACTGTTAAACCATTCATTAAACATTTTATGCAAATACTGTTTGTTTATAAACAAATTAACTGCAAGGATTTTCAAAACAGGTGCTGTGTTGTGAATGCGTACTAAATGATGTGGTACTGAAAGAATTAATTAGACCTTCAGATGTAATTAGTTGCAATAATTTGCGTGATTAGCGGCTTGGTTAAGAAGTAAGACACACACATTGTAATGCATGGAAGAGTCACTGCAGTAGCTTTGTCTTTCACACGGTGAAGATGAGATTTCCTCATGTTTAGGAAATTTTTCAAAAAATTGCTGACATAGCTGGAGTTAATTGCCAAGTATCCTGTAGGGGGTAACTCCCCCCCCCTCCCCCCCCCCCCCCCCCCCCCCCCCCCCCCCCCCCCCCCCCCCCCCCCCCGTGTATTGTTGCAATGCATATGCCTTGGAAGCAATACTATTTTTTGCACCTCAATGAATTTTTAAAACTGAAGGCTGTTAACCCTAGATCTTCAAGTCTCTAGAGAAAGAACTGATACTTAACATGATCAGGGTTAAAAGACAGGCTATGATAAGCTGTATGAAACAGGTCCAGTGTTTCAAGATCAGTTATAAATATTCAAATAATTTTTCCCTCTTGCAGTCATAGTTCTGATTTTTCTCCTCACACATCCAACAATGCAGTGAACAATTGGATGTGCATGAAGAATACTTTTGAAACTAGCATTAGTCAAAATTGATTAAAAATACAAGTTATGATTACTGATGCTTAATTTATGATGATCGCATTCCCAGTTATGATAAATGCACAATGCCTTTGTGACTTGCTAGAAAGCTTTTTCACCTTGATAATGCCTTGATTCCTAGTGACAATATTAGAGAGTGGGTTTGAAATGAATTAATATAGAGTTTCTTGATTTTTGTTTTACCTACTTAAAAGGTGGATTGACAGCAAGCCACAATTCACTTTATGTGGTCACTGATGGAAGTCTCTCTTGCATTGCTATTTTAAAGAAAAGACTAAAGATTTTGTGCCTTGAGGCATCAAGAATACACCAAATGAAAGTAATGCATGCTTTGACAGTTTATTACTATGATAGTATCTTCTTAATATTATTAGAAGCACACGTGGGGGAACTTGCATATGTGTTTTGAAAGAACACTTATGTTCTCTGCAAATCACTTTGTCAGAAGTAACAAATGTTTCCAGAAGAAGTCAAAGAAGAGTGCAGAAGAAAAAGGAAGAAGGAAAATTCAGTGTAATAAGTCATTAGTGTAGACGATACATGGTGATGAGTGGCATCTCAGAATAATACACTTAAGGGTGGTGAGTGTTGGAGGTGTTCCAGAGGTGTGCTCTTCCCAGAGGATTTGAATTTAATAATTCTTTCTTTATAGAGAGCCTTATTACATCAGATTCAACTATAGCAGTCCATAAGACCAGCTCTAGGGGAGCATTGTTTTGTCTCATGTTGATTTGGCCAGGATATGCAAATAGTTGCATTGATACTTGTCTATTTGCTACAAAATGTCATATGAGAATTTAGGGTAGTTCTAGGATTGAGATAGGAGTAAGGTTAGAGAAACTAGGTCTTTAAAAATAACCATTCCAGTTATAAAATATTGCCTAACTATTTTGAGTCTGGGCCATKAGTCAGAGTAGGTAATCTTGTCTGAAAACTAAGCCTTACTGAAGTTACCAAACTGTCTATGTGCTTTTAAGTTTTTGCCATATGACTTATGGGAGTTGTTACGTAGCTTCAAATCTGCTTGCAAAACCCAGCAGGAGATCTGTGGTTAAATAGTGAATAAAATTATATTGTGTTTGGATTAGCGACTAGGAAGTATTACTGGTCAAACATCCAGGTGAAAGTAAAAACCATGGTCTTTTTATTGCAAAGTCAATGCGAAATGCAATTCGTTTAGAATTGAGGCAGAACATAAGCGCGCTACTTCTCTCTGAAGCAGAATGGCTATTTGCAGTCTTAACTTTTTTTTTTAAGAACGCTTAGAAGGGAAACAATATAAAATAAATATTAAAAATGACAAAAGAAGAACAAAAAGCATCGTTAACTGCTGCACAGCTGCTGTGTGTCTGCTGTCGCGGGGATTACCCTTAATTACTATGGATGAAGTTTGCTATCATTGGTTCTTGGGATGCTTCACAATTAGTTTATTTTCAAAGGAATTCTTCTTCTTTCTATATATGTTTTAATAGAATGTGCAGCTGTTAAAATTTCAAGGAAAGAAATCATTGTTTTAGGCCTGAAGAGATTGAAGATCAGTTGACAGAGCAAACAGGAGGATGCACTTGAATGAATGTTCTTCCTTTCTGTAGTCTAATTCAGTTCTTACATTTTAAGTGTGATGTTTGCAAAGTAGTCTTTAGAATGGGTTCTTCTGTACTGCGTTTGAATTTGAACAAAATTAACATTTGTATGTCATCAGTAGCTGTAATGCATAGCTCAAGGCAATGAAGGATAGCAAGTTAAAGAATAGGGGAAATTTGCTTAAAATGAATAAGCTGTGGAAGGTCTTAAGGGTGGACATAGCTTACTCATTGATTTATTTGTATTCTTTCTTGCGGCAAAAGAAGCTAATTCCATGGGATGTTTAGAAAGTAGGTTTTAAATCAGAATATAAAAAGGTATTTAAGTCAACAAAATTAGGTTTTAGAGAGTATAATCTGGAGAGTTTTCTACTTAAATATATATATATATATATATATATATATATATTTTGCCTCACTTCGTGAAGGGGGCACAATACTGAGCAGATAAGTGTTCTTTGAGAGAGTGTCTTTCTAATGAATTTTCATTCTAATTGTTACACTGCAGGATCAGTAGGTTATTCATAACTTTTTCTTTTGTTTTATTCACTAGGGCATCAGTAGTGGAGTAGAGCCCTACCTGCCAAGCTGGCACTTGTGCACATGCACACTGCTGTGCATGCCATACCAAGCACATTACCATTCAGTGCTTCCCTCTGACTTCTATGAATGATATATATATATATATATATATATATATAAAAAATTTATAATAACAATAAAATAATATAATTATATATTACATATATTAAAGTTATATATTTTAGTGTGTGCGTGTGTATATATATGCTACTTTCAGTGAAGGGGTTTTGTATTTGCTATGCGTTTGTGAGTCACCAGCTGCTCATGTGATACCTATTTCTGAATTGTATGATGTTGCTACAGGATAGTTTTTTAATTTGTGAGACTTGCACACTCATATCTTTGCAATGTTTGGCTCTTGTTTCGGGGACTTGACCTCTCGTTTGTCTCTATATTCTGAATGTTCAAGATAGCACTAGATACCAACTTTTGTGCTTTTGGGTGTGTCTGATGCATTGGCACAGGTATCACAAGTATTTCAGCAACTTCCTTGTAAACATTGTCTTTCCTCAGYGTGTCAGTGCCCAAAACGTGAAATGTTCTGCCTGCTAGTCTTTCACCTATGTGGTCAGTGCTAAAGGGCAGTTTTTGCAAAACAAAAACAAAAAAACCCCAAAACAAACAAAAAAATAGAATATGATTGTTCCTCAGTGTTACTTGAGGAAATCTGAGATTGAAGATTTCCATCGCGTCTATATTGTGGAGAAGCAATAGCTATAACACTGTCCTGAAGAATCCTTGCCTTTTACTTTTAAAATTTAATGCCGAATAGAGACAACTTAAAATGAATAAAAATTGATGCTGGGCTAATAAAATTATTAGTAAAACTATCCCCTCAAAAACATCTGTGATCCTCAACGTCAACAGAATACAGATGGCGTCTGTTGAAGCTCTTGCTTGGTGATGACATTTCCTGCCCAAGGGGTGGGGTCACGTGTACTCTCTCTACATTTCTTAGAGAAGAAATCTCATATTTGAGTTTTCGTAGGTTGTGAGTATTTTTAGTATTTTTATAGGCATAAGGAACTTCTTCCAGCTTAGAGTCCTCTGTCAGGACTGTGAATATTACCTCGTGCACTGAACACTCCCACTGAGCCGTTTGGAAGACAAGAACTTTATTATTCTGAGATCAGCCTTGTTGGATAAATGAACGTGGAAGGTATATTATGGCTATCTATAAACAGAAGTTGAGTCAGAAAACTGAGGTGACTCGACTCATTTCTTGCATTCAGATCATTGAAGAAATCATGCCATTGCCCTACTATGCAGTAAGCACTGACTCTAATCTAGTCAAAATACTCTTTTTTGCAACTGTACACTGATTCAGGATAGGATGGTTTCACTGATCTGAGATGTCTGTGATTCTGTGGTTGTTTCTTTTGTATTTTTTAAATATTTTGCATCTTAGAAGCAAAAAGTTATGTGCTCATACTAAAAATTTTGTAGCTCTTATGTGTCTCCCTTAACCTRGCATTCAGGTTTCAGAGGCTGAATTGCTTAATCTTCATTTTTCTTTCTGTTGGGCTGCCAAAATAGACATTGTAGACACAATATGAGTAACGGTTCCATATGACCAAGGAATTACATTTTTGAAATTCAAGAAACTTTCTCTTGAAACGGGTTGGCATTTTGGTGTAACAACAGCTGACAGTAAAAGTCCCTAAGTACTTTCCAGATCCATTTTCACTCCTGGAAAACTGGTGGACCTCTGCTATAGGTCATCTAGGAGCAGCCCTCACAACCCCTGCTTCGCACCCCTAAATGACTGCCATAAAAAGAGAAAATTACTAAAATTTGAAATGTATTTCTTCCGAAAGAAAACGGTACCTCCAGTAGAGTTTATATTCCAGGTTTGTCCACTGTTGGTTATGTGAGAAACACCAGACAGACGCACTGGGGACATCAGTATTTCGGTGAGTGACATCAGCGAAAACCTGTCRAATCGATGTGTCATGTTGCCTTTCCGTACAGATCGCACGTGTACAGGCGGAGGCCCGTGCTTTTGGCGTAACGCGGTTTGTAATGAGACCCGAGATGGTTTGTGATCTAATTCTGTGTGTTACAGTCCTCAGATTTGTGACTCTGATTACAGATAACCTGATTTGCAGAGAAGTTTTCTGAAGCTGGCCGTAGGAAGGTTCCACCGTAACCAGGATTTGCTGCGCTATCGCTTCCCGCCTTTGGTCTGCGAGGCGGCCCTGGGAGCCCGGGTCCGACTCCCGAGCGTGGTGGGCTTGCTGCGCATCTATTGCTCTGCTAGTATCTGCCACACGCAGAGGATTTCACCCTCAGAAATTGTTTGCAAACAATCCTGTAATTCTTAAACACACGAGAAAAGCTGCACTCCCTGTTCCCAAATGCCGCTGTCGCCCTGAGCGCTGACTGGTGTGCCTTACCTAACCAAACTTGTTTTTTCTAAGCGTCCCGGAGCAAAGTGTTGGGCTGCTATTGGCAGCGGGTGATCAGGTATCCACCGGCAGCTGGCTGGTGTTTGAAGTTTATTTTTGCTTTTAGTGAGATGCAGGATAGCTGCTGCTCGGCGTCCGTATTCTCCCAGGCGCCCTGGGGAAGCGCGGGGCGCCTCGTGCAGGCGAGCGGGGGCTCGTCCCGCCTGCGGGGACGGCGCCCTCGAGCCGCCCCAGCTCGGGGCCGCGGGGAGCGGCGGGCGGAGAACGCCTGCAGCGCTCCTGCGAGAGGCAAGGCCCGCTGAGGGGGCCTGCGGGGTCCGGGGAGAGCATGGCGTCCGCGCGCGCCCGCTTCGCGGCCTCCCTTCCCCGCCTGCAGCCCGGCGCGGCAGGTCACCCGGCGCAGCCGGCTTTTATCTGGACCTACGGGCTCTTTTCGCTTTATCATTGTTTTCTTTTCACTTTTATGCAGGCATCCTTTCACCGCGGCTGGTTGTTGACCGTGTCCGCGGCAGGAACGACGGACGTTTTTGGTTCAAGGCAGGCGGGAGCTGGGGGGAGCTGACGGGTAAGTGAAACCACGCGGCGGCTGGCCGGACCGCGGCGAGGCCCGAGGTACGGTCTGTGTAAATGAAACGCTTCGTTTCTAAAAACAATAYGACGAGTAGAAACGATCAGTTTAGCGTTTTCTTCCTCGCGTCATGCTCAGAGGTGCTGCAGCTGTTTCATAGTTGCTGAGGAGTTCATCGCGCTTCCAGCACGTTTCTGTTGTTCAGCTTTGCTGGAAAAAAAGCCCCAAACCTTTTTTTTTTTGTTTGTTTGTTTTTGCTGTTTGCAACTTTTTTTAAACATTAAATTTAAAATTCTTTCCTTTCCTTTCATCCTTTTGCTTAAATATACCAACTGAAATTATGTACAAAATCACTTCTAGCTGGAATAAAGCTGCCTTTCTTCTGATAAATGAACTAATTTGCAGGGTACACGTCCACCACTCCTATTCCTAACACTCCCGCTTAAAAGGTGTGAAAAATATGGGTTAAAGTTACAAGTATTGGGTTGAAGGTTCTTCATTAGTGACAGAACTGTGTGCTGGAGGGCCTGTGCACTACTGGTTATGGATTGTAATGGCACCAAAGTTGTCCGGAGGTCAGATGCAGATATGTCAAAACTTTGTGTTTTAAATTTATCCGTGGTAAATAAAACAATTCAAGTGCAGCCCTATCAGTGGTGACCTGTAAAACCAATATACAGTAGAGAAAATTACACTCAATTAAAAGAAAATCAACGAGGAGTATCATATTCTTCAGGGAAAATTTGGGAGCCAAATGAAAGTGCTGTAATTGGAATTTACCAATCCACTGTTTATCAATGTTTGTTGTGAAAAATATATCATGAACATTTGAATATTTATGATAATGATGCTAATGATTAAAAGAAATGTTTAATGAGCCCAGGTCATCACATCCTCAATTTTATGTCTCCCTGCAAGGTTGGCACTGTCAGCAACAGTAACAACACTGACTGTAGTGTGCTACAGTCATCACATCTTATTTTTCTGTTTAGGTTTTTATAGTGAAAACCCTACCAAATTTTTGGAACACCTATGTTCTGATAGAATTATGCTCAAAATTAAAGTATATACATTCCACTTACAGACACTTTACATTCAAGTAATATTTTTATTGCTATAAATACTTTGTATCTTAGAAATAAAGTGTTTGCTATCATGGAGATCATAATTTTTGTGCATTGAATTTGCTTCAGATCATAGAGAAATTATAGGCTACAATATGTGATCAAACAGCAATATGGAAAGCTTAAATAGAATGCGCCCTAAGGACAAAGGCTGGTTAAGACTATAGGGGATAGAATAAATGGAAGTTTTAGTAAAGCTATCTCTGATTCCAACAGATAAATTATGCTCTGCCTTTTTTGTATCTCTTTGGGACTGTACTACATAAATTATGACCAAATATAATTTAGGCTTTCAGCCTATATTTCTGAACATCTATCTTGTACATTTTAAGTACAAAATTACCATTTTGCAGAAGTATAAAATTGAGACAAATTTTTTTCATCTGTGCATTTAACTTCTGCATACTTTATAGCAGCTAAAGGGTTAGAGAGGACCTCATTACTATCCAGAGGGTGATGTTAGCCAGATGATTGTATAACTGTGTTAAGATCTACATAAATGTGAATAAAGTTTGGGGGACAGTAGAGTGTAGAATTAATGTAGTTCAAAAAAGGGATGTACTCCAGCTTTAAATTGTAGGTAATATGCTTTTCTGAATTAAAATTAATTTTTGTAAATCCAAGTTCTTTATTTGTTATCAAGTACATTTTAAAAGTCACATATAGAATTCCCTTTTAAATGCTGTTATAGTCAAGTCACGTGAACTTTGGCATGTGTGAAACCCACAGAGTACAGACCCTCAGCACATTCACGGCTTTACAGTTTGCACTTGAACATCAGCGTGCGTATATAAATAAGCCGATAGATCCTAAGAGCCGTATTTTCTGTTACTCAAGCACTGCGTTGTGTTGCTTGGAGCTCTGTGTAGAATCAGCTAAGAATTATATACTTTGTCTTCCATTACTATATGTGATGTAATACTAGCTGGGATTCTAAAATTAGGTATAATCACAAGATGCCTCCTTGCAGGGGTGTGGACATGTCTTCCACAGGGGATGGAATGTGGAAAAAGGATGAAACTCCTCCTAAGAAGGAAAACTTGCAGGAAATTTATTTTTTTGACAAGTAAGCACAATTTTAAACTGACTCAAGATAGCTTTAAATAACATGCCAATAGCTTACAATGATATCGCTAGTGGAGTTTTTCGGTTCATAATAATGGTGAGCAGTCCTAGACTTGATGCAACTTTTTCTGTATTAATAAGAAATATCTAACACTTGTGCCGATGTGGGCGATGACTATGCCTGGAATACACAAATGCTTAAAATCGTAAGTTCTGATCAGTCAATGTAGCAAGCTGAATTTATTTATCTCTATTTTGCATTCATTTGGTGATTATGGCTTTGAGAATTCAATGCAAACTTTCATGATGTGTGAAAATGTGAATAGAGAAAATGTCCATTGTAGAAGTGCAATGAATAATAGTGCTGTAGAAGAAAATTCCCCCTCCCCAGTACAATAGGGCAATTTTTTCTCTGTTACAGATTTCCGATCCATTAAGTTGGCAATGCTAACATGTACAGTGTTTTGCCATTACAATGTTTACCTTTTTTCTTAATTGATATTCCATTTAAAGCCACTAGCATTCACTATACTGCTGGCTTTCTCTGCTTTTTTGCAATAAGTAGAGGGAAGACTGGAACTCAAGCAGTAATGCTAATTGCTTATAAAGATTTTAATGGCAATCACTTTAACTGATGGCAGAGATTAGTCTAGTATCGCAGACACCATCAAAGGCAGCACCAATAACTTGTCACCCTACCTTCTGTAAGAAAAATATTTCTGTGCTCTACATAAAAACAGTGGAATTAAGTTTGAAAAGTGTGAGAATGTCACAGTATTAATTATAACTTTTTGCTGTTTTACATTAGAAAAAAAGTAAATTGAATAAAATAATAACAAGCCCTCCTTTTTTCAACCTTTTCCAGCACCTTTTAAGGTAGAAAACCAGCTATTTTTATTAGATTTTTTTCAAAATATGTTCTCTATTATTTGTCTAGTAAAAAGGCTAAGAACTTGAAAAATGAATTTTTATCACTCTGAGAGAGTCACTGTAATGCTGCTATTGCATTATTCCAAGTTTCTGGGCAGGCCTGAAGCAGTATATTTGAATTGTGCATTGCTTTTTCAGTGGTTAGATTCACTTTTGTGACTCTTCACTTCCTAAAGTTCTTTTGTCAGAGACAATTCCTTAAGGATATTATAGCTGAGCTTACACTAGAATCTTAGTTTGTCAAAAAATGTCTTCCTGCAATAATCAAGATCCTTCTCAAAATAATGCAGCATCTACAGACTTCATTGATTTTTGCAAATGATGACTGGGAAGATGATCTTCTGTCTTAGGCCAGACTGCTCCAATGTGCTTTAGGAGAATATGGAATGAATACTATTATACTTTACAAGCTCTTCTTGTCAGTAATTACAACATGTATTCTACTTTTTAGGTCACGAGCTTTTAAAATCATACTATAAATGCAAGAGAAATTCAATGATTTAGCTACCATAGGGTTAAATTTTACTTGAGTCATTACTAAGTGATTTCATGTCCAGAGAGCCTTCAACTCAGGATGTGTAACATTTATCTGCCTAAAATTAAAAGGAAATGAAAGAGATTTATTAGTGCTTGTTTCTTGAAGATGGGTCTCCACATTTGGATTGGTTGAATGATTGAGGATAAAAGGCTTTCATAACGATGTTGCATTGTACAAATGAGCTATAACCAGAAGTGCTGTCCTAAATGCTGCTGACTTCAGGATAAATGTACTAAGACGAGAGGATAGCCTCTGCACAGTTAAGATTATAACCAGAATCCTCTTATAAAACCTTAATTTAACAGGTATAATTTAGGGTGGGAAGTGTTTATATGTGAAAAACGACTAGGTTTAATCTGAAATTTAAGGAAAGAAATAAAAAATTGGTCAAATGAGTTTTGAGGTTTAAACAGGCTGTTGACCATCAGTAAACCTGTACAAGGCGTAGTAGTGATGGTGTAGATGAAGTGAGTGCATTCAGAGAGAGGAGAGTCCTTTGCAGAGACAATAGGAAAAACACAGTGGAGAAGGGGAAAAGAAATCCCCTATTTTCCAAATTCTGCTGTTTGTAGCTGAATTAGTGGTTTAACTGTAATGCTTAAAGTTTTTAAACACTAAAAGATACCAAAAGTAATGGAGAAAAATAAAGTGATTCTACTGTGTACCATAAACCTTTCATTATATGACAAAAGCATAGTCTATGATCTTCTGCTACAATCCTGTGCTCTGTTCTGGATCTGTCAAGGGTTGGAAAAGGGGCTGCTGCTAGGTCTTAATGCAGATTAGCTTGTAGGGGGCAATGTTGTGAAGGGCAGGTTGTATTGCTGTGTTGTGTTGCTGGCTGATGACTTATAAAAGGCTGTTGCAGAAAGTGTGTAAACTGGAGGATTCAGGTACTAGCTAATTTCAGGAGCCAGGAAAGACAGAGCAGAGGGTTAAGACTTCTCTCTCAGTCCCTACACTGAGAGCAGAAACACAGAATTAGGGCCAATTTACAATGATGTTTACCACTAATTTTCTTGCTTTTAAGTTTTTTGAGTTTTTTTGTAAAGAATGGTATCAATACATTGTTGTTCATATAGAGATATATTCTGAGAAACATAATTAAGAGATGTTTGAGAGTAATACATTTTGTTTTAGCATTTTCAGCAAACAGCTCATGAATATATGTGTTCTTTGCATTTATTTAACATTGAGATTTGGGTTCCACAGTGAGTATTTTAGTGTGTGGATTACTTGTGAGTTTCTGTCGGGTATTCACAATCTAATAATTGATTGGTATGATTGGTCATCCATGTCATATTTGCTTTCTGAGTGGGTTCTCATGGCATTTATAAATAAATGTAGTCCTGAACTGCTTCCTGATGATTTATTTTTTCTCATTATGGGAAATATAAGAAAAATACAGGAAAAGGATCTAAGAAATATTAGGAATTCCTGAAACATTCTGTACTAATTTTCTTCCAAAACATTGTAATTTTCTGCTGCTAGTTGCTAATTTAAATATATGATTATATTTTCAGTGGTTATCTCCAAGGAAGCGCAGATGCAAAGATTCAAAGTCAAAGCATGCAAAAGAATAGCTAAGTTGTATCCTGAATGCTGATTTGACCTTTTCTTGATGGTTAATATGGTGGCATCTTTATGGCTGAACACGTTTTAAAAAAAATACAATTATAAACTCAAACTAATAATATGTAAGTTCTTACATTGCTTTAAAGGTAAACTGGACTTAATAGTTCTTGATTTTTATTCATAAAGTAAAATGCGTGTAGACTAATATATATCAGTGTATATTCAATAACTCTTCTGTGAAGCTGGCCTGATCTATATAGACAGTGTATATACCTCTGAGTGTATTTTGGGTTGACACTGTTGCTCACAACACTATCTATTTTCTCAAGCTACTAAGCAAAATGCTTTTCTTTTTGAAAATATCAGTAGTCAAGCAGTATAATTCATATGACTTTTTCTTATTTCTTGAGTAGCTTCTATAGTTATGTATTTTCCTCATTATTTTTTAAATATTACTGATAATCTCAGAATATATGACCTATACTTTCTGCAACATGATACAGCGCTACAATCACGTGCATTGGGATCAGGATGGTTTTACTGTAGGATTTGCAGTGTTATTTGGCAGAAAGCAAGTAAATCACACAATTGAAGTTGTCTTTTGTGATGAAGAGTGGATTACCTACACACAATTTAGAAAATAGTAGGACATTCTAAAAAAAAAAAAAAAAAAAAAAAGCACGTGCTTTACTCCTACTCCCTCTTAACGATTAGCATGCAAATGCTGCTCAGTGGATGAACAAGATCATTTTAGAGTTGAAGGCTGAAATTTGATTTTTTGTGATGCTGAGTTTCTGGAGTTGCTTCCTCACTACTGAGGAGGTCTGCGAACACAGGGTGTTAGGTTGCTAATTGATAGGCCTAGGATTTTATTGCAATAAAATCTTGACGCTGCTGCTGATCTAATCATGGGAGTGATGTTTGATTTTCAGAGAAGGCTACAACATGTGTCTGATGTAGAACTTCCTGGCATTTACGTTAGGGGCACACAGAGGATCTCAGACATTTTGTGTAGCTCTAAGAGGGATGCAGAGTGCATGGCACTGTCTTAGAAAACTTGCCATAATCAGCAGAATGATTTCAGTAAATAGCGTGAGTACATTTATGAACTCTTATTTTGCCTGGCTTCTGCTAGTGGATCAGGGGAAAGTCTTGAGAAAACATTGGTAATAAGCACTGAAACAAAATTAGAAATCCACATATTTAAATGCCTCCCCTGAAAATGTTCAGGGGCATAGTTTGATCTGCTGAGGATCGTATTGGTTTACTCATTTGCATGCACTTACCCTTTAAGTAAAGCTGAAAACTTAAATAGGGATAGTATCGAATCGTATGTCATAGAGTTGTTTTAGGTCTTTTAAGGCACAGCACAATAAAAAAACCCTAAGAACTAAAATGGGGTAACTCAAATTGGAGCCTAATAAAATACCTCCCCTTGTTTGTTCCTCGTACAGAGCAATGACCTTGCGTAAGCCATTGCTTTCTTACTTTTCTAAGGGTTACTCTGTTGCCTTGATTCCTTCCCTGATTATCTTGAAGCCTGTCAAGTTGGAAAGCTCTCCCCTCCCTTGCTCTTTCTACCTAATAGACATGAAACAGTCCAGTCAATAATATTTTACTTGTCTTCCCACTGCGTGTCTCTTCCTCTGATCAGTTTAGGCGGGTTTGACTGCAAAAAGTCAGAAGGGAGGTTAAGATCTGAAAGTTCAGCCAAATGTTATCAGCCACAGAGATGTTGCTAAGGGAAAGGCCTTACAGCCCCTAAGACCGGAGCCAATAATAGCTGCATATAACAGATAACATCAACAGCTGTCAAAGATCCAGGCATTTGTGGTTCGTCTGTAAACTCAAACACCTGTATTCAGTCAAGCTTTGATTGTTATCCCCTCTTTTCCTGTCATTTTGATTCGTTCCTTGAAGGTGCTGCCAGGATATTCTAAGCTGCTAGTTGATTTATAAAGTGAAAGAGCCCTTCGAAAGTTTGGCACAGTTTGAAAAATCGACTGAGGCTCTCATTCATAGGGTGACAAGTTACTTTGACATTGATATTGACAGTATTCTTTTAATTAAGTTTTAGACGATGTAAGTAAGGGTTCAGATCCTTGAAAGCATGGGTTAAATGTACATTAACAGCTTCAACATGTGTCACTTAAAAGAACATTATGTACTTTAAGATGGTTTCTTTTGTGATGAATTAGATCAAAGTGACTAATAAACATTCTCCTTGAAAGCTCTTCAGAACACAGTATATGCATGTTTGAGATATTTAAAAGATAGAGTTTCAAGGATCAAACTGTAAACTAAGCAAAAATATCTTAAATGGACAGCTGATACTCTTGTCTCACTACAATAAATTAATATGCAGCTCAGAAAAAGGAGAGTTCTTTGTATTATTTTTAATGGAAAGTTCATGACAGTATGCATGGGTCTGCCTTACCCATCATGTGGAGAATTGTGTGAAAACACGTGTACTACAAGCTTGCGCAATGTTCAGCATTTAATGTCTGGACTATAGTGGTAGGATCAGATATATAAAGTATTATTATTTTGGGTGAATGTAAACTAATGTAGTTCTATTGACTTCCTCTGGCCTGTGCTCTGCAGTGAATTTTAGCTTACTGAGAAGCAAGACTTAGGCAAGTCTAATGGAGCTTAGTGTGTTCATTGTGATTCTTGTAGTTTTTTTTAAACACTAAAAATTCCTTTCTTAATCTTCTTCATTACTTACAATATTATTCCAAAGAACAAATATATATTACAGTGACAGGCAAAAGAACAGCACTTTAAAATAATTGATTAATTATACTTAAAGACTGTACTGAGTATTGCAGGAAGAATATTTCCAGCTAGTGTCATGTGCCTTTGGAACGGAAGCATTTTCTTTTTAAAGAGACTACAGTAATGAAAATGAAACAAATTTATAAAAATTCTCAATGCTCTAAAAATTTGGTAGGATTTATAAGGGTTGTTTATATCTCACATGCATCAGCCTTTTTGTTTTCTCTCTGTAGTTTTATAAAGCCAACCTTTTGCAAACAAAATTGTGGCTGAGGAGCTTCTCTTGAGCCAATAGTAATCCTAATTGAAATGGTGCAATTGTAAATTGCAAGCTGTTCTATTTCAATTAGTTCTAAACAATTAGAGCAATAACAAAAAGGATAACATAAAAATCTAGTTTTTAGTCAACTTTTTGCTGAGATTCGTTCTTATTCTGTGGTTGAAGTTTGACAGTTTTATTCCTGAAGTCATAGGAACACAGAGGAGAATATAGGTTGGGAACCTCAAAGTTGGTGAGACTATTAATGACTGTGGGCTCAGAATTTAAGCTCAGCTTTTTGTTCTGGTTAGAAAACATAATTTATGTAGCTAAAAAATTCTTATATGCTGAAATTTAATGGTGCGCAAAAGCAGTCTTATGTATAGGTGAATGCGTCCCTGATTCTCCTGAAGGATTTTGCGGTTGGGTGGATATAAATTCCACGTTTTTTGTGTGAAAGTGTGCAGAAGCAAGCAAGATGGGGAGTGAAAAGAAAGGAGTAAAACATGTTGTACTTCTAGTAAATCCCAGCTTGGTATACATCAGCACTCTAACTTGGAAAGTAAACAGAGTGAGAGTGACATTAATGACTTCAATGACATTTAGTGACAGGCCCATCTTTTCTGTAGTGTTGAGCAAGGCTGCTAATGCAGCGTTTCTGCACTGCTACTGTTCCCCCTGGGGCCCCAGCAGCCAGTTTTGGGGCAGCTCCACCTTGCTGATCTCCAGACCCTGGTGCTGACCTTGTAGCAATGAGTCAGCCTTCTGCYGCTTCTGAGAGGAGCGAGAAGTTGGGTATGGGAGGATAGCATGAGAAGAATGTTTTTACCATCTACTTTCTTTCTTGTTATTTTAAGACTTCTCTTTTTAAGAAAATAATGTACATTATATATCCTTCAAAGAAGTTTATGGAACACCTTCCTGCAAGTACTGCTTTGAAAAATAACTTTATTTCGGGAGTGAATGTATGGGGATGTTTGAAGTTTTGCCTTAAACTGTGCTACTTTTGTAATATAAAGGCAGTAGAAAGAATGTAAGGAATAACTCCAGTATATTTTAGCAGATGTACTCCATGTGTTTACATTTCTCTTTATTTAAAGTGAAAGCCCAAACTGGAAGCTTACACACTGTCACTGACTCCTGTTGTACTGTGACCCTCTATCAAGTTACCATCCATATGGAAGGTACTCATCAAGGTGAATTAAGAAATATTTAGTCCTTTGAAGCCATTTTACTGTGAATGTCATTTTTTCAAACTCTGAAAGCTCARTCCTCCGCCCTTTACTCACCCAACCCTTCAGTGTTACATTTTGGAAAAACAGAGTTTGTGAGATAGTGATGAATCTTACAACAAAATAAGGAATGAAACCTGTATATGTTGTGAGAAATTAGCTTAGTCTATCAGTCTGGGGAAGGAAATAAGGATAATTAGAGAGATGAAATAACTATATTGCTAAGTATGTGAAAAGGGAGGAGCTTAGTGAAAAAAGCAAGATGACGATGTCATTCAGTTGCCTAAATATAGGTGCCTAGTGCTGTTTGCCACTCTTCTGTATATTTAAGGCACCTACACCTGTGTATGTATGGTATGGTATAGGACCTAGATGAAGCCTGTTCCCATTTAGAACAACCGTAGAATAGAGCAACAGCTCTGTGGGATACTGGGACGTCTCAAATGACAGCCTGTGCTTAAGTTAGGGAATGAATTGAACATGTGGCTTTTTCCCCCCTCCCCTTTTTGGTAAATGAGAGTTTAAACTTTTCAAAATAAATCACTTTTGGAAGAAATTTTAGCCATGGCAATCTGCTATAAGATAAATTTTCAACATTATTCATTGACATGTACATTAGAGAACTACATGTGCATTAGAGAACTACAGCATTACTAGGTCTGTTTACTGTCGTCCCACTGAGGTCAAGGCCCCAATCCTGCCAGCTCTTTTGCGAGGCAGTATTCTTATATTTGTTCATTGAAGCAACAGGGTTTGCGCACACGCACAGAGATTGTTCAGTCTTTCTTAAGAGAGAGAAATTGTAATGTCCTGTTTTACCTGTGGTAACTGAGGCAGGGAGCTGAAGCATTTCAGTGGCCAAAAGGGGAGTTTTTGGTGGGACTAAGGTTAAATTTCACGATTTCCTGTCTCTCTGCCCTTTATCCATTCCGCTAAAATTATGATATATTTGGAGAGGTATTTTCTGTCTTTCTTAAAATATGCGAACTGAAGTGTAGTATTTTCAAATGTGCATGGTATTAACTTCTCATGGGCCACATATGAAATTTCAGGTAAGTGGGAATCATGTGCCTGGTAAGGGGATAAAAGTTCTCTATTCTGCCTTAAAATAGAATTATTGTGCCACCTAATTTGTTGTTTTCCCTATTTCTTACAAAGAAAAAGAAAATTGCGTTACAAAGGTTAATATAACAATCTTCTCTTATTACAATGATTTATGTAGGCTGAGCATTAACAGCAGAATGTCATCCAGCTCTCCTTTAATTTGCAGACATCTGGATTTTTCTTTGTTGGGCTCACAGTGGTAGATGACAAAGCTGTGCTCTTGAGAAATAGGAGAGAACACTGTCATTCATAGCTTGTTACACCAMAAACACTGAACTCTTAACTGTTTTCTCTGGCAAGTCAGTGGACTTCAAAAATAGAGCTCTCTTTTTATCCAAATGATCCTTACTAATGAAATACATGGGGAGGGATATTATATTCATCTTAAAATTGTTCTGATCTTATAATATGTCAAATGACTGTAGATGGTGGTTAAAACAACCTAAATGTGAGTTCTCCTGCAATTTTAATTTGGAGACATCAGTGCTGCAATTTGCAATGATTATAGTTTAAAGCAGCCAATTTTGTTTCTTTTGGTAATATAAGATATAAATTATGTTTTAGAAATGTTTGAAATGTGGAGAGCAGGGTAGTTTGATTAAGTGAAATGCATTTTGACATGTTTGAATCAATTGTAATGAGAGTTTTTCTTTTTATTGGTGTTTTAACCCAGAATGATCTTGGTGCTGTGCAAAGTTATGGCTTTTAAAAACAATATTTAATTACAGTGAATATCACTGCTCCCTGTGTAGATCAGCAACCTCTGACACGAAATGCAGGTTCAAACATTACACTTCATTGGAAAATGATCTTTTAGTAAAAAAAAATATATCTGAGAAGTAAATGAGAATTTTGGCTTACACTAAGTATGAGCTGGAAGTTAACCACAGAGTGAATGCTTACRGTAGCCACAAAATCTGCCGTAGCATTTTTAGCACCTCCAATCACTACTCATAGTTCCTGTAACATCCCCAGGATTTGCTTCTCACTGACAACATTTGGTAAGATATTAATTTGTAAGTAGGAAAAAACACATCACTGAAAAGGATCATGTTGGTTCTTGAAGCTGGAGAAGAACATCTTGCTGTCCATGTAAGTAGCCCTAGTAACTGGCAAAGTATGGCGGGAAGGAATTAGGTTATATGCACTAGAATTTTCTGCAAGATGGAAGAGACAATTAAAGGAAGTTATTTGTCCTAGCTGTTTTTTCTGGATAGTGTAGACAAGCGTGTCTTATTTTGCAGTTTTGTGTTTTCTTGATGTAGTCTGTTGTTATGTGTTAAATTTTTCTGCTGGCAAAGTATACTAAAGATTAAAAGCAGAAGAACTTTCAACAACTCCAATGGCATGCTTTTTAAAATGTTTTACAGTGGAATCTGTTTATATTTTGTTTACATGTGAATACAGTCAGTTCTTAGACTGTCTCATCCAGCACTGTAGTGTCTGTGTAGATTTGGATTCATGGTTCAGTTTTCCTTCAGAATACGGTAGTAGTAGTAAGTATAACAAAATCTTTTCAGCCAAACAGTTTCCAGTGACATCTCAAAGACTTTTAATGAGAGAGAAGAAATTTCATTTCAAAATTTGCAGGATACATGTAACCCTCCAGAACTTGGAAAGGGGTATTGAATGCCAGAGTCTGCTCCCTATTTTGTGCCCACTGTTGCTGTTCTTTCCCTGCTGATTAGTCCCAGAAGGCCAATGGCTCATGAGGACGATCTAGTTTTCCTTTTTAATGGGAAGTTTTTCTTTGGCTAACTGCAGTTGCTGCTGTACAGTGAGTGGGATCTTCTCACCCCTTCCACTCACGATCGTTGCTACAAGGTGATAGGTCTGCGTCTAATGTTTTTTTTCATGGTAGCTAGAAGAGCTGTTGCCTTAGTTTTATTCTCATAATACTGTTTTCTTCCTCAGATCTGAAGAACWACTGTAAGTTTCAGATAAGTGGATAAACTAGGCGAACTTGACTCGCTCTTTTTTCTTACCTAATGAACAATATTTCTTGGAGTAATGCTTCTATTTTTTGTTGGAATTGGTTAGTTGGATAAATATGATTATAGGAATCTTCTCTGCTAAGATTAAAATGCTGCTCTGAAATTCTTGAAGTAAAGACTGCCATTTTCTTGAAAATAACAATAATGAAGACCAGAGGCAGGCAGAAGAGGATTTTTGTTATACTTCTTGTTTTGATGTAGTCTATTTATCTGTGAGAGAAAGTGAGGAAGTCTAAACTATTCACCTAGTAAAGGTAGTTATCAGACACATTTTATTTTAACTGAAATGGTAAATTAGAGTGCAAAAAGGAGCATGCACTGTTCTTTTGTTTGAAATAAAATCATTGTTCCAGGACATGTGTTTCATATGTAGTTAATCTGTGCAGTTGGCTACTGTTTGTTATTTAACACTCAGTGTGTGATTTGTAAGCGTATGGCTGTGTTAATCAAATAAACATTATCTTGCTTCCATATAAAACTTACTCTTTTCATCTATAAATTATTAAAAAAAAAAACAGAAAATGGAAAATTTGCTCTGTTTTGCAAATTAAGATAGGTAACTTAAAACCATCTTGTAAATCTGCAATATCCAAAAGTGATATATGAAATCAAAATTATTTGGGGGAAAAAAAAAGAAAAAAACTGCTGGAAGTTTACCCTCTGTAGCATGCAGGATGTAATGGATTTTGATATACACACATGATCAAAAAAAGCACTATGCATCGGCTCTGTTTTTATCAAGTGGCTCCCAGGGATAGGTTACCTGGAAACATGTATTTCCAAAGTAAGAGCGTTTCATGATCCTTCCGAATCCCGCAGATATATTGGCTGACACTTAGATAACATTGCTGGAAAACTTCATCTTTGAGTTTTACTAGTGTCAAGCAATGCTTATTTTACTTGCAGGCCATTGCTGTTATGTACAAAAAAATTGTACATAAACCTTTTCTCACATTAGAAAGTGAAGAAGTAGATCTTTAATGTTCTATAAAATAATTTTATCAACTGTGGAAATCCTAGGACTATGTAGAAATAAGAAATTAAACAGAAAAGGTGCATCTGGTTCTGTTGAACACAACATGCACAAATAAACTTGTGTGAAGTGTTTTAGTTTTTTTTCTTCCTCAGTATTTAGTATATAGTTAAATTGCTTTGCTTATCAATTCACTGAATTGAAATTCTGCTGAGTGATAATAGCCACATTTCAGGAAGGAAAAAAGAAGGGTGAACTATTTCTGTCTGGAGAACACTGGAATGAAATTAAAAATAGACGTGTTTATGAAATAAAACCTAACTAACCTCATTCTCCCTCCAACCCCCATCCTGTGTTATAGTAAAATAAGGCCCTTTGCAGCCTAACGTCATGTTGCAGAGTTAGTGCGATTCCTTTAGTAATTAATAGAATTTAGGCTCCCGCATAGTCAGTTTTGATTAAGCAAACATTAAATTAATTCAATCTGCAAACACTTAACTCTGTTAGAACTATTGAGGGGAGAAAGCATTTGGATGGACGGCGGAACGCATCTTCATTGGATTGCTAGCCACCTCAGAGTAGTTAACAGTCAGATCAATACAGCTCCTAGAGCTATAATAAAATGGCTTCGACAAGCTCATCTGTGGCTGAGAACACAGTATACACATTGATTTCCTGGCCTGATATAACCCATTTACCTATTCAGCTAGTCCGTTAAGGAAGGTGTAAGGCTACAAAGGCCCAAGGGAGCAATGATGCCTGTAAGTAGGTTAGCAAATACTTGGAAATGTCTTAATTTGTTTTACAGTTACTACTTCAGGGAGATACATTTTTTAAAAAAGAAAAGGCTTGTATGTAATTTCTTACTCTTTTTTAATGGTTTGAATTTGGGAAATATAGAGAATTTGGTGCTCAATTTCAGTCTTGGTAGGACAGGCTTATATTAAGGACTATATTAAATTGGGATTTTTGAAAATCTGTGGTCCCCCAAAACCTGCCATGTCTGAAATGTATACGTTATAAAAACATACCTAGCCCAAACTTAACTATTCTGTCATCCTTGGCTTTTTTCTTCATTTGGATTGTTTTCTTAGATCTGATAAAGTGAGAGAAAAGGAATTTATATATGGGGAAATATGGATCAATATTAGATTTTTCCAAACCAATTCCTTAAACTATTATTTATTTAATATGGCTTTCTGAGGTCCATATTGCAAAACTGAGACCTGGAAAAGAGATTCTGGTCCATCTGTGTTGTCAGTCTTGTTCCTGCTTGTTCAAGGAAATCTCTTGGTACAGGAGGGGAGAGGAAGTGTCCAGTACTAGATACTAACCGCTAAATAGTGGATTGGGATATTTCAACTGAAGCTAGGTCCTTGTAAAACCGTCTTTCAAGTGGCTTAGAGAAATGTATAAATCTTAACTAAATTTTACCTAAATATTGTTTCAAGCAGCTAGTATAATTTCTAGTAGTGTATATTGCTCCTTTTCAAATGTGCCACACAAAATGTGGAAATTAGTAGCAAAAAAGACTAATTTTATAATACTGTGTCCCCAAAYATATGCCTAGGCTTGTGAAAAAGCTGTGTTTTAACTAAGTTCAAATGTTCACTCATTTCCTTCCCCTTGAACTCTATTTTTGTGTCAATTCTTTTAGTGGCATGCCTTATTCCCTCTATTGGTGCTCTACCGAGTGGGTGGATACTCAGACCACTCATGAGGAAAGATATATTGAAAAAGACAGAGTGGTGAAGCTGCTGATAGGCAGTTATTAGATTCAGATAAACTGTAATCTTAAGTCATCTTATGAGCATGCTAATTACACAATGACATTACCTCCATAGAGTGCCTTTGCTTTGTTAACATGTTATGCAAGGTCTTTTATTAACACTGCAAGAAAGGACTTCCTCTCATTAGATGGTTATGCAAAACTATAATTATACTTGCCTGTGAAAAATGGTGATGTTATGAAAGGCTTGCTTCTTGAGGGCTTTACTTTTTTTTTTCCCCCCCTTGCAGATTATAATCACTCTTTCTGTGTAGCGAGGGTGACACAATTTAAAGTAAAAAATTTGTTTCCATCTAAGGTTTAGAATTCAGTAATCTCTTTATCTTTCTGCTAAGATAACTATTATCTGTGTTATTGTAGCATTAAAATAGAAAGCACTCTGTGATAACTCACAGAGTGTACGTAATTTTGAATGGAAATTTGGGTGCTGTCACCAAGGAGCAAATTAACAGTAAATGACTCAAATTATAGTTGCTTTTAATATAAACAGAAAATATTTTGGATGTAATAATTACTAGTCATTTCAACTAATGTATTTTTATAGAAATGCATCTTTTTTTCCCCCTGATGCACCTTTGCGTTTTCAGGTTTATAATTGTGATATAGCACCTTTGTGAAAATTCTGCGACTGGTTATACAAGCAATATTTCCAATATCTTCAGTAGTAATGCCRCAGTCGCATCTAAAAAGCAGGATATAACTGATTATAGCCTTAAGTGAACAAAGGAGGGATTATGCTTCCGTTTTTACCCCTAACATTGTGACCTCAAATATTCAGCCATATCCTTTAAGGGCTCAGATGGAGGAGAGTTCTCATTTCTTTTGTGACTTGGACCTTCCTATGGGGCTGGCTGTCCTGGGATACTTTCCAGGAAGCAAGTGGTCAGAATGAGTTGGGTTATTGTGGCAGTGAAGTGTYGGGATGGAGAGAGCTTCAAGCGAGGAAATAGAAATATTTTTTTCTATGCAGAAGATGAATTCTGAGTAAAAATGGAGGACTGTAACTACCTGAATGTGGTGAAGAAAACGAAGAATACTGTATTTCACAATTCATTCCATATGGCTTTTAAATCCTTGAAATTTTACGTTTTATGTAACCTGTATCTTTTTCTTGTGTATATTTTTCAAATTTAATATAAAATAGAAATCATAGAAGCATAAAAGAAAATTATCAGTAGCAATGGTTGGGAAGAGAAGCCTATGAAGCCTTCTACAGAGCTTTATTTTATAGATATAAAGTGGTAGCAGTCAGGGAGGGAAATATTCTGTTACTACTCCACTAGTATGTAAGTGTTTTAATAGCTTTTTTTTTGTCTACATAAATTTTGAACCTGGAGTGCTAATATTCCATTTCCTTCAAATCTGACTGTCTTAAATTTTGCATCTAATTATGGTTTAAGAGGCTTAAATTTATGCCACCAAATTTCAAAATTCAGTTGCAGCATTTTGGCTGAACAGCACATTTTGGCTGAACAGTGCAATGTTGCCTGTATTAATAGTGTAAACCAGCAGCACTTCTTGTGCTATTATTTTACTGTGAGAAGAAATGATATTAATTAGAGTTCAAAGGCAGTGCTCTCAGGAATATGGAGTATGCTCTTAAGAACAACGAGCTGCACAGTGAAGGTATTTTGAGGAAGACAGAGAAGTCCTTTGTCTGCAATGGTAATTGAAGCAGTTTTGTGCACATCTTTTATGACATTGGTTTCAGGTTGACAGGTGACAACGTACTGTAAGTCACTCTTGAGGATTTGAGGCATGTGCAAGGATTATGGGCGATGTACATATAACTTCAGGATACAAAACAGGCTTAGTGGACAGCAAGCAGCTGATGCTCCTTTGTGATTATCCTAAAATGTTGAGGAAGCAAAATGAAATATAGCAGAAGAGTATATAGTATATGATATGTTACGGAGAAAGCAGTGAAGTGTGAAATGACAGCAAGAGAAGCCATAGGAGAACAGACAACTGATGAAGAGTTAGTGGAACGGAGGAAATATGTCTGGGTTGGAGGCTAAGAGCAGGCTAGAAAACTGTTATGCTGTTCAATGCAAGTGGAAATGAGCATTCCAGAAAAATTTAATTTTTGAGAGATCAGAATATTGATACTGTGAAATTTAAAAGCATAAATTGGGAGACTTGCTTATGAAAGACATTTGGCTGTTGTTCGTGGTGAATGAGAGTGAAGTCAAGAAGRTTGTGGTTAACCCTGAACACTTCAATAATGAAGCAGAGGAGTTTCGGAAGAACCGCTAGGATCGTCTCCTGGCAGCCTGGCTAGTGAGCCTTGAAACAAAGGAGAGCACGTGTTGCCTCRGTAAGCCAGGGCGCTATTTAATAGTAGATCTCATGGAGCCATTAACATAGGTTTCCTTTTCCTTTTGCACTGTCACAATAAGTGTTTAGTTTACTGGGTTACAACATCAGACTGGATCATGTTTTTCACAACATATGGATTAACGTTCTCCATTGTCAGTAGCAATAGACCACAATTTATTTCAAGTGAGTTCGAAGACTGTCTGAGACAAAATGGAATATGACACAGAACACTGATACTGTTGCGGCCTCAAGCAAACGCAGAAGTTGTACACCAACCAGTACATTGCTAAAGGCAACCGGAACAGCACTAGCACAAAAACTAATAGGCTGGAAATAAAAAATAATAGCCCTAATGGCTAACAGGAGTGCACCTGACTCTCTTACAAGGGTAAATATAACTCAGCTACAGCACCAAGGGAAAGGAAGGGAAATTCCCACTGGGCTTTAGGAAAAATCTGAGTAGAGAAGATACCTCTTAAAAAATCAGACAARGGTGAAAGGGACATGGGGACCCAGGAACATGGACCAAAAGGCTTGTCTTTCAGTACCTGGCTCTGATCATGACTGCTGTGCCAGCATAATTTGAGATAACAAATAGCAAAATATCTGTTTGCTTTCTGATGGAATTGCCATATAATAGGAGATCTCAGGAATTTCCTGTCTATCATGAAGTTTAGAAATTCCTTGGACAGCAGTGCTGTTTGAAATAGCAGGTCTTTGCACCATTCTGAGATGTCCTAGATTGTGCTTGCTGTGGATGGATTAAGACACGGGGGATTGCACATGGCATGCTCAAGCAGGACCAAGCTCATAGGTTGATGCTGCATTTTCTGGCCGTTACCTTCGAGTTACCCTGGCTTACTTTCACTTATATACTTTGCAGATCTTCAAAGGCCTTTCTGGATGATCTGCTTTTTTGAGCCAAGCTTGATTTTCATGTGGTTTAAAGCATCTCTGTGAACATTTAGCACAGTTTTTCATCAGTCATCAGCTTAGATTGCAAATATAAGTGATTTAACTTTTGCTTGAAGAGTACTCATCACATAAGCCAAAACATTCTTATAATAAGTGAGACTAATAAATAAAGAAGGAGGAATGGAGTCAGAGGGTCCAGAGCCCTGCTGTCRGTCTGGCTCAACTCTAGCAATTACCTAAGTAATGCAGCAATAAACAAAAAGAAATCAAATGGATTTTTCACTTCAGAATTAAAAAAAAAAAAAGTTTTGTTTCTTTCAGCCTTGACTTCTAAGGCCACAGCCACACACAGAGCTGGAGCAGCAATTGCACCTCGCACTTCATAGGGCAAAGCACGTGTGCTGCTTGGGAAATAAAACATCCTACTTTAAAATAAATAAGAAAAAAAGTCTGAAAATTAATAACATGGAAAACATGTTTTTCCCATTCTTCCTTCTCTCTTTTCCTTCCGTCTTCTCCTCTCCCCCCTTCCTTTCCTCATCCCTTCCAGAGAGCCTTACAACATAGCAAATATAAAAGCAATGACTGTGCAATGAAAACAATACAATAAATAATTGCACAAGCAAGGAAAGTGGAATAAAAGAAACTGAGATGTAGAAGAATGAACTTACGTAAGCATGGCCRTAATATACGGTCAGAGATGGTAGACTGGAAAAGTTGCCTCTGTAAAGATTTATTCAAGAATGTAACAAATTTAAATGGAATATTTTGGGGTTAGATTGTAACCTTATGCTATGTTTGAATAGGATTTGGTCTGCAGCTCCAGAAAGTGAATTTTGACTCTCAGACTCTTGGTTCTTCAGCTGGCTTCTTTTTATTATAGAGAGAAAAAGTTATTTTCCYGCTGCCTTACATACCATCTTATTTTTCACTCTGGTGGTGTGGCTGCTCAGCCTGCCAGAGGAGGGGCAGGAAGACTCTCTTACTTGGTGCGTTCTCCAGAGTGGCTTTGGCRAATGGCTGCTGAGCTGTAGTCTCTGCCATCCTCCCACCACCTGCATCTGAAAGCTGAATATGACTAAGCAGCAGGGTCTCCTGTGTGATAATTAGTCCTCTAAAGCAGATACTCTTTTAAAAAAAGTTGCAGCAGAAAAGCTTTTATTCTTGGAATTCATGTATACTCTTACAAGAATAGTCTTCAGAAGACTGCTGTTTTCCCTGGGACATGGTAGTGTGTGTGATAACACATTACAGTATAACAGAGGCATGTTTTGTGACTGTCTGTTGTAATATCTGTAATATCTAATATCAGCAGGCATTAAATAAAACTTTTTTACATTCTACTGAGTACATGGCCGTAATTTTTGTTCAAAGTTTTGAAACATACTTGAGTCCTCCTTGTCTCTTTTTCCTTTCTGCCCTTCCTTGGAGGAAGGGCTGTTCTATCCAGTAACATTTTTATTATTTTGGTTAACCATCTGRGCAGAGAAACATCCAGTTGACAGCAGCAGGAGGTAGCATGCATGGGCTAAGATATGGAAAACTCTTTTCCTTGTGTCTCTGTTTTCTGAACACTGCCAGTAGGAACAGGGAGCTTAATGAACTGGTGACGTTACAGGATGCATAGGAGAACCTTTCTTTTATCTTTCTGGTTGTTGAGAAACACTCAATCCCAATGGAATATAATAACTGGAACTGAAATCTGGCAGAACTGCAGGTATAGTCCCAGTGACAAGATTTAAAATTAATATTTCAATTTTGGTGCCAGAATATAGTGGCTAGTGGATGGAATTGCTCATAAAGCATTCAGCAGCCTCATTATGGGGGTCGTTGTCTGCAGCAGAAGTAGGCTTGGAAGATGGATCTTCCTGTGTCCGTAGAACTGTTGTTCAAAGAATGGAGTCCAACATCTGATCCTAATATAGAACCTTGCCCATTTTGTAGAATTAGAGTCTTTGCCAATTATTTGCAAGTTTTTGGTTCAGTTTCTAAAGGTAATGGTGCAACTCATAGAAGCCATAGGAATTTAGGTGTGTAGTAGAGGCTTACCACAAAGACTAGGGTAATTGAGCCATTTCCTTAAATGTGTGCTTGCTTTTACTCATATGAACAGTAAAACGAACTACTTTAGTTTTACAGTAAATGCTGTTTCTTGTTAATTTGTGTTGAAATAGTAATCTGGAAAGTTACACAGTACAGGAAATAGAATTACTTTTAATAATTTCATTTCACTGTCATCACTGAATAGAATATGCATCTTCTGTGGTAAAAAAAAAAAAAAAGCAGGGATGCATAAAACATACAGTCTATCTTTCTATATGTTTTATAGTCTATCCATATAAATAGAAGAGGTATAGATTATTTATTTGAAAACTTAATGTGCTGTGTCCTGAGGAGTAAAATTTGAAAACCATCTTCTCCTGTTAGTGTCATGATTCTCTATAGAGAGTCACTGCAGATGTGTGTGAACAATTCCTTTCCTTGCTAACCTTACCTCGTAGTCAGGGATCACGCTAATAAAACTAATAAAAGAACTTGAACATGTATGAGATTCCTGTTCATCCTTTTTGCAGTGAGTAGTGTAAACAGAACCCGTTGTTAATCTGGAGAGTATCAAAAAAATAAAAAACACCCCAGTATTAAGGTATTTAATAACAGGTATTTCAGCAATTTTTATTAAACTGTCTTCTCTAAGTAATGCTAAAGTGAGAGAAGTTTTCTTGTAAAAGCATAGAGATGTCATGCTGAGCTTAGCAATGTTCTGGGGCTGCCTGAAAACTCTGCACGGCTATTAAAATAGAAAACACGTAATGTATTATTTGGTTTGAAACCATAAAGATTTTTGTTTGTCATGCTATGCTGTGCATGGTCTCAAGGTACTTTGCTGTTTAACTCAAATTTCAGATCCTTATGGCTTGTGGTAGGAATGTTACAGTTGTTTTTTTCTTATCTACATAAACAACATAACTTTGTCAGAAAATTGAAAATGTGTGCTTTGTCCCATCAACTAAAATGGGCTGTCAGATAATGCTTTCTTTTCTCCATTGCATCAGATGAATGATGTAAATGGTTTTTGGCTTTGGAGTTTTTTGCAAGGCACTACAGTAAATGATCAGCGTAGTAACATTTTTAACCTTATCTATCATACTGAAACATTTTTTCTGCCTCCAATAAAACATGTCAGAGTCGATTAAGGACATTCTTCAATGAGGTATAATTCACAGATTTTAGTAGCGAATCCAAGAGCACTGAAGTATTAAAGAGGCTGTGAATACTTAATTACGGATATGTTGCCGTCCTACCTTTTACTGAATTCCCTTAACACTTTGGTGCTCTGTATCTGAAAATGCTCTTTTCCTCTGATGGTGAAGTAAAACGAAAAGCCAGGTACAATGGCAGAGCATATGTCACATTGTATCTAGTGACAGTGCAGTGAAAGATACTGCTGTTCTAGTACATTCAGCCGTGCTTATCTGGTACATGAGTGCACATTACTTTCCATGGGCTTGGATCACTTTGGACAGTATCATTAAATGCCACGTCATTACCTGTTATGGAGTAGTGCTTTTGCTTGAAGTGCCTCCTGGGATACATGCAACAGTAGGAAGAATGATGGGTAAAGATGGAACCAGCATTAAATTTTCAATGGAAACACTATTGACTTTGACTTTTCAGAAGCCGTATCTGTTAGATGGTGTTTGTCACAGGACCCGTAAAGCTGTGGATGTTCGTCAGCTGAAAGTTGCAGTCTGTTGAACGATATGGACAGGTGAAGGCTCCAGAGGGATCAGCTGGGCTAGCATCGAGCTGGAGGGGGTAAATTGAAGGTTTATTTATCCAATTCACTGTCAAGGTCAGCTTGCTGGAGAGCTGTCCTATGTGTGCTTACAAAATGCCAAAATCCTGGCAAATTGTCTGAAAGAGCCTCCAAATCACTGACCTTTGTACAGCTCACATCAACATGCCAATGTCTTTTAACAGTATCCTTAGAGTACATTAAATAGTCTGTAAAATCAAGCTTTTAATGTCAGCAGAAGTAACTTTTTTAGTTCCAGCAATAAGGAAAAAATAATACCTAATGATGATAGAAAGAAACAAACAAAATAGAGAAGCCAGTTCTTATGAAATATAACTTGTAATGTCTATGGCTTTCTTCAAAGCATACTTCAGACCACATTTTAGARAGGCTGTTGTTTCCCTTCCTTTCCAATTAAAGCATGTAAAAAAATAAGATTTTCTTTTGTCTTTCAGATATATGGTATTAAGTTTATTGAGCTAACTTCATGGTACTAAGTTTAACCTTTCAGCCTCCCATAAGTTTGTCTTTAACCTTTTTTTGTTCTCTTAGGCAAGATTTTAAGCTAAATAGAGCTAAATTTATTCTTTGCATTAGTTGTGAGGGAGCGTTTAAGTACCTAATTTTATGATTTGCAAAATTAATTTGTTTCTACTTTAGCTATTTTACATATCTGCTGGAAACAGGTCGAGTTTTTGTTACCAATAACTAGGTATAGCTATGAAGGTTATACTTGTGTTGTTGAAACTATGAAGGTTATACTTGTGTTGTTGAAACTAYAGAGTCTTTTATCAGTGAACTTCTTGTATAAAGGAATCCTTTTATGTCAGAACTGTTATACTCTGTTTAATACTAGCCCCTAGCATTTACATCAGGGAGAGAAAAGCGATGTGAAGCACGTTTCCTGCTTTCCTCAAAAACCATTTAAATTGTCTACATGTAAGTGAAGTAGGAGAAAAAATACATACTRGGTTTAAACCTGAATTGAACTACCAAACGGAGAATGGCACATTTAACTCTCTGACTGAATAGAATATTTTGCTTATTCTCATTTTGCAGGTTTTACTTCCATTTAAACATACAAGATTTRTCCATGTAATCAAATGAAACACTGATATGTTATACTTTTGTTTGTTTTATATTTTAGTGCTCTGCAGTGTGTTTGTGTTTCTGTATTTAATTCTGCAGTTTTCTTTTGTACGGCTGTACATGTAGAGCACTGTATGGTTCTTATAGCCTAGGTGAAAGTGGTGAAATTATTGGCTGGAAATGGATGAAATAGAAAATCAATTCCAGCTCTATCTGGAGAAACTATACGTGAAATGCTTCTACCATGTAAAACTAATTGTTAATTCTAATACTTGTGTCTCAACCCAAAGTATGTTTTCCACTTGTATCAAAATCTATTTTAATGTTTCAATAACACCTGATTATTTAGGATTATATTAGTAGATATATTTATGCATGAACACTTTCAGTGTTTGATACCCATATTATTATTATCAMAGAACAAAGAAAAATCATGTTGGAGCCCTTAAAGTCTGTTAACTGTAGCACAAATGTAAATTTYGGTATATGTACTAATTTTGAATAGATATAATTCCTATTAATTGTATGGCTTTTGTGTAAATCATTTTTAAAGTACTTTTTAGACCATAGAGATTTTATACAATGGCTGCTAAGGGCTGCCTTTRAGCTGTAATATACTATCACGTGAATCTTTTGTAATTCACAGATCACTGATTTGACAGAACTTTATTATTATTTAATATTTATGTTACAATATTGCCCAGAGTCCCCAGACTGAGACAATGCCCTGTTACAATGGGTATTGTACAAACATGGATGTAGACATGATCAATGTCTCAAAGAGCTTAGAGCTCTTGTAGTTGTGAGGACTAGAGGTCACTTTGAAACAAAGTTTAAAGTCTTCATAAACTTTGCAAAATAAGTTTTGCAAGATGCCAACTTTAAGGTAGAAAAGATCAAATGAAAGCGAGAGAGGAGAGATGAGGATTCCACCTGTGTAACAAAGCAGAGCCTGCCTTTATTGTTAGTAAGTATACATTTAGACAGAAAGAAAGCAAGACTGAATTATGATACCGTGCCTCAAGGCACACATTGTATTTCAAATTCAGACATTAGCCTATGTTTTATATGCTTTATATTCTACTTTAATTGAAATCACTACATTTTCAGATGAAGATTTAGCAGCTAAAAGAAGGCAAAGATATTGCCCAAGCAATATGTTTAAATTGCATAACTATGTCTCTGCAATTCCAGCAGTCATATTTTGCAGTATAAGGGTTAATATGCATGATTTACCTTCTCTTTTGCAAAATGAGAAAGTTTATATTTTGAATCTATATGTTCTATCATGGAAATGTTGATCATTAAAATTRAAATGTTATTGAGCAGAGTCTAGGCCTGAAGAATAGGAGCATGTTTTCTATTTAAACTTAGCCTTTTCAGATGGCATTGATTAGTAGAAAACAAATGCAAGGTGATTAGAGATACAGGACTGCTGTTTTCCTTTCAAGATTCTTCCTTCTTCCTTCTTTCCTCTTGGTTCCAGTCTTTAAATGCTGAGCTGGGAGCATTCCCTCTGTATTTGTATATTGAAACTAGCAGGAATTGATTAAAAACTCCTTGGTGTCCTAATATTCCTGTAGCAGAGTGGAAAAGTTTCCTTTTCAACAGGAGACATACTGCCTCTCAATAATGTATTGAATGCTTATGAGAGCGGATTTCTTCTATTGTTCAAAATAYGTTATTTGATATTTCTTTTGATTTATACTAAACTTCAATGGGTGTTCAGAATCCAAGTTGCTTTGGCATATAAGATATACCATTTGTTACAGTAATTCTTACTATGTAATATTTTAGTGGCAGCGAGAAATGTTTAAGAAATCTTGAACTTGCAATAATAATCTCTTTTATGGGAGTCTTTGTTAAGCAGAGAGGGAAGAAATTGCCTTGTAGTATAGTCCGGATGTTGTAAATGAAGTATAGGAGTCCTGAAGATAACTTAGTTTTCTCCTTTCTGGTTTAACTAWCCAACTCATTGACCTTTATTCGTAATGCTGTTGTGTTTGCCTGTTCTTACTGTTGTTCCTGCAAACAATCTGGATCCTCATGAGTTTGTGCCTGAAGTCTGAACCAAATGTGGTTGCTAAAGGCAGCATTTTGCCTCTGGCAGTCATTTCTTTCATTTGCTGGTGCTGGGCTACCATGGGTAGTGGTAGGAAAATCTAGAGATTGAGCGTTGCTGATAGAAAACTTAGTCCTGCTCAGCTATGTTACGGCTGCCCATTGCTGATTTGACAGCCTGTGTTATCAGACAGCAGGGCACGTCATACGTTCCTTTTACATGCATGATCCATGTGCCTATGAAGCAGAGAAACTGCTGTGCCTGCCTGATGGTAGCTGTGGATTTCACATCCCAAAGACCTCAAAATAACTCAAAACATCCGAGTCTTAAGCGAAATATCCCACCAAGACTTTTTTTCTCTAATTTAATGTCCAGCCTAGAAAAGTTTAGTTATACCTGGACGATTTTCCCTGTCAGTGTGGATGGAACAAGGTCCCTTTGACACTGCACACGCTCCTCTTGTGCTTGCTTCTCATGACTTTCTTCAAGTGTGATTCTGCCCTCAGGAAGGTCAGAGCTCTCTTTAAACATCAGCATTTAAAACAGAGATGCATTGTTTGTCATTTGAGAAACTTTCCTTTTGTAATGGTTCCTTTTTGGACTATTGATTGTGGAGGAAGAAGACAGTGTACAATACTTAAAGAAATTTTATCTACTGTGCAGCAACCAGTAGCATTTTGTGACCTGTTGCATCAGTAGTTTCTTTGAATGCTGACCATGATTTTGAGCACCTTGATGTACAGTGATGATTGAGAGTACCCCTTGCTCCTTTTGCTTGAAAGTCTGCAGAGGTTTCAATAACATACGGTGTAAGCACAATAGCTTTTAGAACATAAGAGGCAGTAATAGGGGCCATCATGAACATGCTGAGGTATCTGTCCTAATAATACGCTGTAAAATTAATCTGCACTTGTGCAGTGGTTGCTGAGGGAGGCTGCTGCTTTGCAGATCAATTTGATACAGTGTTCTGTCTCTGTGTGGACTTCTGCGGTTCATTTCTGAGGTTAAAAAACCCAGACATTGTGGACTGTAGGACAGAACTTTGAAAAGACATTAACAATAAAAATAAGAGAGAAGTACTGAGCTAAAAAGAAAACTTAGCGTGAATCATGAGTACCTTTGATGAAAGGTCTAAATTTGATGTTACATCAAATATTATATCAGATATTACTTCCTAAACCAGCTAGGGCTTACTTTGTAGTTTCCACATCACTGAATCACTCTTGTCCCACAAGTTCTTTGTGTAATAAGCAATTTTATTTCAGGACAAATCTATCAAATGTAGAGATATTAGACAATTAGCGTTTAAGAATGTAGGAGATGGGAGAGATTTACTGGATTGATTATGGTATATGAAAGTTTCAATCTCTTGGGCTAAATGAACAATGGATACTTTGCCTCTTTTATACACAGAATAAGTAGATGTATTTGCACTTGAGATTTTGGAACTGAGTTTGATTTCCTTCATGTACACGAAGCTTGATGGATGCATTTGTTTGTTATTGCAGAAATAACTCCTAGATCACTAGTTAAAATATGATCGGTATTAGTAAGACCAAAAGAAGTAATTAAATTGTAAATGATGCATTTAGATTTCTTGATACAATTTTCTTAGACAGATGCCTTTATTTAAAGAAATGTTTTGTGGTTAGTACTAGTATTCACCTAGGTTGAAATAATAATGTTCTATTTTATCAGGAAGACCCTGCATCTATTTATACTATGGAGAGGAGGACTGAAAGGGAGAAAAATACAGGCCTGTAGATGAGGAGTCAGGATATACATCCATTTATTTCCAATTTCAGGAAAAATCAGATGATAGATATCTGTATGCTTTGAAACAGTGTATATATTTTGTGACAGAGAGAGTCTCAGAAGAGATTATTTGAACATTATAACTTTATGCCTAACTGTGGTGCTGTCAAGACAAAGCATAACGTTTTCCTATCTAAAATTTAACTACACTGTATTTATTGTTTTGCACAAGAACATTAAAGAAATCTTATCTGTCAACATGTAAGAGCAATGAAGGAATAACTTAAATTTACAGGATTAATTGTCAACTGTATTTCACCAAAACAGGCCACTCTTTTCTGTTAGCAGAAGTTATAACTGCTGTTTTGAAATAACTTGATGTTGAAAACTGATTGACAAGTGTGGACAAAAGCAGGTAGATCCAATAGGTTTTTTGTTTACTGGGTTTCCATATTGCAAGCATGCAGGTAGGTTTGAAGGTAGGTACTTACTGAAGTTCATTGTAGTCATGCTGTATTGGTTCAAATCTTCCTGCACTTGTGCTGGTTTCAAATTTTACAGCTCCCTCTATTTTCATATTGGCTGTGTTGCTGTAACTATGGTATAACCATGTGTGTCATTTTATGCTAGTAAATCACTAAGGTCCAGTAAAAATGTAAAAAACCCTAATAGATAAAGATGATGTATATTTTTGGCTTAGATTATATGATGTATTTCTCCAAAGTACTTTGAAGACCTCTTCAAATTCTTTGTATGTTTATAAATTGCCTATTATTAAAATAATTTTAAAGTGTTTTTTAAAAAAGCTAGTAAAATGTAGTGTACATGTTATTCTTGAAACCTTCATCAGCTATATATTTATATTTGTTTGTTAGTCTTTAAGATTGGGAATTTCTTTGAGCAAGACTGTATGTGCCTCTATGCGAGGCTTAGGGATATATAGTTCTTAGGAAAAGTTCAGAAAGACTTAACAGATAAGTGAAATGTTATTTCACAAGGTCTGCTTCGTTGTGTGGGATATTTCTCCTTGACGGGTTCGTATAAAAGTGTTTATCTAATGTATCTACACTGTGTATAGTGAAAGAAAAGGGAGTAACAGGCTTTTATCAAAACTATTCAAATGGAAGAGCACAATGTAGCATAAACCAAAGGAAAAGTTTATTTGTGGCAAAATTATGAGCAAGTCTGATACCTTTCATCTCTAACAAATGCACATTTGCCTGCATTGTGCTCATAAATGAGTGCTCTGACTGCCTGGAATATGGACTCTTAGAATCAAACAACTCAAAGTGAATGACAAATGAGAGGGCTAGAAATTATGCCGCTACAGCAGGCAGTATTTATCCTTGTGGTCAGAGCTATATGGGAAAAGCTCTCAATCTACAAGTTTCAATATATCTGTTTTGGGTAAAGATAAAAGAATTACTAATTGAGTTTACAGAATGTAAGACTCTGGGCTATGTAAGGATAGGTTATCATTACCTCTGTGTTGTCAGTAGTAAATCTAACTGCTTCTGTGGTCTAGAAAGTCTCATCTCATAAAATGATGGTCCAATATTTTTTGAGCCAAGATATTCTATCTCCAGCATATGTCAGAAATAGTGACATAAGACAGAAACTCTCATAATACTAGCCATGAACCAAAAGGAATGTGTCTTGTTAACAACTTAAGAAAGATCCAATTCTCAGTGTAACTGCCTTCTAGCAGCTACATGGAAGAGAGGATAAAAACTGCAAAATATAACCATGATGTATTTTCCTGATGAAGCAATAGTTTATAATGATAGTCTCTTTAAAGTTAATTTTTACTTGAACAGAGCACAGCCTAATGGTTTTCAATTATACTAATTTCAGTCGTGGGCTTAGTTCATGTGGTTTTTGGAGCCCCTGGGTTTTGCTTTTATGTCTTCTCCCTGAAATGCTTGGTCTCCTTTTTGCATTACACCCTCCCATTCTTTGCTAACAGGTGACATCCTGCAGTGCAGGAATGGCTTGACCCCCTTCCACTAGCATCAAAGCTGAATCTTTGGTGAGGRGGTAGTTGTTACCTCCTGCATAGTTTGAAAAAAGGGTCCTGTGCTCCGTATAGTGTTGTCAGAGAGCATATGCTCCAGCAAGAATSACCGAAGCAGGTCACTGCCATCCTTTCACCTTTCTCTGGTGGAGGTCGAAGTCTCCGTCTCACATAAATTTGTACGTGGGAAAAGAATTAGACACCTTAAAAATGGATCAACAGATGGAGGTATTGGTATTGAGGCCTTATGCCTGCACCAGTACATTCTGGAGTTTTTACTGTAGCCTACATTTAGTATTGTCACTGGGACCACAAGCCCCCCCRTAAATGTTTTTGGAGATGACTGAAGAACTAATCATTGGTTTGGTCATTTCATTCACATTTAAAATTAGTTTGCATCTGGTGCACATCTGGAGCAGATCTTCTGGTTTTGTTTTCTCTGAAAGGAATCTGGTATCTGGGCATCAAAACTGTTTTGTGAATCAAGCCAGCTGCACTAAGAGGGGATTACCAGGGGAGTAGGTTCAAAGCTGTACCACTGTTCTGGACTGAAATGCTAATGGGGACACAGCCTATGACTCCTGCAAAGACGTGCCTGAGCAGAGGTTGAGCAATTAGTTGTTACATCATTTGCCCATCCATGCCTTTCTGGCATCACTGGCAAACATTCATGTGTGTGATTCCTTTCTGCTTGTTTTTATTTGCTTGTATTATAAGGAACATTTTTATAGCCATACAAGAAACATTATTATTTTTAGAAACCTGTAACAAACATTATAGGAAACAAGACATGGCAATTTCTTCTAGCCCAAGAAAGATTGTATTTATTTTTGTATTAGGCACTGGAAGGGGGTCTTAAAAGCAGTACTTTTCATAGTTGTTTTTAGTTTGAGAGAAAATAGAGGTTATGGATATTCTTGGTTGTAAATATTTCTGAATTTAAATATTTTAGAGAAATCTGGCAGGTGGTGCAGAAATAATCAGGCAGCCTTGTGGGTAAGCTAGACTTCTCCTGGTAAGATAACAGAGACAAACCTTATGTCGGAGGGGATCCCTGTAGTCCTATGTTCTACTTTCTTCATCCTTTTTTTCTCTTTCCTTTCCACCAACCTCCCACCCAAGCAGGCAGTGGAGAGGTGACTGTTGCAGGCTGTGACTGTAATATCTTTATTTAGGAAGGGAGTTAGCCAGAGCTAGGCCAATAACCAACCAGACGCTTGTTTTCAGAACATGGATTGCATTAAAGACAATTGAATGTCTTTGGAGCTCCACTCATCACAGGCTGCCACCTGCATGGAAGCGATCTTGTTGACTTCTCTGCAGTGATGGTGCTTTAGATCAGTGTATCATGGTAATCACTTCTGGGGTCAAACGATCTTGTTCTCAGCGCTCCCTTTTAGAGAGACTGTGTTAAGAGGTGTAAAACTAAAAGAAAAAACGAAGGAAAGGCAGACCTTTCATATGTATGTGAATGCAGACAGACAGACACTTGCAGACACACACCCTCTTTGGGGAGGCTGTCAGTTTCTGAAAAGGAGGAGGTCTGGTTAAGATCTCTGGTCAGGGGTGTCTGCAAGTCTTAAGTTCAGCTTTTATCTTTATGTGTAACAAAAGCTTTCCAATAGCATAAACAACATCATCTACATCATTTCAGAAATCCAGTTGCTGTTTAATCCCATTTTATTTCATGTTCCCTTAGATGTATGTTTTTTGCCTCATAAAAAATGTTAATAAATTCTATCATTATAATTCTCTTTGATGGCACATTTAAGGGTATGTCCTCACGGAATGTCTCTTGGAGAGATGATCCCCTGAAACAAATACGCCTGGAATGGACAGTGCTGTCTGCCCTCATTAGCCAGCAGACTCGGGAGCATTTGCAAAGGCCCCAGATTGCAGTAAAACCTTGTTTCCTTCCAAGACAGGCAGTGCATTGTATGACTGGGGTGTCACCTTGGTTGTGTCCTGGAGCCTTCAGTCTGCAGCGCAAGGACAAGCCTTGAACAGGCACGATGTCAAGCAGATGGTGTAGAAGTTTGTCATGGGTGCCATGGTCTATTACTCTCTTGATAAAATGGCCACTTGTCCAGTAAGAACTTGAGCTGTACCTCTGATTTACTTTGCCTAAACTGTTCAAGATACCTTACCTGGTGTAAAATTGGTCTGTATTTGAGCTGCAGGTGAAAGGGCCACATCTGCCTTTTAAGTAACTGTAACCTTCAGTCTGTGGTTGGTTAAAACACTAAATGAGTTCACTGAGCATTTTGATGTCTCTAAAAACAGTAACCAGATCAGTCATGATTACATTTATTCGTATGCCTTATATACATTTTAATATAGACAAGAGAAGATCGTTCTTATCATTAGAATAATCTTGGATATAATGGTTTTCAGATTGTTGCCAGAGTAAGAAGTTCATTGCATGCTGGAACTGTTACACACCATAAATCTAAGGAAGTGATGGAAAAAGCAGCAGATATAGAATTATGAATTAAATAAATAAAAAACCCAGATACATGGATAAAATGATGTTTCCTGGCAAACAGGACTGGAATATGATACTTTCTAATTACCTTTTACCCCTTTCTTTTTTTCGGTAGAGCTAAGCTCCTTATTTATTAATGGGGGTGTGTGTTCTTTTGGGCTGCAGATTCATTTGTTCTTCAGAATGCAAGGTAACTTTTATTTTACAGAAGGATCTTTTTTTTTTAGTAATCTGGCTTGTACTGTGTTTCCTGAAAATATTTATACTTCCTCTATATGTTTAAAATGTATAAAGACCTGATCATCTTTCTGATAAGTGACATGTTTCAGACACATTTACTTTCTGTTTGTACATTTCTCTGAACGATGTGGGTAGTACAATCTAAAAGCCAGTGCTATTTTCTTAAAGGTGATTTAACTGGTAATGCAGATCAATATGTATCAATATAACCTTTAAGACAAACTCTATATATTTTGACTTCGAACTTTAAGGTATCCTTTTYCCTGGGCAAAAGAACAAACTAAGCTACTGAAATGTTATTAAATCATTTTTTTCCAGTATTTTTGGCTAAAACTTGAACTATGAAGATGAAACACTGATCATTTTAAATATTTATCTTGTGGTTTGAAAGGACAAAAAAGTTAGAAAAGAGTCTCTTTTTTTCTTTTTTTTTTTTTCTCTCCAGCAGTTGAAGGCAATTATATCTTTATTGACCCTCTACTTTCACCCCCTCCTTCAATGTCAGGTACTTGCTTATTATTATCAACATGACATCTCCTTTCTTTGAAAGGTTGTCCGTCACACTTTGAATCACCTCTCTCCATGGTTACATTTTCTAATCAGTTCACATGATTGAGCCTACATCAAGTGATGCTTTACTTAATTCCTTTCCGTTTGTATGGTGTGATTCTTGGAGGGACTCTCGTCAAAATTTTGGAGGGCCCTGTCAGTTTGAAAAGAACATGACCTTTAAATTGTATCAGTATGTTTGCTGGTGCATAAGGGAAAGGAAAAGGTTCATAGTGATGGAAAACCACTCTAAAAATGAAAAGTAATTCACTCTGAGGCAACATGCATGGGAAGTTAATTTGTTTATACTTAACTGATTAAAAAAAGTGAGAATAAGAAAGACTTGTTCTTTGAGCAATAAGGGATCCCAGCACAGTGTCTTTACATTTGGCTTAGAAAATATCTATTGATCTTGCTTTTAAGTATCTATAATAGCAAGTAAAAGAAAAAACATTCAATTGCAATAGAATAGATCAAAGATATATCTACCTCTTTGTAATCATCGAACTAGACTTAGTTGCGCTTTCTTTACTGTTTCTATGGGTATGCTTTTATTATGTAGTAACTGACTACAATAATTTTTTTAAACTCTGTCGCTGACTAAAGTAGCAGAGTTAGATTTTATGTAGGTACCAATATGCACGTGTTTATGTGCAAAAGGAGGGTGAAGTTAACATAGAAGAAATGTTTTTGTATTGTAAGTGCATCCTTAACATAGATAGGAGAGGCAGTATAATATAGATGCATGCCAGTGGAGCTGAGTAATGCAGGGAACTTAATAAAGTTTTGCAACCTTTATTAAGTATACAAACTGCGGATGGTCAGATACCCTGCCCTAACTGAATCAGTGGTATTGACTCTTCTCGTCTCCTTTCCGCTACCTTTTGAGGTATGTTACTCTTAAGCAGTTTTTACACATGTTAAAATATGTAGTTTTACTGAAAGTTGGTCTGATTTCTCATGGGTTTATGTCTTGTAATCACTTGTAATGTTGATGTCCAGAAGATCTTGCTCTACCTTTTTTCCATTTTTGGAGCATTTTTAATGACTCCCCCCACATAGATTCTTTGGTATCTAGCAAGGTGTGAGGCTGTCCTGAAGGCTTCCCAAAGTCAGTAATGGGATTCCTGTTTTCTCTCTGGGTGATGTGCTCAAAAACGTGTAGGAATTGACTGTCTTTGCACGTTTTACCTTTCTGTCAGCTTGGTTGAAATGGGACAGTCAATTCAAAAGTTACTATATGGAAAAGCACACAGAGTGCGATCATAYGAAATTGCTGTTGTGAAAGTGCTTGTGCTGCCCCCTTTTCATGCAAAGGGACCTGTCACAAACTCCTTCAAATTTAGTAGTATTCTCTGTGACTCGTAAGAGGGATCCAAACTCACCTGCCATAGATCCTTTTTTCTGATCCTGGACAGCAGTGTTGCTCCAGGCAATCAGCCTGTTCAACTCACCATCTCCAGCCAGTCTAGCAAAATCTAGGTTAATACAGGTCATCTGTTGTTCTGGGGTGGCTAAAAAGAAATAAACAGACTAATCTGTAGTCTGATTTTGTGCTTATGTAACTCTGGCCAAATTATGATCTTCCTTTATTCCCTGATTTTCAACTTAATGAACAGAGAAAGAACCTCAGAAGTAGAACATTTCCTACTTTTCCACTTTCAGCAAAAAGAAATCTTGGAGTCAGCTACAGGCTCAAATACACACAGACTCTTTAATGCAGAATGAGTTGTCTGTTTCTGAGTGTCTATGCTGGAACACTCGTATCTGATTTTTGCCATTTCTGAGTTTATTTTTTTTGTTTGTTTCACTCCACTAATTAAAATAGCAAAACCATGTTTGTTAGCATCTAAAAATAAGGATATTGAGTTCAGAAATATGGGTTTTCCAGCATTAAGGTGTGCCGATTCTTGTGTTTGAGTTTGTATAATTTATGGTATGCAAATTGCAGATATGTATGGCAGTAAGCATTTGCACATGCCTGATTCAGCATTAAATTTCTCTATGTATTATTGCCTTCATTTCCCTATGAGTACAGCATCACACAATATGTGGGTCTGAGGCACTGAGGAGATCAAGACATGTATGTGGTGTACAGACATGCACGTTAAATGCATTTTATACAGACATTTTGTGCAGAACCTCATTTCAGCATTTTTTGGTAATTCATATTTCACAATTCGTTCATCCATTTAACCTGTTAATACAATTTTAACCTCTTACTGTTTGCTCAGATAAAAGTGTTTTCTCTGTGTTTCAGAGAACATGCAAGAAGACAGCAGGATGAAAAATACCAGTAACAAATTTCTAGGATAGTAGCAATATTCAGTAGCCTATAACATGCCTTTCACTTGCACAAAAGAAAGGTCATACATTTTCATCTGTGACATACCATTGTTGGCTGAGACATGAACTTCACTAGTATGTGTTCTATATGCCTCTATATTCTACAATAGCTTTCTTCTGGGCCATAACCTCCAGGTGTTAGGAGCCATAACTTGATGGAGTTCCAGTTTCATCATATCTGGGACATAGTGTATTTTGCATGCCGTACTAGAAAAACCCTATTTTGAAAGAGTATCTGGATTTTTATCGCGTGTAAAACCTCTGAWATCTGCAAATGCTTTCAAGCCTCATTAAAAAGAGTAAGTAAAGGGAAAACGTATTCTCTACTTGAAAACACAAATTAAATATAAGGAATAAGACCTTGACTGAGACAAAAGGCCTTTTGATTTGGGATAACAATTTGTTATCCTGACCTACCTGAGGTGTACTAGAAATGCCTACATGGAGTCCCTCATGCTCTTTAAAAAGCAAGTGTATTACAAGTTCTCTGCAGTCTTAAAATACTGATATTCCATTATTTTTTCCTTATGCTCCTTTTATTTTTTTTTCCCTTTGAAAAGTTAGAATCTGTATATCACTTCAGGTTCTTGTGTGATGACCTCAACAGATCTTTTTTCTTTTTTTGGCTCCTACTTTGGCTAATATGTTCACCTCTTTCMCTTAAAAGCACAAAATTTCATGTTTCAACATTTGCAATTTCCTAGAAGCTAATGGACTCGATGCTTTTATTGCTTTCCCACTTCATAGCAACTTATATGGGTGTGAAAAATAGAATTTCATATTTTGAATAGTCTCAAGTGCAGAGTAGTAGCCTGTGTTCCTACAGCCTTATCAGCTTGGAGATAAGACTTGGAGATTCTCCACGTGGAATGAATGCAATACTGAACCCGTGAGGACCGTTGTGGCAGCCATGTCCTGGAGCTCCAATATACCTTTTTTTTTTTTTTTTTTTTTTTTTCCCAGTCAAAGGCGGTTGTTCAAAAGCCTCTATTAAATTCATTGAGAGCATTGTCTGGGAAAGGTTGAAAGACTGGGATCATTCTGAACAGTACTGTAGTTGTACTATACTGTTCAAGGATGCTGTGTCTTAAATATACTGGAAGTCATAAATACTGCATTGTAATAAATTACAAAGCAGACTTTTGGAAGATTTGTTCTACCTTTCACGAAATGCTAATGTTTATTTTGTTTTCATTTCATCGTATTGTCTTTCATTTTAAAATTACAGCTTTACTACAGTGAACTAATTTCATAATACTGAATTAACTTAATATTACATAAATCACATTTGTCAGATTTGGGCATTGTTGTAGATGTGCAAAGCCCAAATTTACTACCGAAGCTCTCCAAACACATGTATTCATAATTTGCTACAATGAACCATATGCCACAATACAGTATTAAGGAATTACACATTCTAATGCCAGGCACAAATCCTGCTGCTCTTTGTGCAACTGTTCTAGGTACAAATAGAAACAATATATTTCTAGCCTTTTTTTTTTCCCCCAGTTGAAGTTATGAGCAAAAAGTGTTACAATGTGGGAATATTTTAGCCACCTGCACTTTTTTTTTGTCTGACTCATTTTAGCTGCATGTTGCCTTTGAACATTATTGCGAATATGCAGAGATTGCAGCAGTTGCTAGGTATATTTTCTCTTCAGACTACTATAACTTTAGGCCTGGAAGGAAAAGGAAATAGAAATTGGCATAAGGAATATTACAGGGTAAAGAGAGCTACGGCTTTCCTTTAGTAGCGAGTCAGAACACTCCTAACTGAAAGATTTAATTGCAGCTGCCTGCAGTTTTGCATGCGGCGCGCTCTGCTCGCAAGGTGCAAGGTGCTGCGGTGTAGCCTAGCTTCTTCGCTCCGCTGGAACAAAGAGCCGAAAGGCTCGCTCTGGAGGGAAGGGAGAGCTTGTGCAATTGTGGAACATCTATAGGTTTTTAAACACACACTGTCTAATCAGCCTCTGACAGATCCATTGTAAATCAAAGGTCTGGTAAGTGGGGATGCCAGAAATGTTTGATCTCATTCCAAGCCTTGAAACAACTTGCTTATTTTTTCTGCAGTTTGGCTCCTCACTAAAATAAAACATTGAGAGATGAATGTTCTGACAGGTCATTGTGTGTCAAACTGTCACTCTGTAATGGTTACATATTTCAGCTGGATTGAGGTGGTGGTGGCTGGGGGAGGTCTGAGAGAAAAGGAGAAAGAGGGAGAGAGAAAGAGACAAAGAATAACAAGATTTCTGCTCCTTCTTATGGCTGATCTTCATTTAAACCAAACACTTGTCATGTTCAGGGGAAGTTTTATAAATTTTTAATGATATTGGGTACAACTGGTGCTTTGAAATTTGCTGTACTTTAATTTTTTCTTCGTTAGCAAAGGTTCGCTAATGCATTGAAGTGCTAAGAGCGTGTCCTAGGGATGCCATGATAATTGTGTTGTTAATAATATTGTGGCACTAGTAATGTTCTCCTGGTAATCAAGCCATGAGATTTTTTTTTAATATATTCAGTTATTACACTGCATCTCGTACAAATCATGTCAATTACAATTGCCACTCTATGACAGTTAAAATAATTGTATACGTTTTCTAGAATTTTCCATTGGCTTGGCTAATCAAGCTAAAAAAAATCAACACATTATTTGCATTAATTTTGTTTCTAGTCTATTTCTACTCCTAAATCATTTGTCCATCTACTTCAAAAGGCGGAACAGTAAGTATTTTAATAATAAATATACAAACGTATTCACACTGTAACATAATATAAGCATACTTCTAAAATAGTAACACGGGAGACTGTCTAGGATTAATCTGTGTGTGTGTATCGATGGATATGTTTGTTAAAATTATACTCATGTACAGTGCGTGTACGCTCTGAGATTTGTAAAGCTTAGATATTCAGAGGTGTTCATCTGCACGTTTTTTGTGTGTGTGTAGGTACATATATACATATTTAAAGACAGCAGCTTGTCTGTAGATGTCGGAAGATCTTGATATTTTATGCCTCCTCTACAGATAATTGTATGTTACTACGTTTGAATATTTGCTTATATTAAAAATCAGTTAAATAGTTGCCAGCAGAAAGGTAGAGCAAGTTCAGCGTCCAAATATTAGCCTTCTGCAGCACTGGCATCTCCTGCCTGATGCTGTCGCTTTGTTCCTTTACAAGCAAGAGCCAAATAGCCAGACCAGCTCGGCGGTCTGGTGCTGGCGCGGGATCCATCCCATTGTGCCTTTGCTTACCGGATCTTCATGGGGAGGGGGAAGGGTGATCATTTTATTTATCATGTATATATATATATTTTTTTTTCCAGAAAATGTAATATACTGCTCTGACTCTGAACTGTGGAACTGTTGTTTCTTCCCAAAAAGGGTTTGAGGTTTTTCCGTGCGTATTTACAATAGCTGCTAAATGAATGCAACAGGGGTGTGTGCAGAGGAAACAGAGAGTCAGTGTATGGTTTGAGAAAATACACATGATACTAATATTATTTCCTTTCTCAAAGAGGTACAACATGTCAAAGCAGCGCTGCAAAAGAAATAGCGAAGAGGCGTATCAGTAGTACATGAGCAATAACCAACTACAGCCCAGCGGTAGTATATGAGAAGGAATAACAAGTAAGGGATGTAGTAATTACATGAGGCGGAATAACGAGTAGGCATGGAAGCATTTGAGAAATAACAAGTCAGCTGGCAGTGGTATTTGAGGAATGACAAGTGAACATGACAGGATTATTTGAGGAATAATAAGTAAGCTTGGTGATATTATTTGGAGAATAACAAGTAACCAGTGGTGCTTTCTTTCGACACTTTCCCCTGCTGTTATCATGTGAAGAAGGTGCACAAAAGAATAAGTGGTCACAGGTTGCAAGGGTCAAGGAAACAAAATGTTTTTTTATGCAATAAGCTTCTACTAAACATGGCTTGAACAAATCATCCCTCAAAATGTAGAATTTATTCCTCAACTTTGCCTGGAGGTAAAAGTGGAAAGAACAGATTTTTTTTTTTTTTCCTCTGGCCCTGTGAGTCCTGACCATAGAGAATGAATGGCTTTAGAACTGTACCCAGACAGAAAAATCAATGCTTCATATCAGGAGGCTTCAGGGGTTAGACTCCCATGTTCATGTCAACAAGGCTATTGGTTTTCTTAATACTCCAAAGTTATCGTTTCCCTGCTGCAGGAACCCACCACTGTGACTTGTGTGGTCACAGCTTAACAAAAGCATTTTCCCTTGGCCAACCACCATGGTGGCAAAAAAAATTAATTGTTGATAAGGTGTGTATTTTTTCAAATAAGACCATTAACAAGCATGCAAAAAGTTAGCATTTACTGACAGGGTTTTCTCTATAAAATTAGGCTGGTTTATGTTTGCTGTGGGGGGTTGCTGCAGTACGTTGATTCATGTTATGAGCAAAAACCATTACTGGGATAAAAATAATAAGTCTTGGAGAACCGGAATTAGAGAAGGTGGCTCCCCCCGCCTCTCTCCCTGTCTGGATGTTCCTGCTCTTGGTGTCAAAGGCCTCAGCTGCCGGTGGCCAGATTCCCTCGGAGCTTAGTCATGTCACCGCTTTAGTCTGAGCGGGTGGGTTTGTTCTGCGGTCATCACTTCCGTGTTAATCACTTCTCCCTTGTCAGGAAAGTCTTACAGTTTGTCAATAGAATTATGTTACATGAGGTTAAAATCACGTTGCTTCAAATAATACTTTTTGTCATCATCAGGTATTAAATAGACTACCTGAAAATGAGACCCTGGTTGAATCTTTGTCAATTTAATTAGTATAACAACTATATTTGGTTTACGGGGTGGGAAGAAGCCGACCTCGTGCACTCTCGGAGGGAAAGCTGGCTGCTCTGGGGGGCCAGTATCACCGTGATTTACGTACAGAAACCTCACAGCTTTCAGGGCTGCGTCCACTTAGACGGGCTTTTCACGATCTGGGTAATTTGATGGCTCCCCCCCCCGCCCCATCTGTCCCCTCCTCAAATATGTTACTGGTGCTTTGTTTTTTCCCTGATGGTTTTTTTTCCTGTGCTGTCTTTAGTGACACAGTGCTAACACTGAAAACGCTAGCGGCTACAGTGAGCATTGCTCACCCAGAGCAATCGGATGAAAAGGCAGTGCAGATGTAATTTGTTTTCAATGGCTGTTTCAAAAGAATAATTGTGGTGACATTGTGGGATCAATATTATAGATTTTTGTTTTCAAGTACACTGTATGTGTGGTGCTAAGGGGAGGCAGGAAATATAACACTGCAGCYTGAATACAATAAAAATGGATTGAGGTCTGCGGGTGCTGGCGGCTGGTAGCCACCGCGGGCCGGGAGCGTCGGCGGCGGGATTACGGCGCCCGGCCTTGTGCCGCGCTCCGCCTGCGGGCCCCCCTGCGGCTCCCGAGGGCGCCCGCGGCCCGGCAGGCCTTCCGGGACGCTCGCCGCTCCCGCCGCCGTGCCGGACAGAACCGGTTTAGGGCACCGGAGAGACCCCTCCGGAGAGCTGCCCGCCCGCTGCAGCGCCGCGGCCGGGCAGCCCAGTGAGCGTCGCTTTCAAACGCCCGGAGAAATCCGAGGCGGTGATCAAGGACTCCCTGCTTTAAGGGTTTCATGCATCAGCGTAACTAGACAAAAAACGTCGTTCCCAGGGTGAAAATTGTATTAACAAAGAATTAGTAATAAAGCTGAATAAATGTAATGAGATGTGAAAAAGCGTGTGTAGCACTTTTCTTTTCTTTCTTTCTTTTTCTTTCTTTTTTTTTTCCTTTCTGCCTTTCATAATTAGGCCCAGAAAAAAATGGAAATTCAGACAAAACACTTTCCTCGTTACCAATTTAAATATTACAAATTTAAGTGTGGTGTTGTTGGACAGCCAGTTGTTTTGGGGTTTTCTTCTCTTCCAGAGGTGAGGCCGCTTCCTTTGGTGCGGGTCGCAGCCTTGGAGGGAAGGCTCCTGCGAAATGGTCGTCAGCTGCTTCTCCCTGGAGCCAAGGTAAAGTCCCGGACGCGCTCTCGCCGGATGCTGCCCTCTCTTCCCTCGCTCTTACCCAAACTCTACTGACAGCCTGTGCTACAGGGGTGGCCCAAAATCCTCCTTTGTTATTCTCACAAGCTATTTATCATATTTATTAAATCACATAGATTCCTACCATAAGTTGGAAAAACAGTATGTGCTTAATTTGGACCAATTAATTCCACAACAAATACGCTCTCTCTTGGCCGCTCTTTTAAACCAGAACATCAAACAGCTGTTCTCTCATCCCAGCAAAGCTAGTATGGAACTTTTTTAGTCAGCTTTTACTAGTGAATATTGGATGAAACAAGACACCAGACACTTACAGGGATATATTTCAACCAATAAATCCTGCTAATTTATTGATGACTCAAAGTATGTAAGAGAAACTTTATTTCATGAAGTTTTTATTTCTACATTTTGTAAATCCTTAGACGGAACAGGCAGTAATCTCCAGTTCCTTTCTGTATCCCAAAGTTCTGTTCCAGAGCATAAAACCCCTTTCTGACACTGAAATAATAGTCAATTCTACTTGGAAAAACAAATTAGGGAAAGTAACATTGTGTAATTAGGGCAGTTTTAARCCTCCTACTTGGAGATTGTTATGGGTCTGGAAACATAAGCTAAGCTTGAACGTAGTCATGTATGTTCAGTCTACATAAATACATATCCCAGATAACTATATTATTTACATTCTGGCTGGTTTTGTCAGAAGCTAAGGAAGCTAGGTGACACTATATGTGTACATGTATTATCCTAAACAAAAGACTAGAACAATGGCGTGCTTAGGCCAGAGGAGGCAAGTATTTGGAAATGAGGAAAGGCTGGGCAAGCCTTGAGCCCGTAATCTAGCCTGGAYGACTCTGTGAAGTGCCTGGTGATACAGGGCTCCGTTTCTTGGAGAACAGAGAACGTACTGAAGCTTTGCACTGAGCTGTTATAAAGCCGGTGGATTCAGTCTGTAAATAGTTCTATATCTCTGATCCTCACCCCAGGCTCAGAGGAGGTGAGGCATGTCTGGAAGTGTCCTATGCCCATGCAAGTGCTTTTGCTGCACCAACATCTAGGTGCTATTGGAATCTAGTGTGACTTTGGACTGATGTTGCCTGCAACTGTACCTGGTCTCGAGTTATTGCAGACGTAATTCTGAGACACGGGTGGAGTTGTGGCTGTGAATTGCATGTACAAATGCTTTATGAATTTTCTCTTAATTTTTCAAAGAATAAGAAATATTATGCAAAGCATTTGCCTCTGTGAACTTCTAGTAAAGGTTTGGACGGTTACTGCAGCACTTGTAAGAACAAGTGTGAGTAGCCTTCCCCATGTTTGCTCTGTTGCTTAGCTTTTGGTCTTTGTCTTTACAGTCCCTGAGGGCAAAGGCTATTTGAAGCCAGCATTTGTGTTAGCATGGACTGTCTCCAGGAAGTGTGGGGGGTGCAAAAATCCAGTTCATGACCTCTCTCTTTGCTCCATGTTGGCTGACAGAACTAGGCCAGCAAAAGCTGTCTTGCCCATCACATCCCTTTCAAATGTGCACGAGGGCCATTTGAGCTTTCTCTGTCTTGCGATGTACTGACTGGGAGGTGGCACAGTTGGGCGCTGCACTGCCATGCCTCACCCATTTCACCGTTGTCCCMTGACTGCAGGGTGTAGCCTTACATATATACCACTGCTGGAAATGCAGACACTGCCTCCGTGYGAGACTTTGATAATTAAGATGGTATAAACTTTTGCTAGTACAGTGCTCTGTCATTTACTTTTAAAGCATGAATGAGTTATTTGAGCCAGTGCATAGCTTACTGGCTTGGGAAGGGCAGCAAAGCCTTGTAATCAGGGATTAGCTCCCCAGTGGGAAACGCAGAGGCACCTGGACTGGGTTGGATGCATTGGYATGGTACTGTTGTGCTGCCTGAGCCCATTTCTGCCTGCTAAATCTCTGCTTAGAGAGGTCTTTGTAGTAATGCAGCTTTGCCCATGGTCAGAGTTTATGTTGTGCTTTGCTTTTGCTCTCCCAATCCCTTGCTGCTCTTGCTGTGCTCTGTTGCTTTTGGTGTCCTTCACCATCACAATTTCCTTAGTAAAAATAAAGTATGTTAGCTTGGGGCAAAGCTGCCACACAGTGACTAAGGATCCACCATTTTGCCTTCCCCACCTTTTCAAGCGTAAAAGAGTTTAATATGGAAAAAGCATATGCTCCTTGGGTTCAGACAAAGTCATTCCTACAGGCTTTTTTGGTAAATTGAATATTACATTATTTGTATTGTTTTTGCATAGGGACAAGCAAACCTGAATTCCAGGGACGCATATGGGCCAGCTAAATGTATTTGTAACTGGAATAAGGCATGTAATCACTATCTACAGTCTAGTAATAAATTTAARATTAATGCAAACTGTTAATACTCTATTTTGCTTACTTTCTTTTAGCCTATTCTGTATTTCTGAACAGATGTGTGAAAAAATGAAAGTTGCGTATTCACCATTAACTGTGCRTTTCTCAACTTTTGAGTTGATTAACTTTTAATAGGTATCTATATTAACTTTCTGGAARAAATTTTCCTGTTCTTTAAAGGGAAATGAATAAATGGTATCTACCTTACTCAAGAGAACTATTCTCTCCTTCAAATTGGTGGTTCATTATTTTTCATAATAAATAAATAAAGATTGCATATTTGAACTTTTGGCCAATAAGACTTTTAAACTACAAAAATTTTGGTAAATAAAACATCAAACAAAAATATACTTTTAAAAGTATGTGAACTGATCCATAAGCCAATAACATTTTTGTGAGATAATTCCAAACTTTATGTAATGTGATGCATGGATCTATACTTTGAATGAGAAATGCTGCTAAAATATTTGCAATTTTGTTAAAATGTAGGGCCTGAATCGTGATATTGACATGAACAAATTAAAGAGCATACAGTGTATATTAGCTGAACAAACAATTGCAGTTTTGGGAACTCAAACCTCTTAAAAATCAAGAGTTGGTCAAAATCACAAATTTGTTTACATTTTTTTCCCTGAAAATAGCATAGTAACTGAAATATTTAAGTTACTTGCATGACCTTTTAGTTTGACTTGAAATATCTATTTTGTCAGTCTCAAACTAATGCAGCATTCACCATTTTATTGTAAATTGACACTTTTGTGCACTGAGTAGTTTTTAGTTTTGAAAATTTCTTTCATATTTTGTACACGAGGCTGAGAGGATAATCAGTTGCTAGTGCCCTAAGCTGTACTTTCTTATTTCTTCATTTATTTTATTATTTTCAATGTGATGAAAGATTTCCTGATTTATCAAATTAAATTTAAAACATTAAATATTTAGTAAAAAAATTTTTAAGAGGCAAAATTTTGCATAAGTCAAAAATGCAAATGTCCCTATTGAATATGCTATAGGTGTTGATACACTGCAATTAATGGAGTTATATGCATCAATGCCTGTTTTCTATGCCTACAGAAATTGTTCACAAATTATTGTTTTTAAAAGCTGGTCACARGTGGGGAAAATAGGATAGCAAGGGAGGGCATTGGCTTTCTCCCAGGTACTTTGTCTAAACATGAAAATCCAATATCTGATGTTTACTTCATTAATGTAATCTGACTTGTAGTCTAAGAAATTCTGCCTGGAAAAAAGCATTTCCTTTCAGCTTGTGGCTAACAATGTGGAGCAGGAGCACCAGGTTAAAAGAACAGCAGATGAAATAAATATAAGCATATAAGATACTTCAGCGGGAACAGAATTACCTTCAGAAATGTCACCTGTTCTCATTGTTTTCTGCAGTTTCTTCTCACAGAAGCTCTGCCATGAGAAAAGAAAGGCATCATTCTTGGTGGTTTTTAACAGGTTTTCCTCCTATCTGATTAGGATAACTTTTTTCTGGATGACATTCTGTGGCAGATGGATTAAGCACTTAAACCGAACAGTAACATATGAGCGTAATGGTCAAAGCGAAGTAGTGTTCTTCTCTTTTGAAGGAATTTGTAAAAGAATGGGTGAAGTTGAGGCAAAGATGCTGTAGCAACCCAGAGTAATGTAATCCCAGATGGGTAATCGAACAGCCAGAAATGACCACCAACAGGATAAATGAAGAATTTGGAGAACTGACTATGTGTAAAAAACCTGAATGTTTACCCTAGCAGAAAATACACTTTCATAGCTGTTTTTTATGCCCAAGCATTACTACTTGAGAGTCACTGCGTTTTATGAAAACTTTTATTAACATTTCCGAGTGACCTTACCCCCATTGTGTTTTTATCAGTCCCAAGAGCCATAACCTATTTAAAATATTTTTTATCTTTATAAACACAATAAAGTAAGCTGTCTTGCACGTAGATTTGTAGATCTCATTAGAGATACTTTTTAAAAAGGTACTCCATCTCTTGGGTAGATAATGACAGGTTGTAATCTTGGCATGCAAAGTTTTCAGACAGGAACGGTTTGTTAAAATAGATTGTTTAATCTTTCCAGCTTTGGTTTGGAGGGGATGCACTTTTTAATTGCAATTGAACACAGCATTATGACTTGAATGAAAGGCAAGGGCAGCTGAAAAGGAATGCAGTGGCAATATTGGACAGAGGGTATTCCAGGTGAAAAAATAGCAAAAATATTTGTTTAAGATTTCAAGTATTATCAAAGTCATGCAAGAAAAATGGCAATTTTAAAACTCATTAAAGTTAACATTTGTCTGTATTGTAAATGAGGTATTTTCCCTAGGGGAGTTAACAATGTTGGTGGTGTAAGATGGGGGTAATTTTTCAGATGTACTGTTTCCAATGGGCCAGTGTCCTAAGGCTTTGCTTTAAATGGCCTTTTTATGCAGTAGGATAATGGGCAGTTTGTGCATTGCTAAATCAACCCTATTTTGTTAGGAATGTTACAGTCAGGGCACTTACAATTTGTCAGAGGAAATGCAGAACATCTCTACAGGAGTCTGTTTAAGAGGACATCATTTCTCGATAAGCTCTTGCTTAGGTCAACATGCAGCGCTGCTCTTACACTATTCCCCTGTTGCTTCTGCCACACGGGAATGCTCTGATTTATTAGGATTGCASAAGTCATGTCCTCCGCCTGACTGAACCCACAATGTGGAAATTTTCTCCCCCCTCCAACCCTCTCCCTCCCCTTATCAAAACGAAATATAGAGGGTTACTTTAAAGCCTTCATAAAGTATTTCTAAGAGGACTGTTTCAATGAAAGGAACTACCCGTATGTTGTGCAGTATCGTTATTGTATGGCTGCATGTTWTAAATACGTCAGGGCTACTTTTGTTGGGGAAAGACTGGTTTTTAAGAGCATCGACTGTAGCTGTGTTCTGTTAGTTTACTACTGTAAAATGCCAGTGATGATGTGTAAAGGTGAAATGAGAAGACTGTATGTGATATAAAAATACCAACTAACAGCATGTTAGTTTTTAACCAGGCTGTGCGAAACCCAAGCATCAACAAAACCCCCAAAGTCAAAGCAAGTTGMAATGCTGAGTGTTGTTAAGGTATGTCCTGTCAACTTTTTAATTATCTTTCAAATTGTGGAGATATTCCTCTGATAAAACTAGCTTAATGAATGATGATTTTTTAGTCAAATCTGTTTTAAAAACTATGCCCAACTCAATGTTATGCTCATTTCCCATTTGGTAAAGGTGCTAATACTCTGTCATTCAGATTGATCTTTTGGTTTATTTCAGCACCGTGATATTTTAAACTTAATGCAGCTGAGGAATTTTTAATGAAAAGAAGAAAGCGATGAAAAACTTGGTAATTTCGTGTTTGAAACCAGTTGTAATAGGAGAAATGCAGAAAAAAGTTGGAAGGGGTCAAATCTATTCCTCTCTTTATTATCCTATAGCACTGTGAATTCAGCACTCTGAATTTGAGCTCAGCATCTTTTACCTCCTCTGCCCAGAGATGTAATGGTAGGGTTTCCCCTGAAGGGCATCCTGGGTATCTGTGAGTTGCCTTCTTGGAGCTGAAGTAACTCTGTTATTCTGATTGACCTGGACCCATTCCTTATGGTTTCTTCCTACTCTTTGAACTACTGTCTAGCACTGTGTTACTTCACCTCTGCCTTTCCAGCTGTATATCTTCCTGTGATCTGGATCTATCTATAGATGCTATAGGGTAATGGGGTAAGCAGGATCTTCTTCTTTTATATATATATGTATATATTTGGTAGTAGTTCGTGCATGTTTATCTGAATTTGTGTGAACTGTACAAAGATCTTTCCCCTTTTTGTGGATTTGTCTGTTCAGCTCTTCAACCAGTGGAATGATTGAATGAAGAACAGAGATTCCTGGAGCTGGTAATGAGACAAGAAAAAGCACAGAGTGGGAATCCATAAAAGCAGGGGTTCTGTTTGTGTCCCTTGTTAATGTTTTCTCTGTCTTCTGTCTGCACAGAAACATTTCTTCTGTGCCACTGCTGAACCTGAAAACTGTAGTGGGCATTAGTTAATGGGACAAGCAATCTATAAGCAGGGCACCTGAGCTAGCAAGGGTGCAGGGACAGGGCTGAGGTGGAGAATACTGCTGCATGGGCTCCGTGCTGACCACGGATGGCACATGGTGGTGAGCAACACAAGTACCCTCTGTGGCACTGCAAACTGGTGTGGCTGCACTCCAGTTCTCCAGTTTGATGTGGAGGTAGCTAAATCATATGATTAGACTGAGCAAATTATTTTGACATAATATCATATAGACATTGCCTTGAGAAGAGAGAATTTGATTTTCAGAAGTGCTGCATATTTGCAAAGTTCAGCTGCCTGAGGATTGTTTTGAGAAAACTCTAAGCTGTTGTTTAGTTAATGATGGAAATATAAATACTTTCTTTGTTCCTTGTCTTTTATGTTATAATTTTTAAGAACACTAAAGAACTATAAGAAATTTGTAAGAAACTATAAGAATTAAAGACAAAAAAGTCTCAAAATAGTATTTAGACACAGGCAAATTCTATTACGTGGAATAACAACACATGACAATTTGTCTCCAGAGTAAAATTTGCTTTAATAAAGTTAGTAGCAGTATTTTTATGGAAGTGTTAAGTGGATATTTAAGAAACTAGTATTATAATATGAAATTTGTCACTTTGTAGTCACTAATTGACAACTAGTTATTTTTCGTTTACTGTCCAGTATAAAATTATTCTGGTAGTCTCCATTAGTTTTGTAGAGTATTACAAAGAGCACTATTTGCATGTGCATGACTCATTAAAAGCCTCAGAGGAGAGAACAACCCAAGTACTTTCTTCCCCCCAAAGTCAGCTCTCAAATCTGCAGTTAGGGAGGTATCCATTTTATTTATAGTACCATCACCTCCTGTAAAATCTTAGATTCCATTAAAAGTATCTAGTATTTTTGCCTATATTTTGATATGAAAATCTTTCAAACTTGGTTGATTTTGTAGCATCCTTGGGGTAACTGGATTAGTCCTAGATGATCGAGCTAAAAGGAGAGACCTACCTTATTTAGATTTAATTAATGAAGTGTTAGCTCTGAAATCTAATGATGGCATTAAACTGACACTGTAATTTTTTATGTCATATCACATCCTTTTTGCTGGAACATCCAGGTACTTTAGAATCTGTGCTTTATTAATACACTTCAGTCTTTCAGGAACTGGGAAAGACAATCTGTTCCTTGGCTTCAGCAATGCTATGGGACAAAAGCTTTTATTGGAAGCATTTTGGTGGTCTCTTTTTTAGGTGACCACATAGAAGAGATTATTTTTCAGGAAAATACAAGCTGAAAATATTATTGTTTTCAGCAAAGRATAGTAGAATATGGCTTGCATTTTATGCTTGTTTCATCTTTTGGGTATGTATTTAATGAAGTTTGGTAATCTGTCAGATTTACTATGCCTTTCATTACTGAATATATTGGTAGTAGCCCATAAAGAAATTTTTCTGTGCTCAAAATGCATTGAATGTAAAYAAGCAAACAGCAGAAAAGCAGTTACTTCTGAGAGGTGGCATGAACTGTAGCAGCTCTAAATACAAGTTGAAATTTGGGCTGTTGAAAGAGTCCAGGCAGTGATGAGAGGTGGCTTTCAATCACTGAGCTCAACTGTGGTGCCTTCATACTGAAGGATCTCTATTCAAAATTGCTGGACTACAGAAAACAACTTTAGAAGATGTATTACAGTTATGCAGTGAGAGAGAGGAAGGAAGGCCCAAACTGCCAAGAGGAGRGGGGCTATTCTGGAGAAACGAGATTAACTTTCAATAACTTAACAGAACTGGACTGATTGTAACAGCAATTCACCAGATAACGGCAGGTGATAATTCCCAAATCATTCTCATTTAATTCTAAAGAAAGAGCCCATCTCCACTATTCAAAATAAGAAAACCCCCAAAGATACCAAATATTCAAAGACTGTGCTTTAGCAAAATACTGAAGATCAGGTGAGAGGGATGGATGTGAAAAAGAGTCGAACTGAATTGCAACTGCACTGGAGAAAAAACTAAAGTAAGAAATGGATAAGCAGAAGGTGTCAGRTCATTCCTGCTTTTAGTTGTATGCTCCACCAGAAGTGGCATGAACTTTTTTTAGTTTTGTTGTTAGTTGCATACAGTACAAAATATAGTGTTGAATGAATACCGATAATTAAAATGAAGGGCTGATTCTCAGCCCAGGAAGAAGAGGAAGCGTCATCCCTTCACTGCAGTCATCCCTGACCTTGGAGCCTCTGCGTTGCTGAGAGGCAAGTCAGAGAGCTGCTTAACCGGTGGCTAAACCGTGCTCTGCTGGGGAGAAGAGAAGCAGCTAGGCTGCCTTTTTGCTCCTGACACCCCCCATATGCTAAGATGGTGGATGGCAGTAGGAGAGCTGGCACGCTTGCAGCACTGTTGCCAGTGCCAGGGGAGTAATCTGTTGGCTATTTAAGCCTCTTTGCTAGTTCCTTTTTTCTTCCCAAGTAGTGCTAAGAGGCTAGTCTTCACAGAAAATCCAGCTCCTTGAGTGTGTGAAAGTGCAGTCTRTAGGAGGGGTCTGAAACTTATGCTTGTTTTGAAACTGCATTTTGAATACTGATTTTAATATACAGTAAGAAAATGTACCTCCTAAACTACCAAAGACTTGAGTGCATTAGCACTTGCTTGGAAATACTATAGCTGCTGTGTCTTTGTTAGGTCTGTAGGTACATACATACACTACACCAGAACGTTCAAATAAGAAAATTAAAGCAGAAACAACAACAAAAAACTTCATATTTTCTCTGTTAATAACACTGCTTGTTAAACAAAAGTTGGCATAGCATCCTGGTGTGAAGTTGCCAAGAAAAGATTGTTAATTTGGCATAAGCTTTAAATTGTTTTATTCAGTATCATGTGAAAATAAGAAGAATTGTATCTATTTCTATGATTTGTACTGCTAGTGAAAAGGACGATTTACATCACAAGGAGAGGAGAGTTTGTGCCATTGGGGGAGGAGTTCACGTTCATTTGACAACTGCAGTACTTGGCAAACAGATATAGTAAACTTGGAGGCAAGCAGCAGCGAAAATATCCTGCAATGTTTTGCTGGAAGAAGCAAAATAGAACAGAATCAATCATCCTTTCAGTGAGAGTTTAAGGTGACTTGGGCCTCGCTGTGAGCTCTGCAGAAGATCATAGACCCTTCTTCCCTGGTCATAGAAGACTTTTCTTTAAGTAGGGCTGGTGCTGGGCTCCTTTTTATAAACTGAGACCTCCATCTTCTGGGGCTTAGTAGTCTCTATGAAGTTAGATGCTGCTGTAGAAGGGAGTTGTCTTCATCGCTTTGGAGTGAAGTGGGCGGCTCCTAGGGCATGGAGCTCTCCTAGACAGCATTGCTAGATAGCCCAAGAAAGCTTCGAGACTGGGGAAAAGGACCCTTGAACTGCACAGGCAGTTTGACCTCTTTGCTCTATTGTAATGCTGTAAGGAGCTGGATGGTTTTGGTCTTTACCCGCCCACCACACACACACACACAAAAAAAAAGGGGGGGGGGGGCTGGTTTTGTGAATTCTTTGTGTCCTTCCATCTGTCTGTCTGTCTATGGATGATGGGGAGTTGTCCTGGCAATAATGTAGCAGTTTCTGCCCAGTTCGATTTCTATGTGTGTGAAGACTTGTCTTTACATCTAACTTTTACATTAGAGCTCAAATTAAAATGATATTATGGAATATGTGCAATAAAATGCTGAAGTCAGTTTGCTTTTTGCCACTGATCTCATTTGGACCAGAATTTTAACTGAAGTGGCTGGAGATGGGGATGTTTTTTGTGATGGCTTCCTAGTGTTGAAACCACTTTCTTCACAGCTAGAGTGAAGCTACAGAGGTTGCACAGGAGTGCAGCAGGATTCAGGGGTGGCAGAAATAAACGCATTTTGATTAGGACAAATACAACCGCACATAGCTTGGTAAGGTGGCATAACACATTAGCACCTCCATTCCTATCGTGGCTCCTCTTTGCCAGAAGCTGCTGCCATTCTGGCAAGGAAGGGTAGCAGAAGGGAAAATGATGTTGTGCTTCAATTATTTCCATTCACAGTCAAGCACATTAATTAAAAACAACAACAACAAAAAGCATAAACTAAAAAAACCTTCACTGTCCAGGAGATAGGGCAGCTGCAATGCAAACATATTTTCTTTTACTGCAAGTGTGACAACCTCTGATAGAGAAGCAAAAAGGACAAATTGGAATAATAATCCCTTAAACCACTCCAAAATGATTTATTAGGGGATAGCTGTCAGGACCCAAAAGAGTAGTAGTTGAGCACAAGAGAGTAATGATGGTGATGTACAAAGAGTTTAATAGCAAATGGATCAGTTAGCCTTTTTCTAGTATATATTTGAAATGCAAAGATTGGAAAGTCTTTTTGTCTTTTTGAAGTATTTTTCTGAAGTCTTTTTTTGCAAAGAGAACTCAAAAGAGTTTGTACCAAAAGAGTTCTACAGAGACCGAGAACTACACTTTTGGTTTGTAGTTTTGACTGATACTGAAATTATTGCTTTTAAAAAAAAGACCAAGAAAGGCATACCGAAGGAAGAAGGTATCTTTGAACCTAATGTATAAATGATTAGGACCCTTGTGGTACCTCCTCCTTACTGGCATATTTAATGTGCAGCCTTGAAATACCAATTCAGATATTTGAATTAAATTTGRATAAAATTCCACTTGCTTTTCTCCCCGTCTGTGGATTTGTGTGGATTTTGCTGAAATTTGCTGTTCTCTTTATTTTGTCCATTACACTGCTGTGCTATACAGTGAGAGAGCAGCCAGTTATCAGACACAGGGACTGAAGGGGCAGATGAAGATAGCCTTCTTGTACCATAAGAAGTGGGAGGTGAAGCAGCAAAGAAGACAGGACGACTGATTCCAGGAAGATAACATAGTAGCTTACAACATGGAGGACAAGAGAGATCCTTAAAGGTAAAAGAACTGACAAAATTTCACAGCATGCTCTAGTGGGAGATGAGACTCCAAGGGAAACATCATGCCATGCAAGAAACAAGCTTTCATTGATCACAACATGCCACGATGTTTCCATGATAGCACTGTCTAGGAAACCATTAACAGTGGTGAGAGGAGAATACAATAACTGCCAACTTTTTGTTTGTTTTAAGAGGTACACATTAAAAATGCATCTAAAATAAGAGACATAAAGAATCTAAATAACATTATTAAACTTCTGGTAGATGTGACTCTCCAGGGATGTTTACATATGCTTTTGAAGAAAATTTGAAAAACATTAGGTTTTGTACTTCCAGCCTTAATTCATCACTCTATTTTGTTCTGTTTAAAGAAATCTATGTAGAATTATCAACTTACTCAAAATAAGCCCAAAATAGAAGACTGAGCTTTATAAACATTTTACATATTTGTGTTTAATTTGTTGAAAATAGTATAAAATCTGCTCACATTTGGCATCCCAAATACAAATATTGGTAACCCAATCCCTTGATTCAATATCATTTTTTTAACAGTATGGTTTAGCAGTCTTCCAAATGATATTGTGTACACTTTTATTTTAGAATAGGAAAAAAGTATTAGATATTTCTTTGTACCATATGAAGATAAATTGAACTACTGTGTTACTTTCTATGCACATCTGTATTCACTGTGGAAGAAAAAGAATAGACAACCAACAATTGTATTTGGAAATATATTCACTTTTCAGGGCAAAAATTGAACTGGGAGATCATAAGTAGAGGAGTTTTTTTCCTTTAAAATGTAATCATTCCATGTTCTAATACATGAGGGTTAAATGCAGAGCTTTTAAGCTGAGAAAATATGCAGTTCATGTAAAAGATTTGATAGTACTATATACCCACCAAAAGCTTAAACGTGCCTGACTGGTTTTATGGAAGCCACTAAATTAGTCTTTCCTTTACCTTTGACAGGTGAGAAGCAGTTCTTGCATGACCGGTGGCTATCACCATACGTTTGCTACCAAGCAGGTGAGGCTTTCAGTTTCAAAATGATGACTGGTAAGAAAAACAAGATGTCTTTCCTGGTTATAAATTTAACTCTTCTATGATTAGTCTGGGCCAATTAGGACACCCCTGGGGTTCAGACTATGGCTCAAGTACAAGCTTGAAAGCCTGATTAGCTGAGGTCTCTTGATACTTGTTCTTGGTAGTAAATGCTAGCACATATAGTATTGATTTTCATTTAGATATCTTAATGTTTTCAGACAATCCTAGCAGATGTGGGCTGAACTCAGATCTACGAGAGTGCTGGGCTGCAATCTGCAAGCATTTTTCTTGCCATTTTGTTTCATTTTTCCTAAACTTAACTGATTTGGAATCAGGAGATATAAATGAAAAATGCAGAGTTTGCCTATCAATCATGGCATGTACAAACATTGCTACTGCCCTTTTCTAACATCCTATTACCACTGGGTAGTTGGCTAGTCAAACAGGAATAAAAATTACACTGCAAACATCATAAGTTAGGCTTGATTTGTTGAGCAAGAAGCCTGACAATTCTGTAAGAGTTATATACCTCAGCCTCGCTGAAAATCAGCCTTGTTATGGCTCTGGTACGTCTATAAAGATTGTTCATTTCATATAAAACAGCTACCTGCACTGAAAGGCCTGAAAGGAAGAATGATGCTGGTTATAAATATAGAGGAAAATCTATTTGTCTGCCCCTTCGTGCTGTTAGCAAGTCACACGATGCAGCCCTTATGCTGTTCCTAGGCAGCAGGGGGAGTTTTCCATGGCCACCTTTTGCTTTCATCTTCTGGCCTGGACTGAAGCACATCATCTCTCTTTGTCATATGAGATAAAGCAATGAAGTGTGACCAGTGCCACTGCATTGCACTCTGCCCACCAGGAGCACGTTAATGATAATGAAAAACTATACTGCACCACATTTAAACTAAATGTGAGCGTAAGGCTGTCTGTCGGCAGACTGGTATAACAGTTAATGTCATAAAAGATAAATAGAAATTATTAGAATTGGCTTGGAAGGGATTTTTTATAGAGCAGGGTTGTATTCCTTTAAAGATACATTATCAGACTGTTAAATCTAATTTCAGGCTACTGGGCAATTAAAATGATTAACATTTTTTACTCATATAGTTCGATTCATTAARGTTTTAAACACCCTTTACACACTATTTATGTTGAAAATAGAGAAATAACATGTTAAAATGTTTTGGATCATTAATCATTCAAATTTGCTGTGTAACTACTTTCTCAAAAATCTTAGAACCACAGTGAATATTTACAAACCTCAGAGGCATTCTCAAAAAGATGAACAAAATCAAATTCCACACCTGCTATGTCCAATAGACCTTTGATAACTCCCAGGCCCTTTATGTTTGCRAGGAAAATCAGCTAGAAAATTCCCAAAAGGTTGTTTTAAAAGTTATTCTGCGTAGAGGCTCTTATGAGTCTTAGTTGTCTTCACGGGGGGGCTTTGCTGCCTTTTTTTGTATTGAAAAATAGCAACAGGGCACTGTTATTGAACTTAACAGGAACTCCATGTGTTAAGTCTTGTGTACTGAAATTAAAATATACTCTGAGTCTGGCACTTAGTGTGTCAGATGGAATTTAGTATCATCTACTGACAAACCAGTTTATTAGATGGATATAAGAAGAGATCTTTGGGCTAGTAAATGCCGCCATTAGTTAGAGGTGAAACACCCACCTCCCTTCTGTGTTGGCATTTGTAACAACCTCTGAAACACTAGGAAAATAATCATGAAGTCAGTATATACAGTATGTGACAAGACAGTTATAAACCATATATTAATGCTAGTCTTTCAAAAATATTAACTCAGTGTGCTTCTTAATGGTTTGAAGCACTGTAATTTTTTGATTTCTGCACCTACTAGAAAGGTCTGAGCCTTTTTGAAAGAAATACTGTAAGTCACAGTGGGCAGCTGGATATAATCTAGACTGTGGTCCCACATTCTGGGATGCCAGATATCTAGGTTCACACAGCGGTAGAACAAGTGGCCCAACACTTTCAACTGTGAATTACTTCACATTGAACTAGGTAAGCAAAATCAATATGTGCATGCCAGAAGTTCAAAGGGCACGTGGGCCTATGCATGTCGCTGAAAGTCCAGCTTTTCAGATGGGACATGGGCTAGATAACGCTGAACAAGTGTGGTCATTGCTCTTTCTGTGGTACTATTAAGAAGAGGAAGAGCTAATTATAATCAGCCTCTTTGAATCACTCAGGAACTTAACTAGTGTGTCAAAAATGTAGATAATATTAAACAGGAAGAAGCAGCTATATTTTCCTGGTTGGTAGCGTAATCCTAGYCCCAATACCATATTTCGTATATTAGTGTCTTTCACTTTGAGCGTACTGGGGACTATTTGGGCTCCCATTTAGATGCCTACTTTAGAAGCCCTAATTTCTGAAGCAGACAGCAGAGAGATGGCTTCCTAACTCAGGTGTTCTGGAACTCGTCTAATTTTCTTTGCAGACTTTCTGAGAAACCCTGCCTCCTAATTTATTCACTTGAATGAGATGCTCAATTGCAGTTAGAGACAATTGCAATAATCATAGGGTTATCAGTAAATAACATACTGACAACAAATGTGTACCTAATCAAATGGCCTGTCTCCTGGTAAGATTTGACAGCAGGAGAGGGTCAGCTAGCTGTGGAGGATCCACACAACTTTCTGAAAGTTTTCTTTTTCTTTTTTTTTTTTTAACCTCTCTGATTTGATAATTTGTTCCATTACTCTTACTCTCAGTGTAAGACTTCCCGACACAACAAGTGGCTCACTATTCAGAATCAAACCGTGCTATTTTACAGTCCAGTGTACTGTATCTGATGCAGTTCTAACTCCAGACGATAAAGGAAACTGTCAGCCTCTATCATGGAGGATGTTTCTAATGCTATTCCATCAGTCATTTCAAGAGCAACATGAGCAGAGCCTTTCCCTTGAGACTGACAGCTGTTATCATCTCTGCAATACTATAAGCTTTTGCTGACTTAGGGAACAGAAATCCCAGAGGTACTCCTGAAATCCATGTCAGCGTGTGGTGCTCTAAGCCAGTTCACTGAACTGCATATGCAGAGGCACTATGCAGTTGTGGGATCGGRCTGAAAATTAAGGGCTGTTCAGATGACGAATGTACAGATCATCCTATTTCCCAATGATTCATTTGCTTAACTTTTTTCTTCTCTAAATCCTTATGGAGGGAGGCCAGGTGGAGAAATACTCTCCTTAACTTGGACTGAGGTTACTACYTGACTTTTTACTGCTCTCAGCTGAGCCCCATGTCTGTGTTCTATTCAAAAGTCAGTGACTGCAGCACACTCAGGAGCTATCTGGTGTTGCTGTGGTAGTTGCTCCTTCTGCCTCTCTCCTTCTAGACTTTTCTGAACTAAAAAGAGATTCTCTTTTTATCCTAGGACAGGAAGAACAGGAAATAATACACCTTTTTTTTTTTTTTTTTTTTTTTTTTNCCCCACCAGAATTTTATTCCTCATTTTGATTTGTGATAGAGTTTTGGCCATCTCATTGACCTAGCTGTGCTTGGTTGCATGGCATTTGTATTGGTGCTGATGCTCAGGGTACCTTTGCTTAATCCTAGCTCTCCTTGGGTGTGTTGGAACTGTTTCCCTGCAAGTTTTTTTTTGTGGGTGAGATCCTCTCAAAGCATTAGTCAGAAAAGAGCACTAAGTCAAAAATATAAACCTAGAATACCACAAAACCTCACAGACATCAGTGAAATACAGAATACAAAATTCGATCCAGGTCTCTGCCTTTTCTATTGYGCTAATAATCAAAATCATGCTTACGTAACATAGGGATGACTTTTATTGTTGGTATATCTGGAAATTATTTTTTTCTTTGAGTGTTTTAAACTACTTATGCCTCCCATTGATTTTGATTATTTACTGTTTGACAAGGGGAACACAGGCAGCCCATGCTGTGCGAAAGATCAGAGGTGCCTTTATTCCTCAAGGCTATTGCCTTCTTTAATTCTTTAGYGTAGGAGCAGTGAACTGATTGCATTTTCTACTATTTGACACTTTGTTTCACATTTCTTCATCAAAATATTGTAACGCACTCCTTTTTTTTTTAAGCAAGCTGCTCTGAGAATTATGGTCTTTTCGTCTTGGCCGTCATTATAAGCCTTCAGTGACTTGTAAGAGCAACTTTCAGCCACTATTCTGATGAATCGTCTTTTAGTTGAACTGGATATTGTTGAGTATCTTTTTAATCCACTTTATGTGCTTTTCTTTTTTTTTTTTTATTGGCATTAGATTTATTTTATATTTAATCATCACATGATGTAACACAAGGGCAGATGTTCTTTGAGTATTTCTTCAGCCAGGATAGCCTTAGAGGCCTAAGGGGAGATTTTCTAACTGCAAACACTGCATGCCATATCTGCAAGTACAGAGTACATTTTATATATATATATATATATATATATGTATGTATGTTTGCAAACAAATAAATGTACAGTCAATTTGGGCATATAATTATGTGTGCACGTTTTTGAAAAATAGCTCCTTGGACAGACGTGTTTTACAATGATGGGAAAGAAGCCAAAAAATATGAGTGCTTAGAATCTTAGTACTTTCCAAGCAATCCACTTTCTTTTAGAAAAAATGGTTAATACAAGTATCTAAAATAGGATGAACAGAAGTTCTGTCGAACCTGAGTTGAGGTCATGGTTCCAAATATTTTGATCAAATAGGCTTCTCTCTCCTTTTCTCTACTATAAGATATGCTATATAGTATATATTTCCAGTGACTAATGTTTGTGCTGCGGGTCTCTGTAGATGAAAACTTGGGTGATGTTAGATCAAAGTCTTCAGTAATTTCATAATTTCTTTATGAAGAAATGCTTGTTTTCAGCTGTAGTTGGCATCAGTCTAAATGAATCAGTAAAATGGGATGATCTCAGCTCATATAAATAATAGCAGCCTTCTCCTGTTAGAAATGCCTTTCTTCTGGAAAAAAGCAGTTGTCCCACATTAATACAATTCTAATCAAAAACACTGAGCTCCATATGGTATTTTTTAACACGTTTGAGAACCCTGGTTAAGACGGAGTTCTAAATGTACTGGAAACCAAAGTTCATTTTTTGTTCAACACTCAAGAGACTGTGCAGAGAGTGTGTACCCTGATTTCTGTTATCCTGCCTGTCTATTAGGTTTATAGTAGAGTCTGATTCTCTTTCCTCCTCCCCTTTCTTTGCTTTTTGTGAAATGGCCTTCATGTTACCATATTACAAGGTTTATCCTCTCTCTCCCACTTAAACATAATGAACATCAGAAAAGGTCCCTGAGGCATAAACAAAAACCAAGAGGGGAGCATGCCAGAATACCAGAGGATGGTGAGGAAGGAAGTCCACAACAGTTCAGAATAACAAAATATTAGAGCTTAAAGATAGAGCTTGCATATAGAAATCATGCTTGAAAAGAATTCATTCACGTTTTTGTGAAAAACTATCTTAAAAGATATTTTTCTTCTTTTTTTAAATAAATATTATTGTTTATAACAATGGCTTCTACTTCCTCTGAGTCACCATTAATTGATTCACCAAAATCACATCATACCATGTAGGTTAGAAAATGAATATGAATTTCTATAGTCAATGTTGTACGTTACTCTGGAGACTCTTCTAAAACCCTGCATTTCAGGTTTAACTCTAATTTTTTACTAGTTTAAACTAGMTCTTATAGCACAAGTTTGTATATATGGTTAATGTAAACAAATTAACTATCCAATGACATTTTCTAAAATTTATTATTTGTCTTCACAGAATCATAGAATAATGTAGGTTGGAAGGGATCTCTGGAGGTCAGTGAGTCTAACCACCTCTGTAAAGAAAAGCCAACTACATCATGTTGCTTGGAGCCTTGTCTGGTTAATTTTTGAATATCTTCAAGGATGGCGATTCCATAACCTTTGTGGGCCCCTGTTTCATTATTTGACCACCCTCGTGGTAAAACATCACTAGTCTTAACTCCAGCTGAGCTTTGGCTTTCTTAATTCCATCCTTGCATACTTGGGTGACGTCTTTGCTTGGTAGCCTGTCCCCCCTCCCACCTTCTGTGTATTTCCTTTGTGCGTTTAAGCTCAGCAGGAGTTCCTTGGTCTGTTGTGCTGGCCTTCTGCCATGCTCGTTCAACTCCCTGCATGTCGGAATGGACTGTTCTTGGCTCAGAGCAGATTTTGTGACAGAAAAAATTTCAATAAGTTTTTTTTTTTTTTTTTAAAAAGGTTTAATAATTTAGTTTCCCATTCTGGCCTGCCATTTACAAGGTACGCAAATATATTTCTGTGTATATATTAGGAAGTAAAATTACCCTTAATAGCAAATTTGGCAACAGAAAAAGGAATGGGAGGGAATAGGGAGTGGAAGTGAAAGGGTTTAATTTCAGCATGCACAATTCAGTGCTTGAGGAAAGCTGAGATAAAATGGTGAATTCTGTCTTGAGGACTTATACTTCAACTTCTTCCTAACAAAAATGGATCTTGTACTTGTTACTTCATTATATTGAAGAACTTTTCCTTCAGAAATTTTGCATCTATTTTTTATCAGAAGATTGTAGGAAAAATTAATCATTGGGACTACACACACTGCTTTCTGACAGAACTATATCCATTTAGGTGGAGGGTAGAGCTTACCTTCTTTCTGGGTCTCTATAACTTTTAAATGGCTAAAACGTGTAGGATGGAGAATGACCTGATCAGAGATGTTCTTAAAAAGTAGTAACTAAGCGAAATAATTGTTTAGCATACCTTGAGTCTCATTCAGCTCATGTGAAGCTACTTCTTCCCACAGTGTCAGCATGAAATGGTTATTCCAGGAGGATAACAGAAGCTAGAAGTTCAGTTGGAAAATGTTCATATGCAGAAGGAAAACCAAGCATGCCAATGTGTTTTCTCTAGTTAACTTAAATTGCCCCTATGACCCTGCAGCGCTTTTTGTTGATGTACTGCTATAACATTGCTCAAGTGACATGTCATCATTTGCTGAATGTTAACCTGCAAAAATGGTATCTTTGCTGCTTTTCTTTGAGACAGGATGCTAAGCACTGCAGCCCCCTAGTTGTTGGGGGGTAATTTTATGCTCCCTTTGTGAAAGACAGGATTCCAATAGCACCATATGTCAAAAACTCCAAGCGATTCCAGTCATGTACCCACACCGTCCAGCTGTCACAGCTATAATTATTGAACCCAAAGCCCAGAGAAGTTTGTAGTTTTGGAAATGCTCTAGTCTCCTTAGATCTTTACTACTGATGTTATAGCTGATTAGGACCCTGCCAGCCTTCTGTTGGTCTCTTGAAAACTGCTGTAATTCTCATTCATCATGGAAGCTAACCAGCTGCTCCAGAGCCATTCCCTCAAATGTGTTGCTCGATGTTATGCTTGATACTGTACTTTGCTGTTGTCCTGACCTTGATGCTTTGGATGTTGAAACAAAGGATACTTACTATGTTGGAGGTACTACAAAAGGATCCAGTTAACTGCATTCTGCACAGAAAAGTGAAAACATTGACATTTAGGTACCTGGTATCACTGTGAAGACTGCTGTTAATCGGCACTCATTTCTCAGTCACCTTGCTATATTTTCATCTCCTTTCCTGCTGAGCTCGTGAGAGGCAGTGACCTCTTGGAGTGCTCTACTCCCAGCCTGTCACTGTGCTTTTGGCAGGAATGTCTGTCTTGTCTTGTAGCCAATAGTGACCAAGGTGATTCCTGTAATCAACGTTTTGAGCCTTTACATCCACTTCTGCCACTTTTGTTCCAATGTGATAAAATAAAAACATCTTCTGATTCTCTGAAACTTTGGTTTGAGTAGAGAGTTCAGCTTTTTCCATTAAATTTTTAAAGTTGAAACTTTTGTGATCTCAAAAGTTTGACGCCTTTTTGACAGCCTTTGTGTCTGAAGCCATTGCAGGAAGTATTAGATATGAGTAGTAAATAAGGCAGCACCTTTTCAGATTGCCTTTTCACACTACATTCTTTCTGATCTGCAGTAATCAGCCCCTCTTGGACCCACTGTGTAAGCTTTACAACACTGACAGTGCTATTTATGCTTCACTGGTTTGTTCATTTGCTTAAGAGGCATTTTTTATTCTAAATATATGAAGGTTTTTATATATGAAAACTAAACATGTAATTCAGATGGTTTATATTTTGATCAAACACCTAGGCTCCAGTATAGTGCTCTGAATCTTGCTTTTCTCAAACATTTTGTGATCCTGGATAAGCAAATGTCAATACATTTCATGAAATGATATTTTGTTGCTAAGGAGAGATTTTAAAGTATGCAAAGTAGTTGGAAGTTGGAATTCCTCAACTGGAACAACTGACTTATCTGATGACAAAATGAAAAAAAAAATCATTAAATATATTCTTTAGCAACTGTCTCTCACTAATGAAGAAACTATTTCAGCAAAATCACAAAAAAAGTGGAATTTGGTATTGGTAGAAAGTTAAGAATGTAATAGACTGTGAATGTTAGAAGAAAATCAGATTCATTGTCTTGCAGATCACTGCCTCGCAGATATAGACAGTAAGAAAGATACAGATTTAAAAAACTAGTGTTTTACTAAATGCATGTAGAAAATATTCCTGATCAGATACAAACTGCATCTAGCTTACATTCATAGTTGAACTACCTTTTAATGAGAAGATTGGAAAAGAATTAAGAGATTTGGTTCAGTGGACCACCCTAAGGTCTTCACACTTTCCCAAATCTCAAGGTACAGCAGACTATATTTTCTCACTGGCTGGCCTTGGAAGTTAACCACTGCTGGGCAATCGGTTGCCCCGATCCCGTGTTGGGGACTCCTGGTAGTCTTCCTTAAAGTGAGCTGAATAACAAGTGAAATGCTACTGTACTGCACAAGACTGAAGGAGAATAAAAACGAAGTCACGAGAAAAAAAGCTCTATACAATTGGATGACCAAATTGATGGGAAGAAAGTGAGGAGAGTCGACAACAACTGGAGACCTGAACAGTGGGAAAGCAGCAGAGGAATATGTGAAGAGAACTGTGGCATGTGGATAGTATCACAGAGAAGAGAGCCTAGCAAGACATGTGGCCTGATTGTGTCAGCAGTGAAAGACAAACCAGAGCAAATGGTTGAGGACATCAAAGAAAGAAGTAGTGATGGAAATAATATTTTGAAGTGCTRTGCAGTGTGAAGGGTAAAACAGATGAAACAATCTTGAAGTTTTCCACTGTAAAGGAAGGAGAATATGTGTTGGAATTCTGAGGTGTAGTAAAAAACTCAGTGAGAAACTTGAAAAAGAGAAAGGTGAAAACATTGGTGCAGAGCTCTTGCTAGCAAGTGATGAACACTGAGTAAAACACCACCTTTTCAACAGGGTTTACAAAAACTATCCAGGAATGAACGAGTAGAGAAAAGTGATAGTAATGTCAATCTGCTGCAGAAAAAAAAGTATTAAAAACTCCTCACTGAATCTATGAAGAAAATACAGTAGACATTTCTATYAGATGTATGTAATGAGACAAAAATTGATGTAAATAGAACATGGTTGAATTTACTGAAATACTTCATAGATTTGAAACAGGCTTTTGCTAGTTATCTGGCAGAAATGGCATGTTTGGGGATCTTATGGTCGCTCATAAACTTAATTAAACTGATAGAAGACATTTACAGAAAATTACAGGTTGCAGTTAGAGCGGATCTCTGAGAGCACAGGAGTGGGACAAGCCAGGTTGCTGCTACCACAATTTGTTCAGTTTAGGGCTGGCTTCTGAATTAAAAGGTGAAGTGTGTAGGGGGATTACATTATGTGAGAAGGTAGTGGATAAACTGATCTTCTTAGAGGATATTCATCTTATGGCTTCATTAAAGAACCATCAAAGAGGTTCCTCAGATAAAATGGTAAAACCAACAAGCAGGAATTCAGATTCAGGTTCAGCATGCAGAAGATAAAGATTATGGCAATCAGAGGACAAGAGGATAAGATGAGGCAAAATACCTAGAAAATATTATGTAACTTAGAAGATTAGTATTAAGAAGTAGAATTTTAAAATGATGTACAATGAACAGTTAGGCAAGATGTGACTGCAGTGCAGTCAGGAAAAAGTGCAAGATTTGAAAGCTGAAGGCTTCTGTATGAAAACAACATTGGTAAATAAGATGATAACCCAGTGATGCTGATACAGGAATTGGTGATAATGGAATATGATGAAAACTAAAAAATGAGAAATACTGACTTCAGAAAAACACACTTGCAAGATTGAAGACAGTAAAAAAATGAAATGATAAATTGAAAGGATATAAAAATCATATAATATTCAAAATTAAAAAGTTGTGATAGTTTGAACAGATTAAAGAGGAAGCTCAGAAATGAGACAATTCAATCAAAGGAACAAAATGTTCCTTGTTATGAAATGAAAGGTTATGTTATGTTATGAAACAAAATGATAGRCACAATGAGGAATAGTATAAAAGAAAATCTTTAAAATACTTCAAGTAACCACCCATCAGAGATGGGAGATAAACATGCCCTTTCATGTTCCTAGTGCCATTTGCAATATCTTGGTATTGAACTACCATGCTCAGATCTTTCCAAGAGTTCTGAAAAATACCTTTCCATGGCATTTTTTCAGAGTGTAGTTTGAGACCACTTAGTAGGGACTGTTAAAAGACAGTTTAAGAAACTTCAAATCACTGCTAGTGCTATTTCGTCTTACCACATGGAGTCTTTTGCTTTAGTAAAAGTCTTTTCAATATAAACTTTTTAAAAATGAGAGTGTATGGGAAGTAGTATCAGTCTGGAAATCTATACACAGAGCTTTTGTATTTAATCTAATGGATGTAAGTATTTATTAAGCAATCTGGAGAGGCTGAGTTAGTTGAGAGTGCTCTTGCAACTGCTAAGATGGCTAAGATACTGCCACTAATTCATAACAAATTTGAATGCAGTTGCGTATGTTTGATCTCAGTGATTTAAATGTCAAGTCATTTTCCCCTCTTGTTATATCTAACAAATAATTGGGAAATTTCCTAAAACTTTTAAATCTATGTAAACAATAGTCAAGTGGCTACTTTGTGTCTACTGTGTATAGTCTGTGAGACTACAGGGCTGTGATGTTTTTGTTTAAATGGAAGTTGGAAACCACTCTAGAGGGGTTCGATCTGTGGTTGATCATGTCACTTCCTTACCCTGTTGGAATCTCCTGTGTGGAGATCATTCTAAGCATGTTTAAAACTCTGTTGTTACATATTATTGCTGAAATGGATACACGCTTAATAGAGGACTACTGCAAAATGTAGCAGGGATGCTAAGCTGAGATAGGGAATTTACTAGCCTGGTAAGGACTACATTGAGTTGAGTATGAAACTTCTCCTGCACACAAGGTGTGAAGATATTCTTGACAAAAATARACTGGAGTGGACTTGAGGAACAGAAGATTAGAGGCACTGATATCAGTGTATTACACTATGTTGAAGTTTGTATATTAATTTTGATATGCAGATGCAGGGTATATATATATATCTTTGAAGGACCTTGCAAAATATATATATATATATATATATATATATATCTTTTTTTTAACACAGGAGATGTTTTCTGAATGTGAAAAAATGAGCTTATTTCTCTAATATATTGATTTATTGTACCTGTGATAACTTAGTGTAGGCAAAGGAAGAAACCAGCTCTCCTATGTGGCAGTAGAAATATGCTTAACTGAAGATTTTGATTTTTAAAAAATTATTTTTAATACTTCAAAAATTTCTGTCATATATGAAAATTTTTAATTGTCGTTATATTAGACTGTTGGACTGGCTTGGCAAGAAAACCTTTGTGTTCTTATCAGGCACTTTGAAGAGTATTCAAAGAGAACAGAATGCTTTCTGGAAGTTTTAAATGAATGTAGCAATAGTCATACAATTACCTGTGGTAGATTTTAAAATGTTGATGGTGGTGGATTGATGCCCATCTGCTTTATTAGGAAGAATTGTGTTACATTTGTCCAGTTTCATGATTATTTTAATATTGATGGCATTGCATTATTTTTCTTAAATGATAGTATGTGATATGGGAAAGAAAACCCAACAGCCAAGAAAATACTAGTTGTACACAAGATGTTACTTGTTTTTTCTTTCTCTTTTTTCTTTTTTTTCTTTCTTTTTTTCTTTCTTTCTTTCTCTCTCTCTCTCTCTCTCTCTCTTTTTTTTTTTTTAACAGTGTGGTGCAGAAGTCTGCTAGGCAGGATACCAAACTTAATTTTTATCATTATTGCTATTATTACTGTTTATTACAATAATATACTTTAAATTTACAGTCTTGAGCCATCATTGGTGTATAACACTGTATGTGTAGCAATACATAYCTAATTATTTGTGGAAGGTATTAGTATTGTAAATACAGCTTATCTTTGTTATAAGAGTGGCATTAATAACAGAATTTCATAAATGCCAACATATAGTATGATAATTTCAAGACTCTCTGAAAATATTGTGTACTGTCGCTAAAAGTGCTCACAAATGCATGTTTGTGTGTGTGGATGGGGAGGGGGAAGAGGGCTGGTTTGTGCTTAGAATGCTTCCTGATGCATAAATATTCRCATTAAATAATTCTGAATACCTTGTTTCCTCAAGATTAGTAGCTCTTCTCTATGTGATAAATTGTGCAAGAGTTATTGTTCACACCAGTCTTCATACTGTATTATTCTGTGTAGCTTTAAATAACCAAGTCCAAATTATGCTCAGCAAGCTGTTGGGAAAGCTTGGAGAAATCTGAGAGCTGAAGGGCCAATTTGTGCCCTGACTTAAATCCTGTGCAAATGCACTGGTTTCATGCTAGCTGTAAAGGATATAAGGCTATATAGAATTTAATCTACAGCATTTATTTTTGACTTGACTTGGATCTGTGTGGTTTTATTTTTTTTAATATTATTCCATCTCACTGCAAAGGAACTTTGTGCTTATACATATATGCTAGTTTGCGGATAGCAGCTTTCCCTCTGTTTTACCTGGCATCTCAAATTTTATATGGAATACTCATTAAAAAAAAAAAATCTAGGTACTTGGTTACCAAAACTCAAGATTGCATGATCTCATTTGAAATCACAAACTTTGTATTTGGAACTATTGAACAGTGAAGTATATTCTTTGTATGAAAAATATTATCTCATGATGGGCATGCATTTATTTCCAAAAAATGATAAGTAAATCTTAGTTCTTTTCTGGATGCATCTAGACTGCCTCATCTCAGTGAGATGTCTTGCAGTATATGTTGCTGTAATTTCTGAAGAGATTCCATTTGCTATGCTACATCTAAAATTGTAGCCATTATGGAGATAGACTGCAGTAAACTTGTCTTCAAGGAAATAAAGATCCAGCCAGCTATTGTGATACAAAGTATCGATGTGAATCTTTTTGCCTGGGTTTGTATTTCAGCCTTTCTTCTAATCGTCTAGGATGACTTTATGCTAGTAATTAGAGAGGCTGTACGCTGGAAATAAGAGATTCATCTCACCACCATCTAAGTATTTTCACCCTGATTTTGTTCCTTGATGACTCCTGCAATTGGAAAAACTCAACGTCTGGGTATTGTTAAGTGATTGGCAGAAAGTGATAAAAGCAAAGACATTCAGGCATAGTCCTAGCATTAATTCAAGCTGTGCGAATAATTTCACACACCAAATGAAAGAGGAACTGAGCAGTTTCCACTGAGTTTAAGGACAAGGTGAGGAATTCCACTTTTCATAATGATCTTTGCAAAAAAGTATTTCATAAGACTAGTATCTGCCTTACAGTAATTAGTCTGTTAAATAGTAAGAGTGGCCAGACAGTGGATGCTTTCTTTTTTTTTCTTTTTTTTTTTTTTTTTTTTGCTATTCCATATCCATCGTGTATCTTTATCATTCAGGAGGTAGTCCTACTGGGTAGTCCTAGATTATCAGGTGAGAGTGAATTTAGAGAGCAGGTCCTCTCAATTACTCTTTTGTTAGTCTTCTGCTTTTTTATACTGCAAAATCCTGGCAATCCATCTCAAAATTAACTAATACGAGGAAAATACTAATAAACCCAATAGAATAAATATCACTTAATGTGCAATTGCTGTCCGATCCACACATTGTCCCATTCTTATTTTTGAGTGAGGAGGAAGCTCACCCCTAGACTATTGCTAAGCTAAGAAACAAATGTTAGGATCGTAGAAGAGAGTCAACCAAGTTATGCCACTATTCAGTGTTCACTACATTTTTTTGGGGTAATAGTTTAACTTGGCAGTAATTGAATTAGAGAAGCCAGTTTTGAGTTATATGAATCAGAAAATTAATGCAATTTCTTTGGTGATTAATGATATGGAAATAACTGGCTTAGAAAACCTCACTGGCTTTAACCATTTCCTTTGGTCAGGGTCATTGCATAAGCCTAGTTTGGCCCTCTTGTGATTTTGTATTTTCTGAGCGTTTAGTCACTGTTTTGCAATCGGAGTTTTTTTCAAAAATTTAAAGCATTTGAAATGTTCAGTGAGCCTGCAAGCTCTATGAGAAAAATTACTAGTACATATCTTAGATTCCTTTGAAAGTTAATGTGGGTTGGACCCAGCTATGGTTAACCTCCGCAACTTGCATTAGACATATAACATATAGTCTTTCCTAGGTGTTTCCTAAGTGATTGAAGGAAATTCTAACTTCCACTAGAAATCTCATTCAAACTATCATGTGCAAAAGATGCTTTAAAAGGACCAGTAACCCTTGTCAATCACATTACGAAAAAGCAGAACTTTGTGCTTTTGGAACAGGATCTCTGTTCGCCAGTGTAATAGATTTTCCAAAGAACTTCAGAAGAAGAAAGGTGGTCCTCATATCTTACCTGCACCAAAACTGTGAAGCCTTTTTCCTAGGATTCCTCCTTAAGTTGCCTTTGGATATTTTTGCATGACCTTGCCACATGTGCTACCTCAGCTTTTCTCTCCTGAGCTTTATTACTCCAGATTGTTTTGTGACTTTTTGAGACGTTAGAGAAGAGGGTGTTGATGAGGTCTCCCACTGAAACCTTCTGCAGGAACCAGAAAGTTGAAGATTTTTGTGGAAAAGCCATTATAAAAGGAAGGAGGATTGAAAACTTAAATTCACCCTGATTCTAACCCACTGTTAATAAGGGCCTTGGTTTTCTGTTTCCATACAGAAAGTTTTGAAAACTTATGTATGAGCATAATCTTTGAAAGATCCTTTAAGGAAGCTATTAACTCTGCTGGCATATGGAAAATTTGTAATTTCTACAAGTGTTATATAGGAGAGACCCGCTCATACATGCATATGATGCACTTACTCATGTTATGAAATCTGCCTCCTATATCTGGCAGCAATTTCAAATTTTCTGTGGTCTCTGTTTAAACTATAGCAAAACTCTAAAACACAAATCCTCACTGAAAGGGAGCTGAAGCTATGGTATGGTCCTGCTTGGGAAAAAAAATACTAGCAGAATATATTTTTGTTTAGTCAAACTAGACATGAGTTGAGGATGTTTAAATTTGCAAAACTAGTTTTAGCTTTTATTTTTGTGTTACATTTTGATGCTCAAGCACTCCCTCTCTTCCCTGTCTCCCAAAGACATTGTCTGAGGAGTTTCTGAAATGTGTTTCATTTTGTCAGATAACTGACACTTATTCTGCTAGCCATTTTTTTTTWAAAAAAAAGGTGATAGGTAAGGAATTATTAATAGACAATGGCATCCTGTGCCAACTACATCCTGTGATKTAGTTTTTTATTTAGAAGATAATAGGAAAAAATAAAATACGTGGTTAGAGTTGATGTTGTGGATCGTTTAGCAGTTGGTAAACTGAGTCACAGAGMGCTCAGGTTGTTCACCAGCCTAGGTGCTGTGCTTTGCTTTAATTGTAGGGAAGCGCTCTTATCTTCTTTAACTCTTCCACAGGGCTGCATCCAAGTTCTCATAAAAATAATGTTTTTCCCTACGAATCTAAAGCTATGATGCTGTTAGGGCTGCTGTTCTTGAAGACTGTTTGCTATGCTGCCCCCTAAAGAAGCTTAGTTTTAATAGGTCTGAAAGACTTAAACACTAAAATCTGCTAAAATAGTGTGTTTTCTCTCTGGAAGCACAATGGTCTTTGTAGGCCAGCTACTCAAACTGGCAGGGACTTGAATGATTTCTGTAGAGCTTTCACACGTTCTGAAAGTTTGTATAAATTTCCCTTCAAACCTGGGGCTTGTATGCCAAGCTGTATAAAGTGAATTTTTATAGTCCTGTCGTAAGGGAAAGGTGGACCTTAATTATTGTCACATGAATGCTRCAGAATAATCTATGGAAAGTGAAGTAAATATTGTAATTATAAAATTCTATTTTGTTCTATTAAGTCCTCAGACAACTAACATTGTACTATTTCAAAAATGCAAAAACTAAAGATAGTTTTATAGTTAGTTATTTTGTTTCTCCACTACCTTCCTTTCCCTTCCTCTTAAAAAAAAAAATAAAAACAAAAGATTGTTTTAGATAAAAGCTGTTTCTCATATTATTTTTTCAAGACAAATACTCAGTGCCTAGACTTTTAAACAAGTGCTTTATGCTTGAAAATTAAAATAAAATATTTTCATGTAATCAGTAAATTTTTTATGAAACTTTACAGCAGCTATATTAAATGATAAGAATAACTACTATTTTGAAATTCTGAACATCTTATAATTAGACCAGCCTTTAAGAAATATTCAGAGTTAAGGCACATTAGAATGTATTCCACAACATGGAGACAGCCCTGACAAAGAAACATTATTCTTAGATTTACAATTAATTACCCTTATGTCTATACCTTGCATTCAATTTGCATATCTTAAAAGTGCTGTAAATTTCATAGCACTCCCTTGTTATTTAAGATCATTCCGCTTAGTAAAAGTTTCTGCTGTGATAACTTTCTCTTGATTATGTAGTTGTGAGGTCAATAAATCTGGCTTTACTTTGCTCTACAATGTTATAATTTTTCTTTTTTTGTGTGTTTTTCATTATTTTGCTCCTTGTTCCTTCTGCCCTCTCATTTATAATCCCCTGAAGAACCAGTAGATAGAGAAGTCTGGCTAGAAGACGAAGTGAGTGGTCAGATTCTCAGATGTTATCTTTTTCCCAGAACGCACTGGTACTGGGTGTCTGACATGTTCTATACATCTTTCTGGTGTCAACCTCATTAAACAAATACAACTTGATGTATAGCTCTCAAGAAATGAAATTTCATGCAATGGATTTGTTCCATTTCAGCTTGTGTTCCTTTTTCTCCCTCTCTGTTTTCCACTTCAGCAGGAATTTTGTGCATTCTTGTTTGTAGTAACATTTTACATGATCATTACTGATAATTTTGTACTCTGAAATTTATCAGTCTTTTTCTGATGTTAAAGAAATATTAATATTTTAAGCTCACAAGACAAACTTTGCCACTTTCTAAATAAGGAACTATTACTGCTGCATAAAATGTGATATACTATTTAGAAAGYGCTTCAGCTTGCTTACTTTGGTCAGATATATATGTGGTTCTGTTCTAAATATGAGACATATCTGCTGTGACATGCCTGCTGTAAATGTCCTAGTCTTCTATAGGTAATTATGTATAAATGTGCTAGAACTGTGTTTTATGGTCCAATTCAAGGTTAACACAATATCCTGTAAGCCAGAAGGACATTGAACACTTTGCCAGAATAGTAAATATTGCTCTCATCCTTCCCCCCCCCTTCAGCTTAAAAGAATTTAAAGAAGAAATATATTTTCAAACTAAAATAAACCTCCTTTAATGAGACTATATATTATTTACAGAAAAATGCCACTAAACTCAATTAGTATTGGTCTCACCACTGGGTGGATTTGAGTTTTTTTTTTTTTTTTTTTTTTTTTTTTTTTTTTTTTTTTTTTTTTTTTTTTTTTTTTTTTAATGTAGTTCATTGAAGTCATTTGCTGAATCTGGGGTAATATTCTATTTTTAATCAAGTTTAAAAGTATAATGTATGAGGAAAACGGCATCACACTGTATAGATTTTTTTGTGGATTCTCCATTGTAAAAATAGACAGCTAAATATATTAAGTTTATGCCCATCTTGTTTCTTTCACTAAGTAAAATTATTTGAATGTTATTTTAAACAGGTAGTCTCCAATTGCCACCACTCCATACTATTAATTGGTTGCTTGTTAGAGTTGTCTTGTAAGTTGTTATTACAGTCTTTTTAATTTAATATTTTACTAACACTGTTATTTAAGGCTAGCTTGCTGGACAGTAGCAGCCATTTTAGACCTTGCCTGTTACCCAGAAACAGAATTATTATACTAATGGAAAGCAGAACTATTATATTAAAGCAACGATTAACTATACTTTGTATATTAAATAAAAACTCAGAATGCAGTACTTCTATATGCCTTCTTATTGTGCTATCTGATCATCATCCACTTTAAAGCAGAATGTATATGTTTTTAAAATGAAAGAATCTGCTTTTTCCCTTGGGGCATGGTGTTGAAGTTATGGGAAAGAACAGGGTGGAAGATCTAACAAACATATTTGTCTCTGCTCCTGAATTTCTCTCAGGCCTTTTAATATATAAATAGTTTTGAAGAAATAGAGTAACCACATTTATCCTGATTTTTATGGGCTTGATACAAGCAAATGTCGAATATTGCATTCTTCTATTTGATTATAATATAACATTTCTATTAAAACGATTTTTAACAACCTTCCTCAAATCCCAATAATCGTGTTTCAAAGAATATAACATAGTAGTGGATATTAGCTACCCCCAGAATGCCTTGGCAAAAGTATTCAAGTAGTAAGAGTTTTTCTAGTCTTATGTCCTATATACATCTGTTAAATTACTCAGAGATCTCATTAAATAAAGCTAATGTACTTGTAAAACAGTAGGGAGAGACAGTATATCATTGTAGCTGTTAGAAAGAGCCATTCTGGCAAGGAGGGAGCCAAGAAGGCTAGGTGTATGCTGGTCAGTGTAGATGTTTCTAGGCCATAAATCTTGGCCCTTTCCTGCCTAGTTATTGTGTATTTCTTTAGGTGAGAGATTGATTGTAGCAATGGAAGATGAATTTGCCCATAGACCCTTTCTTYTTCTTTCCCCCCCACCCTTTTTTATACTCCTGATGCCTTGCCAAGGTGATAATGCTTTTTTTCCTGCTATCATTTGTTTCAGATTAAAAGCGTGAAACAGCATGGAGAAACACAGGAAAGCTTGTCTCTGCAGTCAGGCAAAGATGAGGGCATAAAGATATATAACTGTCCCAGGTGTGAGATGAGTACAGTTTACCCCCTCAGGATTTGTAACAGGTTTGGCTGAAGGAGAATGAAATAGGATAAAATTCAAGGAAGAACCTTGGCATTTCTTTATTGTGCATTTTAAGCACTGTATTTTAATTTTTTAAGTTGTGAAGTTGTGCAGTATTGCTATTAAAATATTACTTGTCTATTTACTGCTGGGCAACATGCATAGAAACCTCCCCTGCCCTCCCCAGATTATACCATGTACTGAACATAGAGGGGAATACTTTTCATGAATATATATAGATGCTGAATTTATAAGGATCAATATAGTCACAAATGTTGTACAACATGTCAGGATATCATAAAAAGCAGGCAGTTCTACATAAAATACTAGCTTAATCTTGGAGATTTTAAAGCCTCATTAAAATGTGGATAAAGTCCATATATGGAATGGCAGCATTCAAAAGGTTGAAGTTGTATATCTGTGGTACAGAAATTTTAACCATTACAGTTGAATGTCAGTCGACTCATTTGATCACAGATGATATTAACATGTAAAAAGTTAAGATGATGAGATGCATCATATATATCATTTAACCCAACAGAATTTGTTGTTTAAGGTTTCGGAAGTATAGTGAACAACCTTGGCCCTTAATCTGTGAAATCTGAGATTCTAAAATAGATATGAAGATACAAGAATCTTAAAGGAATCAAATTTTACATCATAGAACTTTCAGGCAAACTTTTAACTTCTTTTAAGGAATGACCTCACTGCTTAATTGGGCAGAAAGATTGGGTTGCAAAGTAGCATTTTCTGKTGCTGGGGAGGTAATGAGTGATCACAGTTGTGGCTGGTATGGGAACCTGATTAGAAGAGAAGAGACAGTTTTAAAGAACAGGAGGGGGGAATATCTGTAGCTGCTAGCAACTTTAACACTGAAAACTGCAAATATTCAGGTTCTTAGATGTTTATATATAACTGTTTTAGCTTTGCAGATAGTTTCATTTTGCTAAAAAGTAGTATTTGATCATGCGTGCATTGTTGTTTGCCAGATTTGAGATAATCTGGTAATATGCTGTACAAATCTATTTGCTGAAGTTATCTGGTAGTAACAAGTATGAGGATCTGAGTATTTTTTTTTTTCCTAGAAAAACTTTGAAAGTCAAGTAAATACTTTTATCTTGACCTTTCTGCAACACTGCCCCTATTCACTAGTTGTCAGCACATGTTTGTCTGGAGTCATTCGTCACTGCCATCCGTCACTCCTCTGCCATTCCCATCAGTCCCATTATCTGGGATCAGGAGAGAGCTGAGGATGTAGCCTGAAGGATCATTAAACCTCGGCTTCCAGGTACTGCAGGTAGTCCAGGTGGTCTGTTGTTATTTATAATAAAGAAACAACACAGCAGAACTGCCTGACAGTGGCCCATGAGGCCTAGGCAAAGGACGGGCTGAGGGATGTCATCACTGAAGGACAGCTAAAAGTGGACTTTCTTTCTCCCACACTGTAAGCAGAGAGGATTTATTGAACATCTGTTCAGTACATGGCTGGGAAGATTGATTAATTTAATTGCTCACACTTTGCTTAAGTAACATTTGAATACTTAATGTCAGGTTTGAAGGATATTACAACATTTATTCACCTTTTTAAAGAGGTAGAGTTTGTCATTGCTTTTTGTGTCTTTCAAGGAAGTTGAAATGCATCCTGAAATCTAGCTTGCCCAGAAGTCTGGGAAAACCGTAGCAAGTGGAAAAACCCTGCTTCCTCACATAAAAGCAACTAGTTATTTTTCACATCTTGCTCATAGTGATAAATCATTAATATAATGAGATTGGGTCATCCTCACTGTGAATGGTGGTAATTTTCCTTCTGGTATCCAGAATAGAGACAGTTCAGCATATTATATATTTCTGTACCCTTTAACATAATACCATGGTCATATTGAAGGAGTGGATGAGTTAAAGCCAGAATAATTTATTGCATATTCTATTCAGAGAGGGTATTTGGGAAGAAATTCCTGAGAACCTTTCAGAAAAATCCCATCTGTGTATTAATGAAATAACATTAAGCAATGAAGTATTTAGTGTTGCTTAGCTGTATACATTTTGTATATATGTGATGGTTTCTGAGCTGTATAGCTGTGAAAAGTTTATCRCCAGTCTGACCAAATATAATAAAATACAACTAGAAGTCTTAATGGGCACTGCAAGTAGCTGGCATGAAAAACTAAGCCTTTATCAAATATACCACAGTTAACCCTATTTTCAGAACAGGGTTTTCAGATGTCGTTATTATTGCCAGTATGTCTTGTCGCAATGTCTGTTGATTACTAGTAAATGCTGACTATTTAAAGATAAAGGTGAAGCTTCTTGTTTTGCTGTAGTGCAGAACTGGCTTTGCATTCGTCACCATCAGATGTTAACCTGAGAAAAAGCAGACTGATAGATAGTGGTTCCTGTGTAAAGACTGATTCTGTATGATTCTTTTCCTAAAAGCCAAAGCCTCAGTTCTCTAGTAAAGATGTTCTTTGATCTGTCTGTACAGCAGTTCATTTTAAGTCTGATATACAGTTAGATATTCTATTAGATACAGGATCTTTAAATATTTGTCTTACTTTGTGTGTAATTTGCTTTGGAGCTGTTAGTGCAATAAATACTGAATGGTACTGACTTACATAGCCATGTATTTTTATTGTCAAAGATATTATATATAATGTTCTCACAACAATGCTTAACTCTGAGAGGGTAGGGATTTAACACTGCTACATGACTAATTTACTACCTTCAAACATAAAAAGGAGAGCTTGGAAAGAAAGGCCTCATATGAGGCTGCATAAAACAGAGCAATAGTATCATGTAGTGGTACTTAATAATGGTACTGGCATTTTGTTAACATCTCTACAAGAAAAAAAATGTTCTTAGAGAAGGATAATCTACAGTCAAATCTGATTGAAGTCAAAAGAAACATTGGCTGATTTCTTTGAAAGATGCCCGTCTGTCCCTGAATTTGACTGTACACAATACATCCTGCAACAACGAGTCAGATTGTCAAGGCCAGAACCAGGTGCCTATGTTACTTGTATCCTTCTACATCAGTCATACTGTAGGGAGCAGACAATTAATTCTGGAACAAAATTGAAAGTCAGAGGCAGAGTGTGAAAGAACAGAATGACAATAATAAAGTGCCCCTGCCTCACATTAATCTCCCTCACTTCAGGGCTGTCAGAGGCGGCCTGGCGGTGACTAATGCCAAGCTTTGCATACAGTGGTCACAGACATGAGCAGCATGCTCCCTTTACAGCATCCGCGATTCGCTTTGTTGAGTTTTTGACTCTTGCGGAATCATTGAAAAAACATAGCCGTTGGTCACAGGTAGCGGGACAAAGTCCCTTCATCATACACCTATTGATCGATGTGCAGCATTCCAGGACGCGGCTCTGAAAGAAATGGGATCCTGGCAAATATGGGGAGATTAAACTAACTTTCTGAACCGATGAGCTCAGTGGATAAGGGTTAATAAGTTTAGCTTTGAGGAAGTGCATATCACGTGCAAGTCCGAGCATCAACACAAAATGATCTTGCACTTCCACAGCTGCACTAATCCATTAACATTGCAAAAGACTTTGGTGCACATTTGGGAACTGTGTTCCATTGATTTTTTTGTCATCTTTTTGCACAAATAGTAAATAGGCTAACATTTAAGGAACAGTGTAATTATTCCCGAAAAGCAAGACATCAATGTAAAGTTTATTGTTGTAGACCAGACATTTTGACAGGAATACTGTAATATCCCAGAGGTGTCACTGGGTTACTGAAAAGGTTAAAAATTGGTGCATTGTGTCGGAGAAGAAAGGCAGTAACAACAAACAGCATTCAAAAAATCACAGCCACTTCTGTAGGAAAGTGGAAATGTGTCATGTAACAACGTACAGCTTCTGTAAGTGGATCACCGTACCGAAGAAGAAAGTGAAACATACCTAATGAAAATGCTTCCTCCACTATCAGTGTTTCAAGGCTTTCTCTCTCATTATTTAGATTGCAAAAATAACTTTCCTCTCTGGTTCTTCCTTCTATTATATGTGAACCTCACACATGCCATGTGTTGTGGAGTTTGATGGGGCTGTGTTTGAAAATTTCATTTATCTTCTGTGATAATCGTGGGAGAAAATTCTCACACAGGACTTGCTAGACTATGCTGTTTCTTCTTTTGTAGATATGTGTATGTATAAGAAATCAGGAGGACAATAGTATTTTCATGGTGTTATCTGACAAGGAGAAAAGTACTTGCAGTCCTGCGTTATAGCTGATCAGCAGAGAAGCATTCATTAGAACCTGAACGAGAAGAGACATACAGCAATTTACTATGTCTAACAAAGAAAAATGTAATTTATGTTTAAATATGTTGTTGTTTAACATTCTAGGAGATTTAGGAGAGAATTCCATAGATTGTCCTGTATATTTAATATAGTATGTTATTGGATCAGAATTGAAGCATATTTACAGTCGTATGTTGAACCTTGCACACTATCAATATCTGTAGTTATTTTCTAAGCAAATTTATTTCCATGAATAACTTAGAAATTCCAGCTTTTACTTTAAAATATTTTCTATTTTTTTCATAGTATTTCCTAGCTTTTTCAAGCTACTGAGCTGGATATCTAAATGTGTTTTTCTCTAAGCAGAAAATAGGAAATATAAAAATTTCCATCGTGAGCCATTGCTGTGACTTGAATCTGGAAACTTAAGCACAGATCTTCAGTGCTTGCTTGAGCTGGAGGAGGAAGTCTGCTATCTGGCAGCAGTGACTTTTGTCACTTGGATTAATTATTTCAAAAGTTGCAAAATGTACCTTCCAAACATTATACAAAAGCATAGTATGAAATATGCATATGGGATATCCCAGACATGTCCAAAGATATTAGTAGGAATACATTTAACAATATGTTAGTTACTCATCTTAAGACTCTGGTTTAAATGTCATTCTAAATTCTAGATTATTTATACAGAAAACAGGTTATGGTACTGGTAGCAATTTGGATGGTTGGGGAAAGGATAGGGAAAGAAGCCATGCTGGTTTGTGCATTATCTGCTCAGTCACTCTCTAGATGTTGTTGTTACTGGCAGAAAGAAAACTTCAGTTTCACACCCTAGATTCATTTAGGGGTATTCTGTAATGGACATATTAGAGGTGGTAGTTGCACAGCTTCTGAGATTTTATAACAACTAAATCATGACAGTGGAACCTTAAACCATGTCCTGCCAAATACAGTATAGCTAAATGGAAATTTCTTCTTAAGTAATTGCTAACTTATCTTTAATTACTAAATTATTCTGAAGTAATCTGTTATTGAAGTTGTCTTTAGCTGGCAGAAGTTTGTTAAATAAAATGAATAACTAAATTAACTAAAAACAGAAAACTGTGAGAATTGCGGTTTTGATAATCTCAAAACTCTTTTTGGATCCAGCCCATTTGATCCAAGGCTTGCACAGACATTCAGATCTTTTTCTGAATTTTATATTGGGAAGAATTTGAGAAACATGCATAATTAAATGCCACTGCTTTCTCATTAGTGGATTAGCCCTAACCCTTTCAATCTGTTCACAGATACTCCTATTCTCTGGTTCTATAACTATCAATGAGCACAAGCAATGAAATCTCAAGACTGATCTCAACTGCAGACCCTGCAGAGTTGCCACTAATAAATGGTGTATGTGGCATTCTCTAATTTGCACCCAGTTCCTGTGGAGTTTTTCGTATGAGGTAGAGGTGCATTTTTCAGAACTGTGTAAAATGTGCATGTAGCATGGTGGTTCTGCTACTTCTGGGAAGAGTCACAGTTAGGGAGCTGTCAGTTAAAACAGTGTTGTTCAAAAGTTTTGAATAAATCATTGATGTATGAATCCTGCATCCTCAGCTGACCTAGATGTGGTGGATTTAATTATGTCAATGCTGACTACTTTTAAATGCCTCTTTTTCTTTGATGTTTTACAATGATTATTCTATTTCTTCTTAATTGACTCAACAAATGTGATTTCTCCATCTTTTTCTTTGTTGTGTTTTATAGGAATGTCTGACTTTCTTGCTATTCTAATACAAAAAGAAAGCTACATCTAGAAATTCTGGGCTTTGTACATCTAGAAATTCTGGGCTTTGTTTTAAAGGAACCACAAACAACTTAGGTAGATGTGAAAAACAGCATTACATTTGGTCAAGAAAACCAACACTGCTATGGAGAGAGGAGACTAGTGAATTTTGCCTTCTGCATGCTGATAGACAAACACAAGTTCTGCTGATCCTAAATCGCTCTTGGTTTTGGAGGCTGTCAGGGAAGAAAAGTGTTCCCAAACTTCCCATTGAAAGTTTATCATCTTACAGCATATACAACTATTCTGGCTATCAATGGCCATGCTGATAATTCCATATCCATAAAATCTGGAGGGAATTCAGGGCACACAGACTAGTTTCCCTTCAGCCAAGATGAAAAAGCCTCAATTTTATCCTCCAGATTGGAAGATTAAGAGGTGCTTAGCTGCCCAGATTGCATTCTCACTTCCGTGCACAAAATTGGGCCATACTGTATTTATTTATCATCTTAAAACAGGGAAAAATTAATGTAGTTTATAAACTGCTGTCCATACGTATAAAGAGAAGTTCTATAAAACTTTGAAAATTATACTGGCAAATAAGCATAATTTTTCAGTGCAGCATGTTAATATTCATAAAACAAACCTTGAAAAGTTGCATTGCTTATAGTAATGTAAGCAAAATGTAAGTACTTCTCACAAGATTTTTTTCACTGTTGAATTCTGTTTCTGTATTTTATTTTCTTGGTCACTGGGAAATGTAGTGAGCTCCCAAACATGTAGCCAGATATTGAAGATAAAAACATCTCTGTAAATGTGATTAATATATTAACGCATCTTATCATGCAAATAGGGAGGTGTCACACAATCATATTGGAAAAGAACAATGTTTTACTTCAATCAATTATTAGCAGTTTTCTTCTTCAGCGTGATTTGCAGGCAACCGTGGCCAATAGGTATTCATATTAGGCTTTTCTCTGATTAAAGTGAAGAATACACAAAATATCTGAAGGTGTCATTGCTAAATATTCACTAAATAAGACTTCACATCTTAGGGTAATCTGAGTGGAAAGGGAACTCAGGAGCTCATCTAGTCCAAAATCTTAAGTCTGTTACTTCAGTATTTATGATTGGCTGTATTTAAGCATTTCTGGAACTTATCTTAAAGGCTGAAGCTGGTTCTAGCTGTGTTCACTGAAGCTATGGAGGTTTTACTGCTGGKAGCAGGGGTCAAGTTAATGGTAAGCACTCCTGAAAAACCTTCCTTCAATCTGCCTTTGAAGGTTACATTCAGTATTTTCTCCCTGTAGCCTTAGAAGACTTCTAGGGTATGTGGTCATAAAGTCAGTTGTAAAAACCTGAATTATATTTGTCAACATTTTATAGGGAGAATGTTTGCAAAACTTCCATAGAACTGGGCAGAAAATTCTGACCGCACTTTTTTGCCGTAGGAAGAAACAGTTCATTGAAAGGCAAGCTTTACACTTAACTTCACTTAAACTTCAACTGGAAAAGATATCTAGGGCCCAAGTATGGAATTTCTGATCAAAATGGCAGAGGGAAATGCAGAACCAATTGCAGTGCAAGGCTCAGAGCATTTATGTGGAGTTTGAAAAACTAAGGTTTATGTCCTTACTGTGATGGAGTCAGGTAAATAGGTGAAACTTTCCATATTTAGGCATTGTGTTCTGACTGTCCCTATTGYCTGATCTGATGTCTAGTTTGTTCTGTTGTTCCCTCTCACAAGGTCTCCCTCAGCCCCACAAGTTCAGCTTTCTCCTGACGCAGTATTTTTCAAATGTCAAATATTTTGTGCTATGGAAAAGCCATTTTATATGTGTGTCTACCAAATCTAAATACAAAAGCATCATCTTACATGGGCTGAAACTGTGCCTCCAGAGGAAGTGCGTGTAGCCATGCTCATTTGATAACCCCAGAGCATTGCTGGGACAGAATGGGGGGTCGTGCTTAGAACCTCATCTGTTCCTTCAGATGGAATTTTGTAGTCAAGGCCCTGTACTGACACATCTCTGTCCACCTCCTGCAACGCATACAGCATGAGTTTTCCATTTGTTTGTAATGAGGCATAGTGGGAGAGACAATCTTACATATAGACAGCTCTCACACCACTTACAGTTTTATTGCAGAACATCTATGTAATAATATTTATTTGTGACAAAATTTTTTGGCTATTCCTTTATTAAAATATCTGTTGATGTTGAACAGAATAGATAAGCCCCTCCTAAACCTGGTGACCTCTGCGGCTGAAATTTTCTTGTACTTTTAGAAAATTAGTTCTAGATCACAACTTCTTGTTGTAAGGCTCTTGCCTATATTCTGTCAAGCACAGATGATGCTTTTGCATGTACCTATTCTGTTCTAGGGGTGATACAATTTTAGCTAGATTTAGCTGTAAGCAAAGAGCATTTTGTTCTTTAATTCCTTTTCTAAACAGGTTAAAATAAAAACGGAGCATAAAGCAAAGGAGAAAAATTTATGACTTTGTATAGGCATTCTTTTTAAATGTAAGCCTCTTTATGTAATAGAGCATTGCAGTCTTTTTTTGGAGGGAAATAATTTGCTGCAATGTGTATGAAATGGAATTTTGATAGACAGAATAAGCTGCAATCCAGTTCTAAACTATAGATTTTCAAGCAGATTGATGCAACAAATTGTTAGCAAATAGCAGTTTGCAATTTGATGCTAATTAGACATAAGGCAAATATGTGCCATGACAAATTAGCAGCAAACCATACTGAAAAGGATTAGCAAGAGCTGGCACAGAGACTGCTCGATTTTGCATACTTCCTTGTCTTAGTCTAGGATGTCTGAGCYAGTTTTCCTTCTCTGTAAATAGGAAATCGGAGCAGAGATCACAGGCATGCTAGAATGTCTTTAATTGCATATTTGAAATGTTTTAACTCTCTCTTAATCCCATGGAGGCTTTTCTCCATACCACCAGCTTTATTATCCTGGGAGATGATCAAGTACTTTATCCATTTAATATTATAACTAAATACATTATGAAGTTACTCACTCACAGGTTTATTTACTTTAGAAAGTCTTGTAAGTTGTACTTATAAGAAAACGTCCCACTCTTATTCAAAATACCTTTGCTTAACTTCCTGTAAATGTGTTTTTCAGCAGATTTAATTCTTCATTTTATTAATAATTCTTGCTAGAGGATAATCAGATTTTTTGTTATTGATGTGCACAATGCCCTTGTAGTAGTAGAGTCCAGATCAAATGCATTAGGATATCCACGAGTGATAATACAGTTGTGTTTACAAACCATGCTGAAGCAGGCAGGTGATTTTTAACCCAGGACTTCAAACTTATGCCTGAATACAAACATAGCCACAAGCATGACTTCAGGTCTGAAGCAAACTGCTCTTGTATCTTTAAATCTGAGATGGTTTCATTAAGATCAAGAATGTTAAACAAAAGTCACAGTAAAAATGCCTCATTATTAAATTTAAGCAGCTAATTTTTTATTTTAGTTTTTTATTAGGGAGTTCCTGTGGTGGGAGTTCCTGAGGTAAGCTATCATTTTCTCCAGGCTTTCACTTCATATTTGCTGATATGTACTTTGTAAGTTTAATTTTTAGATATGTAAAATGACATGTTTATACTTCAAGGAATCATTGGGTACATCAGAAATTCTTAAATACTGTTTCTGTTTCCAAATCTCAGTTCCTAGGGCATACAAAATATTTAATTTATTAGCTGATTTAAGATTGCTGCTTGTCTAAGAATATATATATTTTAAATTCCCATCATTCCTATGTCCATGTATGGATCAAAAATTTGTTAAAGTAGTTCAAAGATACTAAAATATTATGTGGTTAGATGTATACACACATTTCAGTGAGCAAAATAAATGAAGTGGAAAAATAAAAGGATATTACGCACAGAAGATATTTAACTTCTTCCATAAGTCTTAGAGAGAATTCCTTGGACAATTTAAACCATGATCAATAACAAGTTTTGCCATAGTGCTGTCTTCATATATAAACAGTATGATAACACACTTCTAAGGATTTACAAAAAGGGGATGAGAGAAGTTGCACTGTTAAAAAAGAAAAAAACCTCAAGGTTTCTCTGCAATTTCTGGAGTCATTTATATATTACTCACATAAAGGGCATTGTCCTGTAAAAGCTTTTGTGAGCACTGAGGCCTGGAGAAGGTGTAAATGTGCATGTCCTACTAGTGCTGCCCTGCTATCCCTCACTGTGAATGTTTCTCTGTTTCCCTTGGCCAATATTTTTACCCACTTTCCAGATCACACCTGAAATTTAGGCCATAATCTTAWGCCCATGCAAGTCAGAGCAAAGTTAATTGTTTCTCATCCTGGCACATGGGACTCTATATCAGATGGCAAAAATCAAGGCGTTAGGGTAACAAATGTATGCTCCCTAACAGTGCCTAGCTTGCTTTCTTCACCTACAATACTTATAATTCCCTGATAAAAATGATCTGCTTGCCTCTGTGTGCAACAATTTCTTATTATACTTTGTTCGTTTCTTTTACCTTTATTTCATGATGATACCCAGCTTTTACGCTTTTCCTCTCCATGTCTTTGGCAGTCCCCAAATGTGTCCTATGTGGATTAATCTTACATGTTTTTAAATATACAGGGAATTGTGTGAGGAAGAGATCTCATTTCTAGAACCCAGTGCATCAACAGCCRGTACTGGAAATTGGGGTTTTTGAATCCTTCCACAAAACAGACCATTTGAAAAAGTGCACCTCTTTCTAATGAAAAATAATTTTCTCCCCTACTGCACACTGTTTAAAGGCTGGTCACATATATTACCTTTATATTTCCTGATCTTGTTTTAGAAATAAACATCATGATTATCCTTAATTAAAAACTTCTGTTAAAGTCCAGAGAGCTATTTGGTCATGGCTAAAGATCTGTTTCGTTTTTGTTGTCCATGAACATCCTGGTGCTGTGTTCTTGGTGAGGTAGTTTTTTGAGTATATGTTAACAGCGTAGCAATCCATCAATTAGCAAATTTAGGCTAAAAATAGAACTAGTTGACATCGATATTTTTAAGAATTGTGGGATTAAATGTTATGTATAAATGGTTGTAATTTCCTAAGGGAAATTCATTTCTATTCAAATCTTTGCATACGGTATCTTCTCTTAAAAAAGCATCAGAAATTTTCTGCCCATCATGTAGTTCCAAAACACCCTCACTGCTCAGTTCCATGACAGCTTTTCTGATCGTGCCTAAGCAGTTTTTACATATTCATGTAGATATACTGTCAACCCAGATACTGCCTCTGAGAGCTTTGCTTATCCTTGATGCAGAGGTGGTTCTGGCAAATCTTTACGGTTAGAGCGCAGATGTTTAAATGCTCCCCTTCTATTTTGACAGAATTGTGAGGTATAGACACCTTTACCCTTCTGATGCTTCGTTACAGCCATTAGGTTGACTCTGGTGTATTTTGGTCATTTAGTACATACTGGTTGGGAAACTGTTGACATGGAACACACCGAGACTCTTCTCTGATCCTGTGACTGCTTATAACCACACTCCAATTTTAGCCCTTCCTCAACCTCTGTAGCTATTGTGTTGCTTTTTATTGGGCTGTACTTGGATTTTTTTTGGAGTTGTCTGGTTTCTCCCAAGTCAGTTCAGGAATACAAAGTGGTTGTGAATTTTCCAATAAATTTGTTTCTAAGCAAAAAAAATGATTTGAGGGGCAGGGGAGAATAAATAGAAAGCACTTCCTTTGTGGGTCTGTGTGGTTATTTTGYCTGTTTTGGGAAATGAGAGTAGAGTAAATTCATCACGATAAAGTGTACGTATTTTTTGACAAATGTATTATCTCTGTTTGGATYACGAGATTAATAAGATACATTGTCCCCAGGAAAATGTGCCCACTCATGGAGACCCTCATTGACATAGCTGCAGAGAGGTAAGTTCTAAAGGTCAGATTTTCAAAACTCTTTTCTGAGACTATGCAGGCAAGCTTGGTATTCTTGAAACCGTGTAAGTTGGCATTTGCATGTTGTGGCTGACTTACCTAAGTTATTTGCACACTCTTTTTCATACAGATGTAACTGGGAAATGAGGATGCGCTACAAATTTGACTTCAAAAGTTCTATTTTCTGCTRTTGCATCACTGTTCATGGGGATGAGAATGCTGATGTGTTCCCTAATGTATATGTTAACACTTTGACAGTTTTACTTTCATATCTTTCAGTTATCCTTAACAATACTTCTAGTGTTTATAATACAGACACTATGGTATAGTCTGGCACTTTTCACATTGAAATATTTAAAGTCGTCTAGAGACTCTGGAATACTCATGTAATCATCAAACATTTACTGTCATTATCTGTATATCTAAAATTCGACAATGAATAAAAACAAGAGAGAAGCATCTTAAAAAAAATTATCCTGGGGTAATTTATAGTTACTTTATTTTATCTATTTAAAATGCTTGAATTCATTTTGTTAGCAAATTTCTCTTGACAAGTACACCTATTTATTATTACTAAGCATCCTTTTTAGGAATGTCTGAAATGACACATGTATTGTTTTAAAGAAGATCATAGAGTTAATTTTTAACCACACAGGCAACACACTAACAATAGAGCAAACAAAACATAATTAATAGTTTTATGCCATTCATCAAGATCATTTTATTTGCTACAAGCGTCTGCCAAATATAAAAATGTTTTGACTTCAACTAAAATTTTAAACAGATTATGTGTTCTTATGCTTTCAATAACAACAGGTTTATACTTCTATATATTGTGTGTATGACTGAATTCTTGCACTTCTATAAGCATGGATGTCCTAATGGAAGAGTCGAGGTGTATGAGAACTTGACGCTTTGTTAGCCAAGGAGAGAGTGATGGCTCTTTCTTCATCCCTCCGATCCATAGTGAAGTATCATCCCTCTGTCTCCAGATGTATATTGACCTCTCTCTGATTTAAAGAAATAGCACCACATATGTATTTTGCAGTTATATAGATGTTGTTATACCACAAGCATTGACATCCTAGTATATTAGTTTTATGTAGAAAAATTTGTGGTGTTCTTTTTTCATTGCTTATTTTTATTGTTGAATTAATATTCATTTGACTATTGAAGCTTTGTTTTTAGAACACAATTGTGTCTATGTTTCATTATATATGTATTTTTCCTGTTTCCCTAGACAGTACCTTACCCCTGCTGGAGACCACATTTTATTACTATCTCGCAAAGAATATTTTAAACATCAGACACATGTTTTCATCTAGAATTTGTGGGTCACAGTTACAGTTTGGCTACCAGTGTCACCTCAACAATTTAAAACTATAAAAGTAACCTAGAGGAAAAAGTAATATATGTCATCTTAAGCTCCTACTCAGAAAAACACTTAGGTGCTTATTTAAATACATTTGAACCACATTTATTACTTATTAATTACTGATCTGCTCATTCTAGTGGTTTATTAAATTGGAGACTTAAAGACATGAAGAGTCCCCATAGAATGAAAGGACTAAGTAAGATTCATACTGAATAACTCACCTAGTTCACCTAAGGGTTCACAGCTCTCTGTTTACTTAGCAAAAGTGCATATTAGCAGTTGCCTACATAGTGCAATGCAATGTATGCTAGAAATTTCAGGCTGGTGCCTTTGATGTGATACCTTGCAGATCCATGCAAAATCTCCTAGTATTCTGAGAACTGTGCACGCTGCATGAGATGTGTGCTAGTGTGGCTGTGATAGTGTAGTCCTCCACTGTTTTCCGTCAAGAAATACTATGGATAATGTTACCAAATTTTGGAACATTAGAAAGGCTTTGGAACAGAAATTATCTTCATCTCCTTTGCCTACATTGCTTCTAAAATTGATGGTTTGATCAGCAGCAGATGGTAAAGAATTTTCGAAATGCGTAGTGTTTTCAAATTAACGTATGTATACTACATGTGATTGTGCTATAAAACAGAATTGCCAGTTGTAGATAGGCACTTTCTTTAAAATGAGGACTGTAACCTTTACTTTTTTTAGTTGTCAGTTTTGCTTTTATTGTCTGTCCTGTTCCTGAAACAGAAACGTTTCATGAGTTTGTGAATTTAAGTTCAGCAGAAACAGGGAAAAAAGATTACCTGGACTTAAAACACTAACGAAATAATAGCTTAAAAACTCTTATGAGAACATATAGAAGGAGAGGAGAAAACTATCATAAACCATGCCTCTTAGGCTACTAGAAATGTTTAAATTTACTAACGAATAGGCAGCTGAATAAGCTAATAAAATGCATTTGGCCTTTTTGAAAAACACTTAGAAGAAAAGTCAGTCTGGGGCATAGACAAAGATTAATAGGGGAAAAGAGGTCCTAGAATCTCAGTATTAACAATGATCTGTTTAACGTATTTATTAGATTTATTTTCAAAATAAAGGGTAAAGGAAAGGAGTGTAAGAAACAAAGTAAAAGGAATAAAAATACAGATGACACACAAATTTTTGCTTAGTCAAGTCCAGAGAAGCCGTGCAGGAATTCTAGAGACCTAACTGATTTAGGCAATTAGGGAGCAGAAAGGCAAATACACTTAGTTTTGACAAATTCCCTGCCATGTAAATTGCACAGAGTTATTTGCACTRTTTGTAACCATTGATTGAATTGTAAATTGACTATAACTACTTGATAGAAATAAATTCAGTGAAATTCAGATCCTAGTGAAGTCTCTGGGAGTTTTGCCATTTCTTTCATTGGGGATAGGGTTTTCCCTGATCATCATTACTGTAGACAGCTCAAAGAAAGAGGCTGCTCATTTCACAGCAGTGGTCTTTGCAGCAAAAAAGATGGTTGGATGAATAAAGAATGGATTAGAAAATAATACCTCAAATATTGTGATACCTCTCCATGATATCCTCCTGCCTTGAATAGACTGTTGAATTGTTACCTTCCTGCTTGAAAATATACAGCATAAGCAGAAAGGATGTAGGAATAATAATAAAAGATTTTTAGAAGCACAGAAAAATTTCCACACAAAGGAAGAATGAAAACAGGAGAGCTCATTTTAAGTGAGTGAGAAGATGAGTAAGATGATGTATAAAATAAATGACTGATTTACAGAGGGTAAATCTGATTTCTCTCTTGGCCTTGCCCCGTAACACAAGCAAAAAGGTATGTAATAAAATGACATGCCAACAAATTTAAAATTGATAAAGAGGAGTTATTTGATGTTGTTCACTGCAGAATGGATGAAGAAAATCTTTGGGAGTGCAGAACGTGGCAGGATTCAAAACCAAAGCAAAATAGAWCTAGGCATTCACGTTGGTAAGGAAGTCTCAGACACACTATTCAGAATAAAGCAGGAAAACGTAAGCTAAAATTTATCTAGAGTCTCCTTTGGGATTTTGGTGGTTTTAGTTTTCTTTGGCTTTTCTTTACACGTTTTTCAACAGCGGTGAAACGATTCATTACTGGAGGAAGGATGTTGTACTAGATGACATACTGTTGTAGCTAGTGTGGCTTCTCCTTCCTACCTTCGATGTCTCCTCCTGTCACTATAAGGCTGTAGTTTAGTACAGCTGGGTTAGGAAAGAGCAGGAGAGGCTTCGCATGAGGCCCCTGGCACATGAAGCTAYGCCAGGTGCCTGGGGCATTCAAGTGCTGGGCAGAAGAAAGCCCTTGCTCTGTGAGAGGGAGGATCTCTAGAGGTGAGGAACCCTAGGGCAAAGGAGGACCCTAGTTCCCAAATCAGAGAGCAGGGACTCTTCAGCCTTTGATGGAAGGCAGGGTGTGTGTGTTTATTTTCATTGTCCTTTTGCATTTGGACAATAAATAAAGCCCTGCAGCAATGAATATGGACTCTTCTAGACATTGATAATTCCCTAGGCTGATGAATAACTCCAGTTTCTCAATGTCCTATTTTAGCTTCTCAGGTAAAACACATTCTGATTGAATTCATTGCAATTCAAGCAATGGATTGACTAATGCTTCTGCCACCTGATGTAGCAGAAGTTCTCAATGAGCATTTTTTTTTGCAACAAGAATTTCTTTCAGACATTATTTTTTATGCTACAGTACAGTTTCTTTTACGTAGCAGTAGAAATAGCTTAGAATAGCTAGAAATGCTTAATGATTAGGGTGGTACACAGCTGAAGCACTACCAGTGAGATAGCTCACTTACTGATTTGTTGCCAGGTAGTGAGCCAATTAGCAGTGCTGGTTATTATTTACATTTCATGCTATATATCACTGAAATTGTGTTGTTGATTTATCATTTATATTGTTGTATTGTCAGCATAATTTATTCAGATCATGCTGAGATACCTGGGAAATTAAGTAATAAAGAGTATGGCATGGAATATGTCTGTATTCAGAGATATTTACTTTGCTTTTAATGAGAATGCATGTTCAGGTAAATCATAGATCGCTTAGCTATTAAATTGTTTTTGAGCAAACCATTAAAACTTTACTCCTTGTATTTTCTACAAGGAAAATGGTTTGGTTTTGATTATAATCTGATTTTTACTGTTAAATAAATCACTATTTTACAGATTGGCTTAAATATTATAGCAATTAATTGTACCAACTTAGTTGACGTGTAAGTTACAAAAAGCCATGCTAGTTGATAAAGTATTGAGGTTTCCAATGTTCCTTACGTATTAGAAGTTACTTTAATCTGTAAGCAAATACTAAAATAGTATATTTCTATTAGAAATCTTTAGTAATTGCTTGTATTTTTACAAAGTTAGGCATATACTATGGTCAGATTTCAAAATGCCGTATAGGTTGAAAGCCTCTGAATTTTACAAGATGCACATATATTCCTTCTGTTACCAAAACACAGCCAAAATGTATCTCCTATAGACATATTCAGCTGACCAACACAGGTGTCATGTTGGTTGGTTGTTAATGATTTTTGTAATTTTTTTTCTTAGAAGGGAACAGAACTTTTCTGAGGCCTCTGTATGGCTTGATCTCAAAACCTCTTCTTTTTAATCATTCCATCTAGTTCTTTTAAAATATTTTGTTTCTCTAATGGGCTTAAATTTATTCAATAGGTTGGCTATAGTCAAAAGTGGGTCACTTCATGCTTTACAGAAAGGAAGAAAAAGCTGTCAGGGAGCTGCAGTGGATGTTTTTTTCCATTCTTGACAATATTTTTTTCTTCATAAATTTTTGAAAATGAACTTTTACATTARCCAATATTCAAAACAAAATGGAAAAAAGTATTATTTTCCTTCAGTCTATTAAAAAAGACTTTTACGTAAAATGAAAACTACTTTTTTTTAAACAATATTGCTAGTGAACATGTAGAACCAAATAAAACACTTTCTTCTAGCCTATCATGATGTAGGAACCTTCTGAAAGTGACCTTTGCTTAAACAGCTCTATTGACTCCACACTTGAATTTTCTGCCAGGTCTGTGGCATGATTTTCAATTTTTACAAGGCTTATTCTTCATTGTGAYCCTCCTGGGTGTATTCAGACCTGAGCAGGAGAATAAGCCCATGCAGCAAATGCCAATAATCTTTGAGCAACCATGCTATTATCCATTTACTAGCTTTTAGTTAATCATTTTTGCATGTATTTGGTATGCTGAAATTTTTATATGCCTTTAAAAATCAAAGAAAAGTTTTGTTTTTTTTTCCCTGTTAAACTGAAAGGAATGAATCCTTGAAGTGGATCTTTTCAATTAAAAAATCYTTGAAAATGCTCTTCAAGAATATTGATACAAGGTTGTGTGATCAGAGTTGATGATTCAGTCAGTTTTTTGGTGGTAGGAAAGATGAAAAATGCAAAGAAAAAAGTAACTGTTAGGCTGGAAACCTTGCTGTAAAATGGCCAAAACCTACTTTGGTTAATCCTGTGCTTTTACAGTAACTTAAAAGTTGCCTGGACACATCTCACTATTCATAGTTGAAGGAGCGACCTACCTTGATTGCAGCAGTCACTGCTGAAGTACAGCACTTCCTGGTGAGTAGATGTAACATAATGCTCTCAGCATTAGAAATCGTAGATATGCTATGTTTTTTGTTAAACTTTGAGTTAAATGTCTTCAAGAGTGCAAGGGTTGTGCTGTTAGGTGGATTATCTAGAGACTGAGAAAGAACCTTGTACACTAGGGATTACCAGACTTCTAGTAAAATATTGAACTTTATCACATTAATAAGCAAAGATGTTATACTTTTTTAAAAGAAGCAAAGCTGATGAAGGTATACAGAGTATACCTTTTTCACTGATTTTTACAATTGCTGTTTACTTTTGAYTGGAAATTATTCGTGAAGTATGAGTGCACTTAAGGCACTATTTTATGAAAATACTGAAACCTAAGTAGGTTGACACTGGCAGCGTTTCTTGACAAAAGACTGGGAGTGTGAGCGCACATCTGTGCGTGCGTTTGTGTGTCTGTGTGCAGAGGAAGGAAAATACCATCTTTATTTTTGCCATGAGATCTGTGAACCAGCTGAGAGTCAGCAATGTTCTATTATGCAGGCTATCTATATGTCTGCTATGAAGATTTCAGGAGGCCAGCAGGTTTTCCAGTTTCTCCTGAAACCTCTGCATGTCTTCATACTGCTGAAACACCATTCATGATAGGCTGCAGGAAGATGTGGCATTATACCATTTGTGGGAGAAAGAAGAACATTTTTAAGTTGCTCTTGGCTAAGTTATTTTAGGTTCACAAGATCTTGCTTAAATGATAAATGTCAAATTCCACAGAACCATACCATGTTCTTTTTAGTTATAATGTAAAACATTTGTCCATAGTATTTAGTACTCTTTATATTTTAATGTTTTAATATTGATGAAAATAAAGTTATTTTAATGTTATTTACTACAAAAGGCAATTGCTTAATTGGAAGCTGATTCCTTTAGGCAGAAAACATGCTTYGCCAAATTCCATACAGTTTAGCAGTTATCCTTTTGAACTTTCCTAACTTGCATTCTGCATCTTAAGCTTCACTGCTCAGTCTAAGATTCCATTAATAATGTTAGAAATATTAGCATTTTTCTAGGCTTCTCTGTGCTCTTCTAAGCCTCTCGTATTAACATGTGATACTGTATTTCTCCCAGTTTACTTAGCTGCAGTGAATGATCAAAATGTATCTTGAAGGGCGAGGTGAAAGCTTCTGTTGTACAAGTCTCTATCCAGCTGAAGTTATCAGTTAAAAAAAAAAATAGTGGATTATTATGGTATTGTGTTTCTATATATGGCTAGAAGTAAGTACCCATTCTGTGAGAGCCATAAAATCTTTCTGTTTTTTGCATTTTCTTTCTAGGCAGCTTGTGTATCACTACCACCATGTTAGGCATGCTTTTAGTAACTCTAGAGGGACCATATTCAACATTCAGCCAGARAGGTGTTCTGTGTCTTCTAGCTAGGAGTTAAACATCCATTTCTTCTTTTGTTATGAATGCAAATAAACAGCTGACAGAATATATCATACCAAATTTGTGCCAGTTTTATCTTGGCTTTCCTCTACAAGAAAAGGCCAGTTTTGTACAGGAGAGATCTTTTGTTTGTATACTTCATRTTCAGTTGTTCTGTATTAAAAATGGGTAGTTTGGCTGGAACTGCTGTATTGTGTACCGACAATAAGAAAACAAAGGAAATACCCTAAAATATCCAAAACCCTTTTAATCACTTTATTCCATTTTAATAGCATGCCTTGTGCTTGACACATGAGTTCTGGTGTCTTTTGTTCTGCTAATATCTATTGCATTTAGTCTCCACAGTCTGGTATAGATACTTATGWGGAATATAACCATTAAAACATAGGATTATTTTGTTTTGAAATGATAACCACTAAGGAAGTCATCAGAGAAACTCTTTGAAGAAGTCTCTTTTCATAAGCGGATTTGAGAAAGAAAAAATTATGTCAGATAAGAAAAATCATGGARGAGATGAATAGGAGAAAGGGAAATCTAGAGGGAAGAAATCCCAGAAGAAAGTAAATATTACAGAAGTAAATATCACGGAAGAAAGTAAATAGGGCAATTAAGAAAGATAAGATTGTTTGGGTGGATATCATAGTTTTCCCATGAAATATAGAGCCTCTCAAAACTCAAAAGAAAAGCATTTCAGACTAACGATATTAGTATCAACATGTCTCTTATGGATCCAACACAGGTTTTATGAAGCTCCAGTTCAAAGCAGGTGGATGAACAGAATGCTGTGTTCTCATCCACCCTCCCACTTAGCTAGGATTAGTTTAGGAATTCTTGAGAATTCAAAAACTTCAAGCTGAATCATCATACTCTAAGAGGTTATACAGTAAAGTCAAAGCTAAAGGAAAGCCCATGACTTCTTTTGCTTTACTGGTAGGATTCAGGCCTTTTTTTTTTTCTTGAGCAGGGAAGAAGAGTAGCTCATACCTCCTCTCTCTTTCTGTTCCTAGCATTTTTGGCTCTGTTCTCATCTAAAAGATCCTTCCCTTGCATGTATGTCTAGTATAACATGTACTGAAGCAAATATATACACCTATGCTGAAATCGAGGAGTGTTAAGAAGAAGAAAAGAAATCTCATATTTCACTTCAATTTGTCTTAGGAAAAAAAACTCCTTGGCATTAAGTGTTGTTATCTAGTTGATGCTTCTCCTCTGCTGTCCTCTGCTCTCTCTTCTTTTAAATAGCATAAAATAAAAGTGAGACTGAGTTTTAGGAGTAACTCAGGCATGGTTGGCTCAGTTGCCTGCTTTCTCATCTCATCCAAGTATTGTGATAGCTTTACAACTGCATTCTCTAATAGCTGCTGTTTCTGTCCATAGTATGATGGTTCTCCAACAAAGCATTTTGGAAAAGGTCTGTAATTAGTGCAGTGACTATTTAAAAGCTAGTTATAAGGAACTTAAAGGAGCTTAACTAAATATTTCATACTTTCAAGAGTCAATGTTTAACAGTCTAAAAATTTCAACAGAGACCTATTAAGGGGTAATTGAATGCTGTTTGTTATATGGCCATAAGCCGTCATGGAAAGAATTTTACATTAGACAAATTTTGGCTAGATCTATGTCCCTTCTCTTTCTGCTCTAGCAGTATGAATGAAAGAAAAGTTGTCTTAAATGCACAAGGTGATGCTATTTTTTCTCTCATATGGTATTGAGGTCAGTGTAGGTAAGCTAGAGATTTATTAAAAGTCAAAATAGTAGCATCTCAAGGTGTCTGTTTTCTATATACTCCCTTTCTTCAAAACTTTTTCTTTGACTTGGTCCTCTCCCTGTACTTTTTGCATTTGCTTCAGATCCTGACCCCGTTTTGCCTAACCCCTCCTCACCCAATATATCACAGTTCTAAACTCAGACTAGAAAAAGGAGAGGAATTAACTCATTGTGCTGTCCCAGAATTTGGACTAGCAATGAAGGAGCTCTAAATTATACTGAGGCTTGACTTTGACATAAATCCTGGAGTTTTAGCATCAGCCCAGAGATGGTTGCAGTGAAGGCTTGTATYACAAACTTCAATCTGAAGCTAAATCTTCAAACTTTAAGGGTCTATCTTAAAGGTAATGTTCTGCATATTGATAAAATCACTGAAATTTTTGAGMGGCAACCTCATTTGGGTGGCTTAATGTAAAAGTCAGAGATTGGTTTTTCTCTTCATCTTTGAACAATTATTTGCAGAATGGATCCTTTCTCTAGATGAGCACACCCAGCTGCTAATTTTTATAGATGCAGCCATAAATTGCCATTTTCCTTATATATGTTCCTTCAAGTTTCTTGCCATATACATGAATAGTATGGCTGAATGGTGTAATCATCATACTTTAGTATGAATGATTTTCCTCACTTACTTGAGATGTGGGACTGGCACACTTATGTAAGTGCTGGTTAACCAAAGGTTGGTCTTGTTGATATGTCTGAATACTTCCCTCAGAAACTAACGGAGTGCCAAAGTCAGATGATTATTTGTTACATCTGTTTAAATCAACAGGRGTTGTACCAGTGTACAAAAACCCGGAGGATTTAATGGTGCTCTGAGAATAAATGTCAGCAAATGGTGAAATGGTTGTTTAAAATTACCACTCTCAACAAGCCAGCTGTTCAGACACCTAACACCTTAACTATTTACATGTGCTGTACTCTGGAAAAGTGTAGGAGAATCAGGGGAGGGTTAAATTAGAAAAGTCTGTAGTATTTTGTATATTGGGTTTATCCCTTTATTATTTTGTTCTTATTCCACAATGAAGTGGAAACTGGGCAGAGAAAGATTAATAGTTACCAAGCAGGGAAGCAGTGATTAGAGTGATGTTGTATATGTTATGCTGGTCCTAATTACTTCATTCACTAGTAGAACTTAATTCTATACCTGCGTTTTGGAGAACTTTTCTATTTGTCATTCTTTGTGACTAGGTAAAAGTTGCTTATTTAGATAAACCTAAATCTTTATCTGGATAATTCTGTTTCCCATTTAACTTCTGGATACAAAGGAGAAGTTGTATTTGAGAATGAAATTTGTTGTGGTGGAGTTTTTATTATTTTTTAGTTAGCTGTTGTCTGCTATAGGTGAAAAGAAAAGCAAAGTGCAGGGAGGTGTAGTTTATTTAGACCTTAACTTTATTAACTTACCTTACCTGAGAACATTATCTGATTATCATATGACTTTGATTTTAATTGTATCTACCTGAGGCAGAACAGTGTTAATTCACAGTACGTTCAGTCCAGTGTTTGGCCCCTATGGCCTTCTTCTCATAGAAGCGGTAACGGTTGGGAAATGAGATTTTGTCATTGTTCATTAAAATCCCTGGTGCTATCCTTCAGCTTTTTAAAGGAATGGTTTCCCTTACATCTACTTCTGTTTGTAAGAAAACCAAAGCCACTACTAAAGGCATATCTGCCCTAGATTACTTCATCACAAGAAGATGCTATCACTTAGGTTGGCTGCCTGCCCCTTAATTGGGGAGTGGATAGTTAGTGATTTCCTTACAACTGGTTCAATATRCATCTGCTTCCCAGCTGAAGAGATGTAGACTCTTCTCCTGCAATAATCTAAAACAATATTTTTAGTAGGTAATTACTGATCCTTCTGCTTCCTAATTACAGATTTGTCTTCTGTTCTTGTCAACTATGGAAGCCTTGTAACTTTGTCCTGCTCTCCCTGTTCTGGATCTGACTTAAATTTAAAAAACTAACATATGTGTAGTATTTCTGCGTACTGTGACATAATTTACTTCATGTGGCTGCTAACCAGTTTAAGAAAGAAGAGAACACAATTCTGTTTCCATTTTTTCTCAAAAATCTTTTGCAAGTAAGATTTAACTTGGTCCTACTGACTGAAAGCCAAATGAGCAATATTATACTTCTGCTTTCAGCCACACATGACCTGGTCTCAAAATTTGGAGGGAAGGTATAAATAGGAAGTGCTTAGAATATATAAATTGTTAGTTTATTCTCCCCAGCAGGATGATGTGCTATGGATATGATCAAATCCATCTCTGCTTGAATTTGTGCACCTCCTGCTCCTTGACATTGCCATAAATTCAAATTGTGTTTTCATAGAGAATTCCCTTGCCTATGGAAAACAAGGGGCCTGGAATTAGCAGCCTTGGTTCTGGACAATTTTCATGTACTTTAACCATAAAATTCCATCTTTCCCACATTTCTGTCGCTCTAGGACTCACTTCACCATTCTGATACTTAAGGCTTCCTTGCCTAATCTTTTCTTTTCATTAAAGCATCAGTGAGCCTTTAAAATATTTGTGAAGGTGAAAATGATTGTGCTACCATGTATGTTTGATTCCCACTGCAAGGGCTTTCTCAGGTCTTTCTTTTCATCACCACAAAATACAGGAAAAGCCCTTGGAATAAAAGACTTTTTTAAATGGTGTGAATTTTCTGAGCACATACTAATACTGTACAAACTGTTACAGAAAGAGTCTAGTTTTTGTAGTTTTCTATCTTAAAGCATTCTTCAGGAAAAGAATATCTTCACATCTCTTAATAGTGTGATAGCTTTCAAATGTATTGTTGTTCTGAACTGTTGATTAAACAAAATGGTGCTGATTGCAGCRGGGTGACTAAATGTGGGCAGAAGTAGCTATTGCAGCCTGCTCACTACGAAGTCATTTATCAAAGYTTTATCTGATTTCAGAGGCATTAGATTTATCAGTCACAGTTTATAAATGGCATATCATCAGGATCAAACCGAAGCAATACCTTCCTCAAGCGTGGCTGTAAAGCAAGCGTAAACATTTCCTCTAGACGTACTGCGACCTTGCACTAGGAGGTATGTCATGCAACGTTATCCTAACTGACTTTAGTATTTTAGTTTCAGGGGTTTTTTTTGGTGACAGAATTTTTTTTTTCTTATAAATAAAAAATTTAAAAACATTTTTTCCTGCCAGTGAGAAAAGCACAGCCGCGCGGGACCRTGCATAGCCGAAGCTGTCATGGCGCAGTGAGGGCCACGGGTGGCAGGGCCGTGCTGGCCGCCAGGGCCTGCCCCCCWGCCCCGGGAGGGAGCGAGGTGGCCCCAGCACCGCATCCGGCATCCGGGCACCTGGCACCGTATCCAGCACCACGCAACCACATCAGCCCAGCGAGGTAAGTGGGGTCAGACACGGCCACGGGACGGCTGGGCAGTGCTGTTGGTCCGGGCTTGGGCCGTGGCAGGGCAGGCACTAACAGCCCCGGGCTGGGCTGAAATGGCGCCGGGGCCGGGAGTGACGGCCCCGGGCTGGGCTGAAATGGCGCCAGGGCCGGGAGTGACGGCCCCGGGCTGGGCTGAAATGGCGCCRGGGCCGGGAGTGATGGCCCCGGGCTGGGCTGAAATGGCGCCGGGAGTGATGGCCCCGGGCCGGGCTGAAATGGCGCCAGGGCCGGGAGTGATGGCCCTGGGCTGGGCTGAAATGGCGCCGGGAGTGACGGCCCCGGGCCGGGCTGAAATGGCGCCGGGGCCCGGGCAAGGCCTCCCTAACCCTGCTCCTATCGGTTCCCTCGGGGCTCTGACAGCAGGTTCCTTTCCAACAAAAATGGGCAATTTGTATTATCTAGAGCATTTCCAGACCACACCTACTGACTGACAGGCAAGTTAAAGGCATACCAAAAGACACTAGGAAAAATCTACTGCAAAATAACTGTAGTGCATCCAAGGAAAGGGTTTAAAAGCAGCGCAGTCGATTGGAGAAATTAGCCTGCCCTGCATCCCAAACCGACAGTCTTGGGTTTGACTTTTTGGGTGATGAAAACGCTTGAGATTCAAGTGCAGCATGGAGGGAGTTTTATTGAACTTATAAAAATCCATTTAAGTCTAAATTAACCTTGGTCATTCTTTAGCCAAAGACAAAAAGTGCTAAAACCCCAGTAAGGCGGACATCTGCCAACCCACTTGATTTTGGGGGCATTTAAAAAAAAAATTTGACAGCTGCTTTTTAAGTTGCAAAATTGAATGGAGAGTTGCTTATTTGGAGTGAGAAGTTTGCTTYGGACCCTTTGAAAACATATACAATGTCTTTAAGTGATTATGAAGGTAAATCTTATTGTCTGGGGAAATGACTTCTGCACAGTTATTTCTTTTATTGCTGTGCCGAATGTAAAGGCATTACTCAGTTTAATAAATCCTACTGTATCTCTCAGTCTGTGTAGGCTGATATAAATGTCTCCAGTTATGTCATATTACCACCTTTGTACAGCTAATGTTAGGTCTTGATGACTGGTGGCTGATAAATGCAAAACCTCATTTGGTTTGTGAGTGATTGAACRCTAACACTGTTTAGATTTCTTAATATACTTGTATTAGCATGAATAAGTAATGAGCATGCCAGGCTTTTTTGAATATTTGATTGTATCTTTATAATGGATTTGTGTCTCTCTCTTTGTGCTAATGTCATTGTAACTTTGTTGGTGTCATAACTCCAAACCTTAGCAATCGATCTTTATCAGCATATCTTAAGTCAATTACCCTCTCATGGCCAAATTACTGTGTCATAAGACTTTTCTTATAAAAGTATTCTGCATATTGCATTCAGGATACAAATAGGTACTAATTCTATCCACAGTATATTTCTCATTTCCTTATTGTTTTCTGTATTAGCGTATTGATCAGCAATTTTGGTAGCACTGGCTCTACAAGCAAATGCATGTGTACATAAAACATTAAAACTTGTCTTAATTCTGCTGCTTATTAATACTGAGCCTTAATACTCAAATTCAGTAACTTTTTGTCTGCCCTGAGACTTCTGCTACTTTTAAAAATTAAGCCCTAGTGTTTACATTTTCTTGAAAATCATCATCTATCATTTTGGTTAGGGATTATTGTAGGAAGAAAGTATTAAGTTTGTCAGAGACTTCTTGTCATTCTGATACTCTAAAAAGTAAGTACCTGAGGTGCACTAGATTTTGTTTCATCGTCCTTCATCATGTTTACTGACTCATTTAACAAGTAAATGAGTTGAAAGAAAGGTAGTTATTTCATTAGTAATTTCTTAATAGGTCTCAGATCTGTGTTGCTTTCTCTGTGAAAAATATCTAAGCAGAATACTACTAGACCAGTAATACTGGCAAAGAGAGAGTACAGTTTGGGCTTGTATGCTTCTGAAAGTATGCTYCTCTTCTGAGGTGCCAAACTTAGCTGCACCCCTCAAGCAATATTTCTGGTTATGGAAATTTCAAAACCTGTCATGTGGACTTTCAATTCATGCCAGACTTAAAACACACTGCAGCTTTATGGCAGATGTTGGACTCGTTATTCTGGAGATGCATAGCGGAAATCTGTTTTGTAGGGCTACGTATTCCAACACATCTGTTCTGATCCTTTCTTTCAGTGCATTAGTAGCATATGACAAGTATCTGAAACATGGATCCAGCTCCTGTATTTCCTTACTAGTTTTTATCAAAGGAACCAGTATGAACTGGAATATAGGACTACCGGAGGTGCAGAGAACTGAGGTAGATCTGCCCCTCCCATTTGCTTTAAATACAGCTAACCAGAATATGCCAACTGCTTCCCAGTTTTAAAGCTATATTAATCAAAATAAATAATAATATAAAATAAGATAACTCTGTAACAGAGCAGAACAGAATTGCTGAGTGGGGATGAGGGGAGAGGGGATTAAAATAAATTAGACTTGCCTGGAAAAGACTGGGAAAGAGATAGTCCTAGCCTGCTGTTTTGCTTTTTAGTCCGTTGGGTTACTGGCTTCAGAATTGAAGCAAGTCCTTCCTGATTCCTAGAAAAGTTCTTTCTGGCTCAGCTGTAAGACTTGGATCTACTCCCTGCTGCTGACAGACCCCTTCTCTTCTCTGGAAGCTTGTAGGCTGGTTTGTTCTCTGGACTGCATGCTTGCTGTCTGTGCTGTCCTGGTCTGCCCACTGCTCCAGAGAGCCTGCAGGACTGATTGCTTGATTACTTCAAGAATAAGTACAGGATTCCTCTTTGGCCTCGGCAGAGGATTCAATCAGACCACACTATGGTTGTCAGAACAAAGTAAACATGCAGCATTCCATTTTGCTGCTTATCCACAGATAGTCTTAAATAAATAATTGATAGTCATTATAAAGTAGATTTTGAAGAAATCTGTCAAATTGTTCTCTTTGTCACAAATATGTCACATGATGCATACAGCATCTTGGTCCACTTTGTGTCTGATAAAGTGTGTTAAGGATGGTGCATATTTTTAGGTATAGAATGCAAGGCAGGAGAATGTTGTAATGAACAACGGAGAACCTAAACAAATGGTCTTCATGCCCCCAAACATATTCCGTTTATACTGAAGGGAGTCAAAACGCATGCTTCCTGAGATCTGGATCCTGGTTTTCCTTCCAACTGTTTGCATTCCTATCTGAGAACTGTTTGGACTAAGTTCTAGGTGTACTTGCTACTTCTCTTATATTTAGAAAGAAGTTCTTGAGTGCACTGGCTYTGAGAAGTCAGTGGAAACCTATTACTATTTTCCTGCAGGTTTGAAACGCTTGCTATAGAGGCCCACAAAATTGTTGAAGAAAACCATAACGAAAACATCTCAGATCTTCACAGGCTCATTAATGATTATTCCTAATAGCAAACTTTGTTGTGAGCCTTCCTCACCTGATTTTTGAAGCTCCTCATCTTCTATTCAGCCACYAGTATCCATTCCCTAACCATATTTTCACTATTTGCACTCCCACTCACATACTGTTTATTCAGACCTGTTTCCCATGAATCTCTATCCTGTGTACTTATATCCCTCTTTAAAGACATAAGCAGCATGTTCTTTGCCTGGATCAGCAGCAGCTCCATGGAGTTCTACATATCTGCTTCTTTTAGAACAAACCATGTATTTTGTAGTTTTAGCAGGGTTATGTGGGAGAATGAGAAGGGTCACATCTTCCTTGTTTTTTTCACAGAAGAGAATGAATGTAGTATAGTTCATACTGATGCCAAATACATAATCATATTTGCCTCCTACTTAGGAAACCTTAGCTTCAGAATTTTATGTTAGATGAGCAGATGCGTTCTATGGGATGTTTTCCAGATTCCCTTTTAAAAATCTGAGTCACTCAGTGTTTGCCATACAAAGTCCTTTACTTTGTAACAGTGTCCCTATGTCATTTGGATAGGCACCAGGAAAAATGCTGAACAAATTACTATACTGAATGGCAAATTCATTGTTCAAGTCCACAAGGGACATTGATGTCGAAAATAAAAATCCTAAATTCTAAAAGTACAATCTAAACTTTCAAAACCAGAAATATCTGGTTTTGAAAACATTTGCATTTTTGCTTCTTGGAACATGCATGCTCCATAACCAGTGGCATGATGTTAGCATGCAGACCATCTCTGATGCTTTGAAGATTTCATAACTGTATTCATTTGATTATGTGATATATAAAATTGAGCCAGTGGACAGTTTCAGAACATGCCTAATTGAAAAAATTTTCAGCATTGCTACCACTTTTCTGCAGCATTTTCTATTTGCTGTGCTGAGCATCTCTGCGCTCAGCAGGCTGACTTTTGTGGATCCCATTCTTAAGTGTTTAACGCTATGTACCACACAGGGAGTCAGAGATGAGTGTTGGGCAGCCACTGCAGGGTTAGCTCACAGGTCCTCATCTTTGAGGAGGTAAGATGCAAACAATATGAAGAAACTGACCTTTCATAGTTGACCCTTAAAGTTTGCTTTGCAAATAACCTCATACACATGATGATTTTTCGTGATACCCATTTTTTATCACATGCTCCTTTTAATCCTCTGAAATTTTCAGTTCTGTCTGGTGAAACCTATCCTATTTGCTAACTGTAGGTAAAGAACTTTAGAACGCTTTGTAAGAACATGTTTTTAGTGAACTATGTGTGAATGAGTTTTGGGAACAAGAGATTATTAAGAATGGTGCATTGCTTAAAACAGCATGATGAGCATGTAGTGCTCAGGAAGATCTGAAATCAAGTTTTTTAATGTTTTGTCCATATAAATGTATCTCTCCTTTCACATCTAGTTTATATTTTTATATTTTCCCAGCACTTTTTAAACCACAGTTTCTAATTGTGAGTTTGTTAAAAGAGCTAGACATATATCACTGGGTACAGGTGAAAACAATGTCTGCCTTCCTAGTTTTATGATTGTCAGAGAGTAAGACAACTTTACTCATTGGTGTAATATTATTATATCGTGTGTCTTCCTAAAAAGAAAATATGAGTGAATTTTCTTCAAGGTCCTTTGTCTATGAAAGGGCTTTATGAGGATAAACGTTTATGGAAAGTCTCTTTGAGTGCATTCTTGAATGTTAGCAATCAAAAGATAGGAATGTTAGTTTAGAAAACAAAAACAAATTTACTATCAAATGGGTAGTGATTCCTTTGTGCTGTTCCAATGCTTTTATTAAATGAAAGATTAAAGATAGAATTTTTAAAGTGAAGGGTTGACAATTGCTCCCATTTACTTAAGTGGTATAAGTAAACTTATTAATAGGCCTCTCTWAGCTTGAAGCCTAACATGTGACTGGTACTGGAAACTCAGAGCAGACATCTTCACTGCTTCTCATGGTAATACCCCTCACAGCATTGTTTATTGCTRGAAATCACTGTGACTTGCAAAGAGCATAAGGATTGGAGATGAGCATTCTTAGTTTTGGAAGACTTATTATCTTTGTACTTAATATCATTCTTATTCATATCAAAAAAAAAAAAAAAAAAAAAAAAAAAGGCTATCTTCTGTCTGAGAAAGAATGACTTTCTCGGGTAGACTTTCAGAAATCTCTTGGGACACAAGACAATCCATATGGCAGAGCTACAGGCCTTGAAAACAAGCCTCAAGCTGCTGATGGATTATGAACCTTGGAGAAGGTGCATCCAGATCCAGGCTCTGCAGCAGCCCATTCTGTGAGCTTCCATTTAGTTTCCACTTCAAATATGAGCTGGAAATAATAAGCTCTTTTATTGGCTATCATTTCAGTTTTCTTACTGAACTATACCATTCCCATAGTGGGCTTCTCTGAAATTTGCCATGTTACCCACCTCCTCAAGCTGGAAATTTTTATTTAATTCAGGAGTATGTTGGCTGCATTAAGTTTGACAGTGAGTGGCTGTTTTTCCTAGGAGCTTGCCAGTTTGTGCATGGCAAACGTATTTGGATGAGCAAAAGACTTTTTCTCAAGTTCCTTGGGATAGAGATTTTCCCTATATCTTTCCTAGTTGAAAATTCCAAGCTCTTTTCGTTTTCATCGCTAAAAGACTCTTCAGTTACTCTTACAATGTGAAAACATTTTGGGGGGGAAGTTAATTAACAGTCTGTCCTTTTACATATTCAGAGATTTTTAAATGTTTAGTTCTTGTGGAAAGCATATATTAAAATAGAATATTGCATGGAAAAACCACCTACAGATATTACTTCTGAGATAAAAGACCCGATAAAGGAGCTAGTGACTTTCTGTCTTTTTGCTTGGAATGTATACTAGGCATCTCCATGGTGATTAGTGTTTTATAAATGCCAGAGATAAATGGTCAGCAGAAACTGCTGCAAACAGCAATAACTACTGAAGTTAAGGCTTTAACAATCCTTTCCTACCAGCTTCCCTTGGTGATTCATTTCCTTTGAAGTTGCAACTTGCAAGCCTACCTGATCCTGCTAAAAAGCTCATGTATAGAGCTTATGCTCTTTCTAATCACCTGGCATTTCTATGTTTTCATTTTAAAAATACATAGCACCGTTCATTGGCACAAATTAGGTAGATACTTTTGCTATAGTGATGGAAGCATTAACTATCCAAATGAACTCACCGTTTGTGTGGAAAATTCATAATAAGTACAGAAGAACTGGAAATTATAAATGACACCTGTCAGTCATTGGAGCTCTGCCTGCATGTGCAGTCAGGCCTGGAATCCAGAGTCTGTCTCAAATCAAGTCATTTGACTGGCAGGGCATATTACTCTCTCTATGCCAGCTGGCAGCTTACCAGTAAGAATAAATCATTTTAAGCTGGAATGATGATGTTGGCATCTGCTGAGTGAACTGAAGTCCATTTTGCTTATAAGCCTCAGACTATGGTAAATTAACCAACCTCCATGCTACTCATATGTGGACATTTTTATACGTGTACCTGGAAGTGTGTAGAACCATAGAAAAGGTAAGGGGCAGTCCATAGGCAAGCCTGCTCTGGTATCTTCTTGCTGCTGAATGCTCTTTCAAGTTATATCCATGGAGTACATTTGAGAAAGGCCAGCTTATCTGCTGGAGCTGTTTTAAGTAAAGCTGATTGCAAAAACTACTATCTAAATGTTACTCTTGGTTTTTATGAAATTGTATTCATTAAATTGAACGCGCAATTCAAGGGTGAGACTTTTCAAGAGTTTTCAGTACAGATGGACTTCATATGTGAAAGGTCAGTTGAAGACAGCTCCTTTGAATTCTGGTCAAAATCAGTGTTGGTCAAGACTACAGAACTGAGACTGAATTTGATTAACATTCATCTCATATCTTGTTTATTCCACAATTGGTGTGGTTTGTCTGATTGCTATATATTTCTCCTGTAATGACAGTTTTATATGCAGAGTTACAAAGTTGAGTATCATTGTACCACTCAGACATTTCCAGCATAGAGTCATCACTCGTGCCCAGTTGCTGGTGTTGCTACAGCATGTGGAAATACTTTACCTGCAGTATGTACACGCTCTAAGTAGAACTGTTTGTAACTTTGGAGTTTTCCTGTTCTGTATAAAACTCTCATTTTATTCTGCACAAAGTAGTAGCAATAGCATGAATTCAGCTTCTATCTGCTATGTTCTAGTTTTATTATTTTTATTGGAAATGACATAGGATGTACAGGAATGTTCAAAATGCCATGACTCTGTATGGCTTAATCTCTGCAAAATGGTTACTGGATTTGAATGTCTATAACAAACCAACCACTCTTAATATTTTGTCCTAATTTTTAAATGTTTAATGTGATCACCTAAAACCTTGTATGCTTAAGTTTTTGAGGCACTAGTAAGGAAAATGAAAATTGTTGTGTCTTTTTAGATGTCTGTGTGCTTTGCATTAATTTGTACAATGGATTTTTTAAACTGAAGTTTTCTTAAGATATGACAAGTGATTATTTCTTTAAGTATGCACTCTATCCATTATTAAATTGATTATTCAAATCTCATTTAAAACAAGAGGCCAGATGGCAATATTCCTGTATGTGTTGCTACTAGCAACCACAAACCCCAAACTGAATGATTTCCCATTTTTCACTGTGCATGAAGGGATCTCTTCATAGAGTATACAATAAAAGAAGCTGCAGCTGATTACAATAACCACTCACTGACCCTCCGTTGTACATTTTGATGACCTCATAAAAGACATTATCTTTTTCGAGGTATGATAACTTTGCTACCAATATTAATTTTTAGTTAAAATATTATTGTCATATGGCAAGACTTTTTTTTTACTTGTTCTAAGTATGAGAACCCAATTAAAAATTATGACTATTCTAAGAAATTAAAAGAAAAAACATAACTAAGGCTCTAGAATCTAAATATTGACTGATGGCTCTTATTCATGTAGAATGGTATGGTGAATGAATGTTTAATGCTTCCTCATAAGTGACTGATTTAAAAAATATGGACTGAGCCAATTTCTAAAACTTACTGAAGTCTCATTTTTTTAAAAATTATGAGTTTCATAACTGACAGTTTCAGCCAATTAGTCAACAAATGACAATGTAAGGCAAGGAGTATCTGGGTCTCCTCCTTAACGATAAAATTGCTGTGTAAAGGTAAAAAGCGATGTCAGTATAGCTCGTTTATTGGTATCTGAGAAAATATAGTAACAGTTGTAAAGGCAGGTATGTAGAGGTACCGTTTTCATTTTCRTATTAGGGGCTGTTGCATACAACGCATTTCTTCATATATGTACTTACGAGTGTCTAAATGTGGGTGATTCCTAGCAGCACATACATCCCTGGCACTGCAGACATGTAAGCAGACATTTTAATTCAAATTTAGGATACTTAACTGAAACTTAATTTTGTTTTTATCATTAAACGGCCTTGAACTGAATTTCCTTTGCCACTTTTTGTGCGCCCTTGGCTCCCTGTGAAAACAGTTGCAAAGTTGACCAGTGGCCCCTTTTACCTTGGCTGCTCTTTAGGCAGTAAGTTTTTGGTCAGGTACCTGTATTTTTGCATAACTGTAAACTTACCATACTTATGGGTGTTACATATAATTTGGCTAGTTTCTTAATCCCTCCCTGGGTAGAGGATGAAAAAATGAGCCATAAGTGATGGATGTTATTCAGATCACTTAATTCACTAACAGAGAGGTTTAAGAGGTTAAAGTAATGAGTTTATCACGAGACATGACATAAAAAGGTATTTTCATATTTGCATATCCTATTCTACRTTCTCTTTTTTTTCATTCTAACAATTTGGATATGTTAGAAATTTGCACAATTAATTTTGATATAAAGTGCTTGGTTAACAGTAAATGTGCTTGGCCCCGTAATCTAGGGACTATTTATTTACACTGTAGTAATTTCAAGAAACAAATGCTTGCTTATAAATGCTGTAGTGGCAAAATGTGCTAGCATACATGTTAAGTTTCTAATCAAACATTGCAAAAATTCATTAATCAGTATTTCATAGTTCATTACAGTCTGACTAATTTTGAAATCCTTCATGTAAATTGATTAAATGTCTTCAGTATTCAGATAAATGGGCTTTTGTTTTAAGCAACCTTTACTGTGAAGTCYATATTTCTCCAGGATTGAGTTCTGGTAACATTTGACTGTCATGTCTGACATACTAGCCAGTTGCCATTTCACCCCTTCTTCTTCCCCTCTTCTATATTCCAAATATCTCGTTGACCAATTGTAAGAAAAATATTCTTAAATCTTTTTTTAGACATAACAGGTCATAGTTAGAAGGTGCTCCATCATTTACTGTCATCAGTTAGCAAAGCTTTTTTTTTTTTTTTTTTTTTAACTGCAACTCTTACCCATGTTTGAAGTGTTTAAAAGAACAGCTTTGTTACATAAATAGAAAAATGTGAGCATGTTTGGTTGCTGATCAAGTCTGATTTTACACCATAAAATACGTGTGAAACATGTTCCGGGTGAAAAACTATTGCACTTGAACACACACCGCCTTACTGTTGAAGTGTTTCGGCAGGGGCGCACTGCCGTTCCCTGCCCCAGCCTGCCCTCGCCACGGGAGCAGCTGCCGGCGCCGGCKCCGGCTCGGAGCAGGGCGCTCCTGCCCGCGCGCCGTGGCAGTGCTGCTCTTACTGGGCCTGTGAGCCGTTCGAGCTTGTTGAGCTTGGTAGCAGGACTCCAGTTGTGGCTCTGGTTTCACAGTCTTACTTGAGACTGTGATGGGAGATTAATGGACCTACAGTGATTTTTATTAGAATGATACCTTATTCTTTCTCTTGTAGATACATAGCAGTAATTTTTTATGGCTAACACAGAAGACAGTCGCCTATAGTCTGATGCAAACTCAAATCCTGTGAAAGCATAATGCTGGCTGCAAAAGTAATGGCCACCTTCGTGTTTAGCTTATTTTGCTGGTCAATTTAAAATTTCTACTGTGAGTTTTTAACAGGCTTTTCAAAAGTGTTCATCCGAGTTTAACATTTCAGGATTCATAAAAAGTGAAAAGGGGCTGAGGATGGCCAGGTTATGTTAAGTTCTCAATTTAAGTTAAAATGTGACTTTGCAGAAGTTTATCATTGTTCATCTAACTATGGTCGAGTCTTGTGCATATTCAGAAAAAAATTTATTTGGTGTTTCACCTTGGGTATATGTTTTTTTAATCTCAATATACTCTTCATATATGTTGATGCTGAGATGTTGTAGGTTCGTTCCAGTTGCCTGAGAGATCTCCAGTCCACTTTTTGCAAAAGCTTCACAGGTCGTAGTCGAGAGCTCCCATCTTCTGTAGGTAGCACCATGTTTTGATCTGCTCACTCTGCTCTGAATGCTTTAATTTCTCTGATGCTGATGAATGGAGATTTTGGTCTACATTGTTTTCCTATTGCCAGTTTGGTAAAGGGACTAGATGATCTATATATTATAAAAATGGTTTTACTTAATTTTCACCAGCAGTACTGCTTAATGCCTTTTTCATCATTTAAAAAATTGCTGCTGGAGTTGAGGATTCTTGTTACCTATGTATTTCTCATTACTTACGTGCACTACAAGCATGATCTTTCTGTATGTTGTATCTTCAGTGGATGAAGAAATGGCTTTACTGTTACTTCCCTGGTCAGCACTGAGATGCATTTTTCTAAGTCACAAGTTACAATTAGAGCAGCATGGTCTTCAGTAAAACCAGGGTTGCATCGGTCCCAACATTTTTTTTTCTTTTAATAAGCAGGTCAGTAGTGGTTGTCGCAACAGAATCTGTGAGAATAAGAGACAAAACCAATCTGACGAAACCAAAGTCAGTTGCTATGCTTGTGTGAAGGACAGAACTGTATTATTTTCATCTGATATTTGGAAGGGACTTAAAGAGCTGGAGAACAGTCTAAAAGAGACTGAGTGAAACAACCTTTTTTCTTATCTCAAGGGATCAGAGAAAGTAGGGAAGTCCATGAAAACTGGACCCCGAGAAAAATCTAGTAGACAGTAACAGTGTGTTTATTGTTACTGTTGTTGTTGCCTTTACTTTTTGTTGTTTAGGAGCTGATTTGCAAGCTGCAACACATGGTAATGAAGCATACTACCACAAGATGTATTTTGGAAGTAATGGCCATGGTCAAACTGACTACAGAGAACTGTGCCAGACCAGTGTTCTTTTCAAATGCTTAGGTGTATTTGTTCTGACCTGCCCTTTCTTAGACCCTGAACTGGATCACACATCATGTGTAAGTAAGACATACCTTAATTTTTCTCCTTTTTTTTTTGCCATGTCATCAGAGTTAATAATTGCAGTGGCCTTTTAACCAAAGATTTGAAAATTTTCACAAAAAGTTCTCATATCTTTCATTTTAGTTGGCACATTTCTCTCATCTACATGTTGTTTGGATCTTTGGCCTTCGTAGTCCTTTCAAAGCCCAGCAGAATGCCTATGTTTTTTGGCTATGCAGTGCCAACAAACTGAGGAAGGGCTTTCAGGAATGTGCTTCATTTCTGGTTTATCTTGAATTCTTTCCTTGTTTTAAGACTTCATATAGTTTTTGTTCATTTGTTGAAAAAAAATCAGTTTTGAGGTACAGTATTAAGCTCTTTTGGGATTTTAAAGCAATGACTTTTTACTATGACTCTAACTCAATATTATAAGTTACTAATTTACAATGGAAAACCTATCAACTGACCTTCAGCATTTCATAAGAAAATTATCTTACTGCTTAAACAGAGCCTTTTTGAGTACAAATGCTATCATCTGTTATTTGTATGAGGAGTTCTTGTTCATATGAATAGTCTTAGTTATTTCTTGGGACTTAAGGATCGTAGAATAGAGCTCAGCAGATATAAACCCACTTTCTGATGAAGGAGTTTAGTATTTGCTTTCCTGCTAGTCACTATTAGACCATTATTCAGTTGAAGGCAGTTTTTGAAGGAGTCCGTTTTTTTTTCTAGCTTTTCTGAAGATAGGTATAATAAGCTTTGACCAAGCTATTAAAATCAGACTTTCAAAGGTATTAAATACCTAACTGAAATCTCTTAGAATTTCTATCTGACCTCAGATGCTCAGTCTAGTCCTTTGCTGGAATTTTGTGCACAGCTAACACCAAGGGCTGTCAGAAAGTTTATAGGCATCTTGACACAACTGATTGTAATTTGCAGGAGCAGAAACACATCTTCTCTTTTTCAGATTTCTCTTCTTGGACTATTTGATGTAATAGTAAAATTTTATCTGTTTATTTTCATTTTAGTCTTGAGAAAAAAGCAAGACTAGAAAAGCACTGTTTCCAGTTGGTTCTGTTGAACACCTAGCAGACTCCAAATTACATTTATTTCTGCAATATTAGAAGTTTTTTCTTTAACAAAAGAATAAAGTCTTTTTTTCTTTCTTTTTTYCCTTAAAGTTATATATGAGATTTTTAGGCCTATCTTGGCAGTTTTTAATGCATCTTCTTTAGGATTTGCAAATTTTACTTCCTTTGGCAGGGGTAATGCTTTGCTACCTTTTTTAGTAGTCAGCAGCCTGACTACCAGCTCTGCAACAGTATGTGCTCCAGCTTTGCTTCCTACAGCATTTTCATCATAGATGCTTTCAGTAAAGATACTGTATTAAGTATACAAAGAGAGATAACAACATGTGAAAGAAGAAAAATATTACTAATATGTACTTTTAACTAGCTTTTATGAACACGAAGTTTTGAAACAGTTTATCTCTTACTTCAGTAAGATTTGTGTCTTTCATAAATCATATTTGCGTATATTTTATAGAAAAATAACTCCCCTTACTGCCTCTGTAATAAAAGAGGCTTTGGAAATCTGCTCCCTAATAAATTAAAAGTAGCTGACCACATCTTTCTTAAAAGGCCAAAAGGAGACTTAAGTGCCCATCTCCCATTAACTTTTCATAATGCCTGAGAGTATGAAAGTATCTGCTGGTAGATTTCTCACAGGCACCCCCAGAAATGGTAGCTGAGAATTTCCTTTGATTTTAGTGCAAGAAACWTGCCATCTTGCACTCTGTTTCAAAGATGATCATTATTTGGTAACGTTTAATACTTTTTTTTTTTTTTTTTTTTTTTTTTTTTTTTTTTTTTTTTTTTTTTTTTTTTTTTGTTAGAAATAACCTAATAACCTTTGCAAACTGAGAATGCCTTACTTTTAGGCATTCTAGTGTTTATAACATTGTAAATGTAATTTTTTTAAAAGATGATTTCTGATATACCTTATTATATAGCTTTAGTAAAGTCTGCAGTGATGCAGATAAAAATTAATTTCAACAGAATGATGGGTATATCTCAGGGTRGCATTTATGCTAATGGCTGTTGTAGTTGGAGGTGGCCCATGTAGGAATGGAGATGTATAATTTGTGTTCCCTGCACTGAGTACCTTTGGACARAGTATTCCCAAAGGATCTCGGTGCCTATCTTTCCTATCCTCTTTTCACAGATTTTAAACTACATGCACAGATTATAAGCTATGTAAATTTACTTTAGTGAGCGTTTGTGTAGTGTTTCCATAATGGACCACTGATCTTGAGGCTTGAAAGTAGGCAATGGCACGATGGGTTCTCTGTGATGAGAAGTATTAAAGGTACAAATAGTAACATGGGAGTTAAAAATGTCTTCAAGTTATATTTTCTCATTGTTTAATTCTAAAGAGTTTTCCTATTTAACTTTTTTGGTGTTTTAGTGCTCTGTACAATGTTGCAGTGTGGCATTTATAAGCAATGGCAGGAAACAAAATGAGACATCATGATGTTTAAGAGAAAGCTGTCTTTGACCTCACTGATATGGGTAATACTGGTCTCAGGAGCAGCCCAGAGCTAAATAAGGCTGTATCCATTAAAGCAGGTTAAACCTGTGATGTAAAAAACAGCAAAAAAAACTTGGCTAAAAAGCTCCTTTATAAGCCATAAGGAGGATAAAGTTTTCCAAGCTTCCTCTCACCTTCCTTAAGAGGATGTTGAATTGYACTGTTTTCAGAAGGGACATGAAAAACATGGACAAAAAAATAATACCATTAGCTAAAATTCAGTGATTTTATTTTCTTTGACTGTAAATAAGCTTCAGTTTTAGAATAAGAGATTGTTTATGTTATTACTTACTAGTGCAGTCTGAAATTCTCCTGTGCCATATATTTCATGGGCTGACCTCTGCTATCAGGATCAAATGGAGAAACCAGCCATATAGGAAGGGGAGAGAGAGGAGTGGAGGATGATGATGTTTAAAAGTGATCCAGCATGTACTAGATTCCTGATTTCCTGCATGTTCTGTAATGAAGCCAGGCAGTGTTACCAAAAAGAAAAGGGAGAGCAGTTTCAGAAAAAGCTATTATAGAAGACATTACCCTGATTTCTCCCAGATATCCCAAACTGGGAAGGCCATCATGTTCAGAAATAGTTGTAGAGTTGTTCTGGCTTTGGGAAATAAAGCAGAAAAGAGAAGAATCATGAATAGTTTTCCTCTCCTCAGCTGATGAATTGTCTGCCCCCACAGGCCTTTGTCTGTCTTCCTTGCACTGTTCTAGGAGGTATTTTGTAGCTGTCCTATAGCGAAAGGATGGATCCACATGAGGACGGAAGAACGCAAGGGTGGRAGTGATCGATGTTCTGCACTACACATGAATTCACAAGCTCAAAGCATTTTTTGGTGTTTTTATCATAGTTCTCCAGCCATCAGCCAAACACTTACCTTTGGTGATGACAATAGCTGCTGGAAACATGGCTATAATAGAAATAAGATTGCTGTAGTTCTGAAGGCATTAAAGAAATGCAGAACCATCACAATCTACCAAAATCTACAGATTTAGAGAATAAATCCTCCAAACACTGCTTAGTTGAGCTGTGCCTGTGCAGCCAAATCAGTGATCAGAATGTTGAAGTCTTTTTTTTTAAAAAAAAAAAAAAAAAAAAAAAAAGGTAATCTGGTGGAAAAAACTGTTTTTCCAGGAGCCTTAATTGAAAATTATAAAGTAAAATCATAAAGCTGGAGAACAGATCTCTCTCTAATTAAAATTTCTCCATTTGTGCTGTTTTCTCCTCCTTCCTTCATGTTTTAAACTTGTTAAACAGAAAAGTAGTGAAAAATCACTTACATTCTGTCCTATGTAYGATGCTCAATAGTTTGATTTGAATTAGTTTGTTTTGGAAATTCAAGCAAACTCTATGTAAACAGAAAGACTTTTACCAAATAGACTTCGTACTTTACTTGTGATTTAAGTACTTTTTGCTATTAACATTGTCAAATTTGAACTGAATTTGCTGATGGGAGTTACGTATCTAACAAAGCATTTTATCAAAAAAGTAAGAGGAAGTGTCTTTATTTTGAAACCATTTCTCAAAAATATAAAAAAATCACCTTCTGCAGATATTCTCTATGTATTAGTAAGAATGATTTTAAAAGGTTTTTCTAGAATTTGACTGTAAGCAGCTAACATTAAATTAGGGGTAGCTATGTAAATCCAACTTGAGCTACCATTATCAACCATTAATCTTAAAATAGATGAATCCATAGACATTGGAATCATACACTGATAATTTAATATAAATGTATTAGACTTGCTAATGTTCTGCCAAAGATTGTTTTGAGCGTCTGAAGAAAACATGGACTAAATAATAGGACTAACATAATTTTAGACAGTATCTTCATTTGGAGAAATATGTTTTATGTACAGAATTTCAAAAGATAAAAATATTTTTAAATGTTCTTCTTATGCTTCTATTGTATTTTTACTTTATTGCTGGTGGTTTCTACTTTTGACTAGCTAATGGGAATGTATTTTTTCTCTGTATTGCTATTACCTCTTCCTGCTACTTTCCAGGTCACTAATTTTTCTGCTTAGAGTTCATTCTGCTTAGACCGATATGCTGTCTTTTTTAATGAGGTTATTTCTGGGTTATTAGCCTTCCTGTTATATGATACCTTATGTGAAAGATCTAATTGATGTAAATCAAACATAGCTTGCAGAAGAAAATCAAAATGATCTTTTAGATATTTTGTAGGTTCATGTGTATCTCAGAAATTTTGTATTTAAAGCTACTTTTTAGACAAGAGGGTTATATGTGGCTAATAACACAAATAAATCCTTTTTTTATTCATACATTAACAGGTTCAAAGAAGTGGAAATTGAAGAAATGCATTGGCATTTTGGTTTGCTGAATAAGCTTTAGATGGAAATTAGACTGAAAAGTATTTAGTGGGAGGGGTTTAATTGTACAGTTCAATAACCTCAGCAACATTTTTTTATTAAAGCATTCTTATATAAGCCGTTAAGCTTTAGGTTAATTTTTACTGTTATTTTCTGGTTATATTTTATAACAGAGATTGGAAATGCAACTAAGACTATACTGTACCTTGTTCACAGTTTTAAATGAATTACATTATATGCTGCCTTTTTAGAAATATTTTTGTTGCAAATTTTGCAGCCAAAAAGATTGTGTTATTATGTTATACATATTAAAAGCATGTTGTTTTCCAGTCACTTTGCTTGTGGCAATCAGTAGTGTCAAAGGGAATTGTGTGACTTTTATATACGTATTATAATTATATAGGAAAGTAAAATAGGATTTATTCTTTTTCATATTGGCTTTTCTCTCTTTTGCTGGCTGATACCTTTTACTTCAGCTGAAATGTCTTGGTTTAAAGCTACATGAATGACCTTTATGTATACCGATTTATATACTTGCATACAATCTGTGCATGTTTTACCTAATATACACACTAAAGGAGTGTTGTTTCTTGAGCAAATTTCTGGTACAGTATGCCCCAATTTACCTAGCTTTGAATATTCAGATCTGTATATTGTCTGAATTTCAGGTTTGTCCTGCCAGATGCACAGTGATGATATATTTTTCATGTACCTCAGGTCTGGAGTATATAGGTATCTCAGCCTCTGTTGCCACACCTTCTTAGTTCTATTTCAACACAAATATGAAATTGTTTTTCCTGCAGAAAACTGGGACAAAGACAGATTTTGATCTGTTTTACAGTTCTATAACAAAAGACAGTGTCTAATTGTTTTCAAGCTAGTGGGATACATTTTATTTTGCTCTTGCACTGAGCTAGCAAACTTTCCATTATTATTTTTGAATCACTAGAAGTTTTTTGATTTCCCAATAATTTGAGATAATTTCTTTGTCTGGAGATACAAATATCTTGAAATATGGACACGTTTGCTAACCCAAATGCTGAGCTTCTGAGTATGCTTTAAAGTCAGGTATTTTGTGGGAACCTGARCAGGCCTAGACTGATCTGTGTGTTCTGGCAATCAATTCAAAAACATTTGTCTATAAACAATATGTTTCCAGACAAAACTTGCTGCTCAATTTTTAATAAACATTAGATTGTCTGAGAAATTACAATGCATAAAAACATACATCACAGAAAATATCATCAGTCTAAGCAACAATTTAATATTTTTTCTCATTATCAGTGAATACAGAAGTCGCAATAGTTCAAGTAAATACATTTCCCTGTTGGAAGGTCAGTTAATAGTTATTTATAAATGAAAGGAAGAAGAAGATAACAGCTAGTTTCTAAGAAGTTAAAATATTGTGGTTGTCAATGTTAGACATAAATTTTGGCAAGTAAAGTTAGATGTGTCAGGTTCTAATCTGGTAAGTTCTAGTACACCATTTGGACATTGCAAATTTAAATTAGTTCCACTGACGTGTTTTTTCCAAAAGTCGTTGCATGGATCATGGGATTACAAACTATTGACATTGTAATTGTTTATGATTTAATTTGAACTGAAGTCCTCAAAGAATACAACAAAAACCATAGACAAGCAGAGAGAAAAGAGCACTGAAAATTGAGTTTAAGAATAAGCAGGAAATTGCTTCCTTTTGGAACTTGTAAATTGAGGAAATGAGGCTGACTTCCTCGTTCAAATAAAATGGAAGCAGTATATGAAATTCCTCCACAATATAAAGTGGATCCAGAGGAATTACAGTGGCTAATACCTGCTTGGAAAAACTTTTTACAAATATGTGAAATATCAAAAATCACTTGAGAGAACTGATAGACAGTGGCATTATGGAAGAGAGGTGTATTTCTGGTTCCAAAGCTACAGAAGATTTCCTCCATTGTTTAAAGGTAAATGTATTTCTGGATTTTCTGGTAGGTTTTTTCCTACAGCTGCCTGCTGCTAGATGGTGCAGTAGAGTTGTGGCTTCCAGAAGGTCCTCTKCAGAGTGCTTTCACCAGGGGAAATCATGCTTAACTGATCTATTAGCCTTCTATGATGGAATGACTGGCTGGGTGGATGAGAAGAGAGCAATAGAGTTGTCTGCCTTGACTTTGGCAAGGCTTTCAACACTGTCTCCCATGACATCCTCATAGGTAAGCTCAGGAAGTGCGGGCTAGATGAGTGGACAGTGAGGTGGATTGAGAACTGGCTGAAAGGCAGAGCTCAGAAGATTGTCATCAGTGGTGCAGAGTCTAGTTGGAGGCCTGTAACTAGTGGAGTTCCCTAGGACTCAGTACTGGGTCCCATCTCATTCAACTTACTCATCAGTGACCTGGATGAAGAGACAGAGTGTCTCCTCGGCAAGTTTTCTGATGATACCAAGCTGGGAGGAGTGGCTGACACACCTGAGGGCTGTGCTCTCACTCAAAGAGACCTGGACAGGCTGGAGAGTTGGGTGGAGAGGAACCTCATGAGGTTCAACAAGGGCAAGTGCAGGCATGGAGGAGGAATAACCCCARGCACCAGTACAGGCTTGGGGCTGACCTGCTGGAGGGCAGCTCTGCAGAGAAGGACCTGGCAGTTCTAGTGAACAAGTTAACCTTGAGCCAGCAATGTGCCCTTGTGGCCAAGAAGGCCAATGGTATCCTGGGGTGCATTAGGAAGAATGTTGCCAGCAGGTCGAGGGAGGTGATCCTGCCCCTCTACTCAGCCCTGGTGAGGCCTCATCTCGAGTACTGTGTCCAGTTCTGGGCTCCCCAGTGCRAGAGAGACATGGAGCTACTRGAGAGAGTCCAGCATAGGGCTACAAAGATGATSAGAGGKCTGGAGCACCTGCCCTATGAGGAACRGCTGCGAGAGCTGGGCCTGCTCAGCCTGGGGAAGGGAAGACCGAAGGGGGATCTTGTCAATATCTACAAATACCAGAAGGGAGGGTGTCAAGGAGATAGGGACAAACTCTTTCCAGTAGTGCCATGTGACAGGACAAGAGGCAATGGGCACAAGCTGAAATACAGGAAGTTCYRYCTGAATGYGAGGAGGAATTTCTTCCCTGTGAGAGTGACGGAGCACTGGACCAGGTTGCCCAGAGAGGTTGTGGAGTCTCCTTCTCTGGAGACATTCAAAACCCACCTGGATGCAATCGTGTGCAACATGCTCTAGGTGACCCTGCTTGAGYAAGGGGGTTGAATTACGTGATCTCCAGAGGTCCCTTCCAACCTCAACCATTTTGTGAACTGTATGTGGTACATATGTTGGCTTTATCAGGTACAGCAACAGCAATAAAATATCCTTCTAGCAGATTCCCCTTCTTCAGCAGTTGCAGAGATGTAATACAATGATACAACATCTTCAAAAACTCTGGGCAGTCACTGTGACYTTGTCCCCTAGATCCTCTCTTTTCCTGGAAATCCGAAGTCTTGTATCCTGTTGGAKCAGCTATTTTTGTCTTAGGAATGAACCAGAGCCTGAAATTGTTTGACAGGTTACAGTGCAAGTAGAAATTCTCTAATCCTGAACTGTGTCTTCAGATTTTAGCTGAGTCTAACACACAAGAATTCCTGGCTTGAACTCCATCAGGACTAGGATGGATCACAGAACATTTCGATGTATGCTGCCCATGGTATGAGCTGAGGAGCTTTTTGAAAGCCTGGGAGAATTTGACCAGAGACACTTTCAACAGTATCATCTCCAAAAGCTCGTGTGGAGAAGTAAGTAGAAATGCAAGCTGTGTGTCTTGCAAAGAGCTTGGTCCCTTAACGCTGACACAGGAAGGTGGTGGGCTGGGTGGAGAATGTTCCTTTAAGATTCAGCAGCATGCTGCTATTGAAACTGCTTTTGTTTCACATTCCTAAATAGACAGAAGTCACCACTGAGGGAAGCAGACCTCTATTATATGGCTTAACTGATAAATTACTGAGCAATAATTTAGGACTGAACTGGAGCCCAGCATCAGTTTTGGGCTGTGGTTACCAACTTTCAACTGTGGGGCCTCAAAGGAACATGGTGAAATCCTTGAAGGACACTTGCTAGCTCCAACACAGAGCAATGGCATTCTCCCTGCTGCATTGCATGGAGCTTGASAGTTTGTTTTCCAAAAATTTGAGTGTGCCAAGTGACCTTTGCAACACAACTGAGGAGAGTAAATTCTTTTTTTCGTCATTAGGCCTTGTGTTTTACTGCAGCAGTTCAATTCTGTTTAGCCGTAGCTTGCTTACCAAGAGCAAGTAACTGAACATACGGTTGTATGAAAATGATTCAAAAATAGCTTATTTGTCAAGTTCTGATAATTTTAAAGTTTATCTCATGATGGATTGTTTTAACAGTATTATATTGATGATAGAGGTTGAGGTAGAATGCTGTTAGAAAATAGGAAGTTTGTATCTATGTGATAAGTGCAGTATTTTTCATACTTGTGCATGGTTTGTATTGCCTGCAYGCATGCATGTGCAATCGCACTATTGCTGAATCTCATTACAGTCCATATGCTGCTCAGTGACGGAAGATGACCGCTGTAAGGCTTCCAGAGCAGGCTTCCATCACAGTTTCCTTTCATAAGACAGCTGGGTCCCAGCTTCTTTCCAAGCTGGCCTATTGGCCTGGCTGTAAATGTATCCTAATTCATTCACAAAATAGCATGTATTGATGATGGTTAGTGGTACTTGGAAAAAAGTCTGAAGAGGCAAATAGTAGAAGCTTGTTCAGCAAAAGTTTAACTGAAAACAAATTACATTTTCTTCTAGTGCTTCTGTTTTGTATCTGTTTTACTTACTAGTGATATTAAATTAATAGTTTGCATTCAGCTGATATTGGAGTTTCGATAATATTGAACATCTGGGTCAAACAATGTAGATTTATTGGAATGTGAAAAAAAAAAGATTTTTTGTTCTTATGCTTCCACATTTTTCTGGTTTGCACTGAAACAGTAATGAACAAAGCAAGTATATGATTGCTTTTTTTCTTCTTTAGTAATTCCTGTTTGACCTCCTTCGGTTTCATCATCTTCAGTATTTAAGAGTGAACCTATTCATAACTAATGACTGCCTTTGCGTGACCTTTTTGCTTGCTTAAAAATAACAGCCACTAACCATCACAGTTCATTCTGGTGTAGAGTGGAGCTGCATGGCTAGAGTGGCTCAGCTTGCTGCTGTTGCTGCCTTGCCCTTGAAGCTCATAGCAGCTAGTGGAGGAGAAAAACAGTATCCATTCTGTAGAGATGCTGTAAAGATATGCTAGATTTGGCCATCTGCCTTACATGAAAGATAGCATCCAGTCAAAGCGTACCTAGTGCACTTTCCATATTTCTTTTGTTCTCCTGTGCTTGCAGGAGACTGCTGGTGTTTTGAGTTTTGAAGTAATGCATAGATCATATTGTGCTAGCATAGGTTTTGCAATATGCAGTGGTGGTGAGTGCCAAATAATTTATGCAGTGTGTATCCGCAGGATTAAGAACTCAGGCAGTTTGTTACAGCAGAAGGATCTAACCTTATATCCTCACTGGAGTAAACCTTTCTGTGAAGAGAGCGAAGGTGCTGTAGCTCCTTACACTGCTGTGGCATTGAGAGGTGTGTGCTTTCTGTTACTTTCTGTACWCTGTATATTTTAAGTAGCTGGATCTGCAAAATTGGTAGGATAGCAATTTTTGATTTTATTTTCAAACAAAAAAGGCTATTCACTTACAATGTGCAAATGTTTTAGGACTCTGGGTTTAAATGAACAGAGGATTTGTGAAGAACAGGCATTTAAGATCTGAACCTTGAAGAAAGAAATAGAATGTGATAATTCAGGAAATATATCTTTCAGTGCATCTGCTGCTAGGAACACTTCTGCCTTTGGGTGATCTGAGTTGCAAATAAAGTTCTGACCCCTTGGCCAGAATCCTCTGCTTCTGTCCCTCTCATGGAAACATTTGCCTTCAAATTAGGGGTTGTTTATGAGTTCTGTAAAATGTTAGTGTAATTGTCTCTGGTTTTTGGAGTACCGTAGTGAATCTTGGGAATTTTTTGTTTGGGCACAGAAGAACGGAAGTTGCTTATCAAATTGATCAAAGAGCTTTAACATTTGCTATTTCAGGTGTATGGCACTTACTTTCAGGCTGGCACTTACTTCTAGGTCTATATCATAATCTAATAAACCTTTAATCCAGAAGAGTCTTTAAACTACTCTTTCAGAGTAATTTAAACTGTTGTATCTGCCTGCCTGTAAAAGATGGATAGAATTACCATTCAGCTGGGGACTACCTTCATTAATAAGTTTGGATGAGATTCCATATACTCTCTTCATCTGTGCTTGATGTTGAATTCTGCAGGTGCAGTCAAAGATAAAATAGAGGGGGAAGGGGAAGGAAAAAGAACAACTAACTTTCCAGTTGAAAATGTTTCCCTTTTGATTTTACTGTTCTGACATATCATTTAGAGCGATTGTTCCTTTTTACTCATACAGCAGCAAAAATCACTAGAATGTAGAAACATTGATTGTATTTGTAGTTTTTCAACAGGCTCTGTTAACATCGTACAGGAATATTCTTTCTTACTATGCTGACAGTAATTAAATGCAATAGAGATCATCCTGAACTGGCCATGGTTCAGAACTGGAACTGCTTAGGGTTTGAGGGAGTTTGGATACAGACCTAGGGCTCAGGCTTACTTTGAACTTTTGTACAAATATCCATGATAGATACAGCCCTAAGGCTACTTCCTTTTTTCTTTTTTTCTCTTTTTTTTTTTTTGTGTGTGTGGTTGAATTTTACAAGATGATGCATGGATAAAATTATGAAGATTGCGTAACATGTCTCATGTAAAACTCTGGGAAATGTTCAGCTTTTATTAAACACGGCCATCCTTCACTTTCTTGGCCATCAGATGTGCAGAAAAGTTATCGTGGCATGATTCAAATGTGGTAGCTTATTAACCAAAACCCTAACTTTAAGCAGTTAGAGGATGCCTCTTTTTGTTCAGTTTTGTTCTGTGGATATGCTAAACTCTGGGAATACTTCTTCAGTACTTCTGTAACTTGTGTGGCAGTAAAAAAAAATGGAAAAGCCTCATTTATTTGTTTATTTATTGTTAATTAGAATAATAGAAATCTGAGAAGCTTCATCTGTTGCTTGTCTATTTGAAACAAAATTCAGTAATATGGGGCAGCACTGAAGATCAGGTACCTTTATTTTGTTCAGTCTGCTACTTAGCAGAAACATTAATGCTAAGATTATTTCATTTTCTAGTCTATGAAGTTGTTTAATTTGTAGTTGCAATATGTTCAATTTCAGCAACACATATTCTTCAGTCAGATGCTCCGTGCTACCGTATGTATTTCAGAGCTCCTCCTTACAGTGCACTGTATGTTTGAAGTTTTGGGAGCACAGAGATAATTAGCCTTTTCTCATGAGTCTTACACTTTCTGTGCTCTGTCCTGGTGCTAACAAATGAGCCCCCCTCGTGGTCAAGGGGCGAGTGGTGGGAGTGACTTGCAGGCTACTTGGCTGATTTGTGCCTGCAGGAAGGGTTGGTTTCCCAGTTGGACTACTCCAACTGGGGAGGGCACTAAGCAAAGACGTTGTCCTYGTCTGACATGCTGAATTTCATAAAGCTCACAAGAATTTAAATCAGATGAGAAGAACTTTCACCTTTTTTTTTTAAGATTTGGTTGAAATAGGATAGGGGTAACTGAAATAGGAAGGGTAACTGTGTCAGTGAGGTCTCAAAGACAGATAAGAGTGCATTTGCAGAAGCCTTGTTTTCTTAAGGGGCAAGGTCTCTGCTATAGTGACTTTGGGAACTAGTGGACAATTCTTAACACTTTTTTGAAAGAATTTCCACTGCACTCATTTTACATCTAATAAAACAATGATCACAACCCCCATCTTCCCAAACTCCCCCTCAAAAAAGTTCCACAACAGAAGGAAGAGCTGCAATATCTGATGAGCAGATTCAGTGATCTAGAGCGATACCATCAATCTGAGGTTCATCTACAGATGATAAAGGCTCAAAATATCAATGGCTGTCATATGAAAGCAGAGATACTCTTGTGGGTTTGTAAGTATAACAATGTGAATATTTTCATTTTTTTTCTCATAATTTTCTACTGCTTTCTGTCAAAGATATTGAGTGGACAGAATCATGCTTCATGTACTATGATTCTTTGACCATCTACCATTGGAGTATTATGGATCAATTTAGCAAGAGTGCTTGCAGGAGACATTTTTATTCTTGTTGCTCCTGCTTCTTCTTATCCCACACATAATATGAATTCTTATGTAGCTAGTTCAACATGTAGGTGAACAATTAACATTGTGATTCCTGAAGGAGTATGTTTGGAATGTATGCTAGCTACAGTTCAACAATGCCAAGCATTCCCGATTTCCTTTTCTTTAGTGTGCATCTTCTTGGTTAACATGTCTTTCTAAGAGATTTAATTTCTATTTGGAATTTTCAAAAAGATTTTATTTAAAAGTTAGAGTTATACCAAAAGGTTCTCTAGGATCTTGGATTTTCTTTCTGTTTTATACTGTGTGTACACTTTTTCAGAGTGCTGCAGTAAATCCACAGTCATGTAACATGTTCTGCAACTCTCAGAGAGATCCTGGGAAAGTCAATTCCACCTACTGCTTTTTCTAGATTAGATTGGTTTATAAATTGGTCTGGAAGGTGAATTTCCTTCTCTGTTGTGATCTTTTGTTAAAAGCCATCTTTACATCATGATAAAACTTTTTTTTAAAGAACAAAATACTTAGTTTCATTAATCTGTTTAGCAATACCAATATAATGAGCCATAATATTGATTTTTTTTTTTACTTAGGATTTAAAATCTCTATTTCTTTCCACAGAATTAAATGCTTCAAACTGATAGTCAACCTCTTTACAGTCCCCTCTTTAATTTAGTTGTTATAATTAGGCATTAACTGGTGTCGGTGGTATAGCCAGTTACAAGCCATTCTGTTCTGCTTGTCTTGATTATCACAGTTTAGATGTAAAGTAAATTAGAATGAAAGACTATACAGTCCAATTACAGATAAAAGCAGCAAACTCCACTGCTGTAATTAGATGCCAGTACTATTTTTCTTAGATTTTCTATCTCTGAGGGCATTTCTTGCAGCTACTTTGCTGAAGCTAATGTTTAAAGATTTTATAAAAGCTGTGTGTCTTTGTGGCATCATCTTTGCTCCTTAAAGTTTAAGTGGCCTGTACTGACATACAGGATCTGCGTCTCTGTATTCCTTGTCTGTGGTACGTCTTCCATTCAGGATGATGTAATGTGTTATCCATATTATAAGTTTATAGACATTAATCAGCATGAGTGTGAGATATTTAACATCCATCTGTTCAAGCCTTTTCGTCTCTAATGGGGAGGAGACACCTGCTTTTCGGCTGCAGTGCRAAACGCTACCATCCGCTTCTGCTCTCTCGTTGCAAACACGACAGTGAGCGTGCTGAGTGTCCTGCCGGGTCTCCCACCTGTAAGACTTCTTCACTGCAGGACAGTCTCCTTCACGAATTCACTATGCACCCAAGTCTCTAGTGTAACTCAGGGACTCTAACATGTTTCAAATAGTACCTCCCAGAATTATTCATTGAAAAGAGTCCCTGCTCCAAAGGGTGAACGGGATCTGGCAAAACAGAGACGCTCACCGCGGAACTGACTTGCTCAAGACCATGTGAAAAGCTTCCTGGCTCCCAGTCTGATGTCCTACAAACCAACTCTTGTTATCTCTATTCTATTGTAATCTATTACAAACTGGCACACAGGCATTCATGAAATAGCAAACAGTGTAGGCTTGGACCTGGATTCCTCAGGCAAACAGACTTTAGTTCGTATCCTGTCTGAAAAAGAATCAAGTCCTTGGTAAGTGACAAAAGAGCTCTAGTTCCTAATTCACTGAAACATTTATACTGCAGGATCCTTGCAGCCTTAGCAAGATGGTCACTATACAGATGATATTTTTGATACTTTTACCAGTAAAGGCAATGGAGACAGTTGTGCTAGGACTGTTGTAAATGCAGTGAATACTTTATAGCAGAAATTCTGCTATATTCATCTTTAAGTCATTGAGGTGCAAAGGAAGTACATTCAAGTAATTTAGGGAAAGTCTGGTATTTGTTACAGCTGGTCAAAACATTTGATAGAGTAATTGAAAAATATTGAAAAATGCAAAAGTTTCATTTTGTTTTGTGGGGAAAACCTCAGTTTCAATTAAAGCTTTGGTGGAATGGTGTGTCAAGATAATTGGCTTCAACCACTGGAGTACATTTTGTTTTGACAAACTTATTTCAAGTCATTGCAGCTCATATTAAATACTTGTATTAGTGAATTTAGTATTATATTTGGTAATGCTAAGTTTAGTGTTTGTCATATATTCAATATTTTTATATTGCAAAATTTGAAATTATTTGAATAGAAGAAGATTAATGAAGCAGTAGCATTTTCATGGTCATAAATCTGAAAATTTTTCAGGAATAATATTTTATTGGAAAATGAGAGAATTTTTTAAAATTAAAATTTAATTTAAAAAATTCCAGATTTTGAGAAGTTTTCTAGGCTGTTATCAACAAGTGATATGTAAGTGATATGCATTATATGTCGCTGGACATCAAAGGTGTTATCCCGTGAAGCCTTAAAAAAACCATATGTGATAAAGTCTGCAAATTAATACAATTTCATGTAGTAAGGGATATTCCTGTAAAGGAGTTCAAACAGAGAAAAAGAACAATATATTGCTTATTTTGTGAGAAATTTGTCTGACTAACGTGCAGTTGAACTACTTGGATTTTAGGTCAGTTCARTCTATGTTTTCAGATGTAAACTACACCTCTCGAATAGAGCTTGGGAATAAGGCTGTATGTTGACTAAAATATCGGCTGCAACTCCTTCACACCACTTGAATAGCATACTAGAACCATCAAAGGCATCTATATAAGAGCCACTGCAATGGACTTGCATTGTCTGAAGAACTTCCATCACTATAGAAACGGGAAATCTAAAGGAATTTTATGGGAGAATCATAATATCAGAGACCATTATTGGGGTGATACTATAGCTGGTGGTAAAGGAGATTTAAAAAACATATTGTTGATGTTTTTCTCTGACTGCTGTGTTTGAATACCATTTTAATGTACCAGTAAAGTGGAAAACAATCATGTTGTTTGATTCTCTAGGTTTGAGTTAATTGTTAATTTAAACCAAAATGATAATCCAAAAAATATTTAGTAGGTTTCATTTTTCAAAGCAATGTCAAAACTTCACAGCAAATATACAGTAAATTATATATGTTGATTTAAGAAGATTCAGTTTTACTTGATTAATTTGCTAAAGACCATTTAAGGTGTAAGTAAAGCATATATTTTCTTGTGAAGCCAAATTGGTCTGACCCCTTGCTAATTTTACCTACAATTAGTTTGGTGTAATTATCACAGCATACAATTTAGTCTGCTTCCACAAAAAAATTATTGTTCATGGGGMCATAAAACTCTCTAAAAATTGCTTAATGAACAACTCAGCCATGAGTATGTCTTAGAGGATGAGAGTTGCTATTAAATATGTAGAACATGAAGATGCAATATGTGTACATTGTACATAACAAACTCTGTACAAAACAAACCCTCCAGGATATTCTGCAGCATGGAAAAATAATATGAGGTTATGTAATGAAAGACTATACCAGAACATATCAGACTGAATTAGGATTACATATGCAAGCTAAATACTAGCATCTCTTGATTTGAGTGCTTGAATTTTCCACTCTAGCATTGTCCTAACAGCAGCTTGAGTTTTCTTCCGTTTTTATTTGTTTGTTTTGTTTGGTTTTTTAATGAAAATTGAGGCATCATTTATATTTAAAGTTATGTTGTACTTCCCTGATTAAGAGCTGAAAACATGCTGTTAAGACTGTTAGACTTTAACCACTCAAAGTAAAAAATTGCCCATGAAGACCATGTGCCCCATTACATGCCAAAATTTAAGATAAAATTGTTTGGTATCTGTACTGCCCAAAGATGGCAGATATATCAACAAACCACAAAACATAATTTGTTTTTCAAGTAAAGAAACTTGCTGAAGCTTTTCCTGAACCTAGACCATCCAGGAATCCAGAAATGAGAAATTAGTCTGTAGGAGGAACACTCAGAGGTCTGTAGAGTACCTGTACTTTAACCAGTGTTGTTCCATGTCTTATTTTTGCTATGTAAATCCACAGAATTAGCTTTTGACTTTTTTTATAATACGTGTGCTTTGCTTATAAGGAATAAGGGAGAACTAATTAGATTTCCTCCCCCATTAGTCTTTATGAAGACTGAGGCAAGTTTTCTTTCACTTCCTCTGTAGACAGCTGTAGAGATAAGAGCACCCAATCCCACTGGACCTTTTCTCAGGGAAAAAGACAAAAGAGGMAGAAAAGCAAACTGCAGTGTTACAGTTATGCTAAGAGGGAGACATTTTGTTCTTGAGCTCTTAAATCTGTCAGAAACAAACCCTTTCCCTGATAGCTCGGAGGTTACATAGACGGTGATAAAGAAACACACGGTCTATTTATTTAACTCTTAACTTTTGACAGAAAAGTAGTTTGTCCTCTGTTTGTAGAAAGCAATGCTGTTCAAGGGGATCTTCTCTACAGAATGGCGGATTTTTTGGTGAATTGATCTGTAGATAGATCTGGATTGATTCTGCATACATAGTATGATGGTATTGAAAAAAATATTTGCCAAAGAGTTTGAAATGGTATCTCCAATGGGATATACATAATGCCTAAAGCCAACCTGTGGCTTTAGGTAAGTGCAGTCAATGTGTGTGTTGTATTTTATCACCAGAATTAGGGGGAATGGATCATTGCCTTTCTCTTTAGCAATGCCAACTTAACATCATCTTATTCTATGGGTTTCCTATAGCATCTATCACCATATTATTAGCATGCTGATATGTGGTCTCCTGTTCAACAACCTTTTTTCTTAAACTTTTTAATGGACTAAAATCTTAGTATTATTTCCTACTGCCAAAGTGTATCAAAAACCTTGTCTCCATTGCCAGTTTGTAGCAGGCAAGATGTATTTTGGCTCCAAAATCCTGCTCCCATTCTAATGTTGTCAATAGTGTGCAGCAGAATCCTTGGGTGCGATTTTCAAGATGCTCTCAATATTAACCAAAGTGGTGGCAGTCAGAAGTCCATTTGTCTTCAGCGTGCAAAAAAGAAAGTAACCCTTGCTTCTGAAAATCTAACCTCTTTCATTGCACTGCTCTGTGGCTTCACAAGATCTTGTGCCACTGGCTGCCGTACAGCTTCCAGGAGGCATTGTCTTGTACATGACACAAGACCTCTTTCCCTAGTAAACCAGTAGAGTACCTTTTGGCAATCTTCCAACTAACAGTCTGCGCCAGATGGCATTGCTTGCAACTTGTAAGAAGTGCAGGAGCAGGCGGTGATTGCCTTATTCTGTCCGTCAAATAAACAATGCGTRTTTTGGTAGGTGAGGATGTGGTAAAAATAAATCAAAATTCAGGAGTAGTAAAGCTAGATGTTAAATCTAGAATTTTTAGAACTTGGAGCTAGTGTCACATGTTACCCAAGTCTAGAAAGGAAATTCCAAATAATATGTTGTGGCAAGCACATGGTAGGCTCAATTTTTAGTCTGCTCATTTTCCACGTGAGGAAAATGGCCATGCTGTAAAAGAAATGGTGCCTTTTGGCAGAAAAGCTAGCAGGCTGAACCCTGCTGGTTAAATAGTCCCCCAGCTCTGATCTCTTGGCAGTTCAGATACTGGAAGTTTAAATGTGTGCTGTTGTGGTGTTACAAGTGTGCCCGGTGTGGTGATACAGGATGTAGTCGCGTGGGAAAGCCAAACCTTCCAGGTACTTAGGCGGCAGTGCATTTACCATCGTTACYGAAGTGGTCAACAGTAAAAGCGCAACAGTCTAGTTAACAACGGGGATTTTTCCTGTGCGTTCTTTCCTTATGCACTGTAGGGAAAGATCAATCTACAACTCATGAAAGTTAAGCCCAGGGAAGTCTCACTATGAGTCTTCTGTGTAGAAAACAATGATATGATTAAGACTGTCCATTTCTTTGGAGGAGTCATAATGTAYGTAAATGTGTTGATTTTACTGTCCTTAATTCTTCCTGTTTTCCTTCTGTGTGCCCAGTGTACATCATTTTGTTGGTCTGTCAGAAGCCCTCAAAATAGCAGGAACTAATCTTTAGTGATGCAGAATATTCTATTAGCTGTGAATAAAAACTTTTGCTTTCACTCATGCTTTTTTTCTTTTGACCATTATGGAGTATACAGTATTGTTTTCAGTTAGTTACAATGAGGAGAGAAATACAGAGAGAAACTGCAGACATGGGAAAGTTGCTATAAGCAGTTCAGATCAGATGCTTAGGTGGTGTAAACTGGCCTTGCTCCACGTGTGGTGTGTGTTTATAACTATCCTGCTGAAGACTGTTCCTCAGCCAGGAATTTGAGGTTTTTTTTTTCCTTTACAGATGTTTTTTCTCTTTGTACTAGATTACAGCATGTAAGACTTGCAAGTTTACCCTAGGTAGGAAGCTCAGGAACATCCGTTTTTTTAACAGTCCAAAAGAGAATCTTTCTGGAGATACAGGAAAGAAGGACTGTACAGTACTTTCAGACTACATAAACAACTACCTCGTCGGGCAGTGCATTAAGTTGATAGCCATTGTGTGTTATAATTTAATATCTTACATTCAAATGTTTTCCCACAGAAATTAGTGGCAACGATCCCCTAGAAATTATATTGGAATCAAGAGTTTAGAGTGGAGCCTGGCTCTGACCGTTTCCTTTCTCTCATTCCACACATTGCTTTCACCTACAGAAATGACAGTCATGAGTATTTATGTTGAAAACTCTACACTTAGTTGTCCTGAAATTTACATGGTCCAAATATTTAAACAAGTGTTTTTAATACTTTAGGGTCTTCGAAGTATCAGAAGTAGTTCAGTTTCCTATTGCAATTTGAAATGTAAGTTTACTTAATTTTATTGAGCAAATTGGCTCAATCATGTAGGGTGGAGAAGAATATTTAAAAATTTGTAAATACTGCTAAAGCTTATGGAGTAATTTAGTAACTTTTTACTATTTAGATCTACTATCCTTGTTTCCATCAGCAAAAAGACTTGTTGTAATAGATCTATAAAAGYGTGTGTGTATGTATATACATATAAATAAAGATTTGTATGCATATACATTTGCACGTTTCATTTATGTGCACTTGTGCACACAGTAAATGGTATGATAGTAATCATAAAAGYAGTAAATAATGGAAACAGGAACAGGATAAAAACAAAATGAAAAAAATAATTAAAACAATAACTATTCCATTCATTTTGAGCATATCACACAGAATTGCATTAGGAAAAACAATAAAAAATGTGCTTTTAATCTGACAGTAAAAAAAAAAAAATCAGTAAAATAAAAATGAGATCCATTAATGAAAATAATGGATCTCATCCAAACTAGTTAAATACTTAGCTTATATAATTTTTTTTTAGTTGATGATACAGTAGTTTTAGTTACATACTGAGTTGCTTCAGTGCAATTAGTATCGGTGTTATCATTTTAAGAACCAGAATGAATGGTTATACATATAAATGCTTTGTTAAGGATTACAGGATGGCAGTGATTCAAGAAAAGGAAAAACATTTCTTTGAGTGGCATATTAAAAATAAGTGGCTCAGGTATTTTGGAACATGTTAAGTCCTAAGGAAATGGATTAGTAGGTCGATAATGTGATTGTGCTACTTCAGGGTAGTTTGGTTGAAGAGACACTCTTTATTTTAGTCACAAAATTTCCTATGTGATTTGCAAATCTGGAATATTTTCAGTTGTATGGTTGAAAACTGCATATTTCAGAAATATGGAATTGGATATTTATGAAGCATATTTTCTATTTTCAGTTTTTCTCCTTTTGCTCATTGTTATATGTTTTCCTATCTTTGGTCTTTTGCATCTTGAAAGACTAGATATGACTAGAAGTTAAATTTAAATTGTGTGGATAAATGATTAACTTACTAGAAATCACAAATTAATTTATCCCATGCCCCCCTAATTTTTCACATGGTGGTTACGAATGTGGGCTAYGTGAAAAATTGGAGACACATAAGCTAAATTGCAAAGCCATATGATAAAYGTACTTATCATGCACCTTTTGGCAGCCTTACCTCCTCTCTGCTTGCTCATCCATCTCCCTTGGGACTTATTCTAATGCTCTAAACCTATGAACAGAGTCGGTCAATCACTGAATTTTTAAAATCAAACTCCTAGAACTGTTTCATCCCCCTTTTGCCAGGTGTAGAACTACCTTGTCCAGTTTCAGTCCTGCCAGGTCTCTGCGCAGAGGTGATGTGGTTCTTGTATGGTTGATAGCTTTGAGAGGCTGGGAAGTGGTGATTCCTAACATGGCAAGAGGATACAGGATTTGCGTTCTCACACATCTCCTGCAAGATATTATGCACATTGAATGAGACATCTCTGTTCATGTTTGCTTCAGAGCCAGCTCTATGTGTAGTGAAGCCTTTCTTTTAGCCATCAGTGAATCACAGTTAAAAATATATTTTACATGATGCCCATAAAGTTTTGCAAAGATTCATTACTGAACTACATTCTCACGTGTTTATACTGGTATTGAGAGGCACATTTTCTAAAGCCAAAATTCAACTTTTGTTAACAGTATGTATGCGAGATACATTGCAAGTTATTTGATCTAATGGATTAAAGTGTATTTTTAATCTTTGCTTGTATTCAAACTAGGAAAAGACTTTGTATGTACATATTCCAAAATAACTCCCTCGACTGCAGGATCAACTAGATATTCCTAGAAAGGGGGAAAGGTAAGGGGAAAATCTCCATAAAAGTAAATGCAACCAAGCAAGTAATTGCCATTGATATTCTGGGTGCATAGTAGTTATTTAAGTATATTTAGCATATCATGTAAACTGCATTATTAAAGTGCAGTAACTTACTTTTTTCAATGTAGAAAGAAATCCTAAGGTTCCTGTATAACTGATCAGAGTTTAAGTTTGTCATTTCATTTACATAATCTTTTTTCTGTACAGGGAGAAATGATTCTTTCATTTCTTTGCATTCTTTAGCTAGTGAAACCAGATGAGAAAAATGCTTATTTTGGCACTTCCCCAAAGGGAAATGTAGATTTTGATGTTGGTGAAGATGACTTAAGCAAACAGTGCACATAAAAAAAACTAGCATTTCATGCAAGTTCATAAGAAGAAACTACAGAATAGGAAAATAACTTTTATGAAGAAAGTCTGTGTCTTAGTTGGTGAATAGGTCCCTGTGCTACCATAATAATGCCCAGTTCTACAACTACAAACACTTATTTGTTCAAAGTGAATATTAACATTGTAATTTACTATCTAATTACAATTTTATAGTAATAACTGAAAATGTGGTGTTAAAAAGCTTTGCATTCRCTGTTTCACACTGTCTGACTGTTAAGGTAGTTTGTGCTTTTTGTCAAAATAGAAAAACAGTAGCGATTTCTTAAAAAGCATTGACTTGGATTTTAAAAATTGTTCCATACTCAAACCTTTTTTAAAATATTTTTTTTAGAAGGCTACTATTAGTGATACTGGTATTACTTGCATTGTAGCTGATACATAAACTTCCATTAGTTTTAGTGGAGGCAGGATTAAGCCCAGTAAAGAATCAGTTTGCAAAACAGGCCTTATTCATGAAAAAGGCCTATACCTTTTGTTTCTTAAGGAATGTATTTCAGTAATTCACAAGGTTCTAAAAGAATGGGTTAAACTTCTGAAAGATTGCTATTTTTGTCAGCTAATTTGAAAGGCTTTTTACTTAAAGCTACAGAATTAAAAGCAAAAGGAAAAATGAAGGTAATATTAATGTTTAGAAATAMGTCTTTATTAAAATATTCTTTGTAGTGAAAACTATTAAAAGATGTGTTATTTAAGAGAAAATTATTATGAAAGAACAGTAAAAATAAGTTTTAATAGTGATATCACTGATGTATTTGACTTTCTTGTTTTTGAGTTAATTACCTTGATCCTAAATTGTGTTAACAAGAAAATTTTTAGATGAGTTAAACTCTGTTGGCTTATTATTAGTTAAACTATAGAGTTATTAGTAAACAACAGAGTTAAACTCTATTGGCTACTRAACTCCGTTCATTTGGAGTTGATATAAATTACTGATGCATTAAATTATGTTCATATCAGTTATTAACAATAAAAATAATAATAAAAAATAAAAATAAGCATTGTCATAGTGGTACAATAGCAATGCAGATTGAAAAATAAGTGGTGAATATCAGAGTATAAAAATCCTAGGACACTTCTGATAGCATTATGTRGTAACTGTCAATAAATATATCTCTGTCTTTTAATAGCTATCTTAAGCAGATTATACCAACATGTTAATTGCATAAAGATATATTAGGCCTTAACATTTTTTTACATATATGGGCATGCCTATATATTAAATATATAATGTTATGGTTTTGCCAGGACATTTTTCTCTGGTAGGAAGAAGAAGTTTTGAAGCTTACAACTTAATGTCTTTAGTCATGAAGATAAAAGTGATACCAGAACTCAACAGTCATTTATTATTTAACATTCAATACAACGTATTGTGAGTTCCACTAACTATATTAGATGTGGAGAAAGAGTTCAGTAACTGCAGGTGGTAGAGCTCAAAGTGATAGGTCTTTTCCACTTTATTTTGGATAAATACAATTTCAAAAATCAATCTATCATGCTGTTTATAGAACATATTAAGCATTGGTTCATATTATCAATACAATTCAAATTTAAAGTTCCTTGAGACAGCAGAGTGTATGTTATTTATATGTTTTTACCCTTAGAAACCTTCTCCCCTGGTCTTRCTCCTGAGGGAAAAGAGGAGTGGTATGACTGTTGTTTCTGATCATCCTGTTGTCATTTATGCCATCAGACAACGCAAAGATCCGGAGTTCAGATGTGAAAAAGAAAGCAGTGATGGGGGGATGGCTGATACTTCTTTGATTTTGTTGCTTTGCTGAATTGATTGTTTTCTTGCAAAGGAAACGAATGATCATATACCATTCTTTATTGTTATAGGYTGGCTGTACTTGTTTTACTGCATAATTTTACTACTAATAGTGTGCTTTCTTTATGGGGAGCCTGATATCCTCTGTGTATGTTGTGCTGCTGTTGGATTGCTCTCTGTCAAGTTTGTGGCAGCTTCTCCATAGAGCTGTGTTGAGCACGTCCCTTTGCATAGCCCTGTTTTGTAATATGGATTTACTGCAATACTGTGATCTGTACAGGCATCTTATGAAAAGAGAAAAAGTTTCAGGTATTGTGTAATTTCGTGAGGGATAGTGATTTTTGCAAACCATGGCCTTTGTGGCATTATGTCTGTGAGAGATCAAGTCCTGTGGAGCAGCAGCTGGAGGTTAGGCAGGATATTCAGTGGATCTGATGGCACTAGTTGCTTATGCTAAGTGAATAAATCAAGCCTTAAATGTTTAAATCTGTAAAAATAATTTTTTGAATGAAATGTCATTTGTGTATTTTCCAAAAGCTTGTAAAAGTAAGAATTCTGGGGTAGTTACTAGAATGGTGCATTTGCAACTGCTGTATTTATTGCATTTCTATAATTGTTTTTTCTATTATTATTTTTTTAGAGACTGTTTATCTCAACTGGGATGTGCCAGATACCAAGGTCATCCTTTTACCGCGAGAGGTGGTGACACAGTCGTGATCACATACAGATTGATAATAGGCAAAATCAAGAATTTACAAATCTGTCATTTTGTTTTGGGAGAGAAGAATCTATGAATTTAAGTTTGAGGTCTGCGGTTTGCAACACTGAGTTTTTGCCAGCTCCAAGAGACCTCCTGTTTGTGGGAACAAGGTTGGCATCTGGGTATCCTTGGCATACTCGCTGCTATCCGCTGCATTGAGATCGGAGCGTGACCTAGGGGCTGCCCTTCGCAGCTCTCTGCTCCCTACAGCTAGCCTTCACCCTGGGAGGGTGCTTCATTGGCCAGTGGTGGGTCTGAAGGGACAGATTCCTCAGCACTGTGGTTTAACAGAGAGCCTTGTCCAGGGGGCAGGGATTTATTTTTATTTTATTTTATTTTTTTTTTGTTTCATATAAAATACTTTGTTCTTTGGTACCCAATATAAATCTGAAATTAAATACAAAATAAAAATCCAATTTGAAAATTAAAATTTTTCCCCAATCCAAAAAGCCTTGCATTTCAGACAGCTGCAGACTTTATGATCTAAAAGCAAAAAGTTAGGAAAACCTCTTTAACTGTGGTGATTATTATTTGTGTATCACATGTGTTGTGGCAGGRTGCAGCACTGGACAGGGGAAGTGAACTACATTTTGCTTCCAGTTTTCCTSCTGAAATTGAGAAAGTCACATTGACCTCTGTACTTCAATGTTGTCTTTTACATATGTTGGGTAGTGTTATCAATTTGCTATGTGGGAAAACCGATTTTGAAGCAAAATTAATTTTAAAACTTTTTGTGAGCTTTATGGCACRTTACATAAAGGCATTAGAACTGTCCTTTTTGTAAAATAAAACATGAATAGGATGAGAAAAACTATAAGCAAACAGTGCTACGCAGGGAAAAGTAAGACTGAGCAGTGATATTCTGCCAATAGTACTGTTTTTATAACTCTGATGCACCTTGTGAAGACACCTCTGATGTTTATGCTTAGCTTTCAGGCCTGAACTGGTCAGTTCTGCAGTGTCTTGGTTTCATTTGAATGTGAACTACTTGCATGCTGGCGTGTTCAGTCTGTCTGCTGTCACCCAGCGCCGCTTGGCTGTAGCTGCTCTTTTATTGTGATATTGTTCAGTAGAATGAGACTAAACTAAGATGAACTAAAACGAATGCCAACATTAAAAGCATGCATTCACAACCCTTCATGCACAAAAGCTTATGTGAATTTGCAGATGACTTTGCCTAGAYGGGCTGTTTTAAAGGCATTATAAGCTATGGGGGTTAAAACCTCGTGAAATTATGCATGGAACAGACTGGGTTTGTTGAAGTGCTCCGAGACAGAGCAAAGCTGGCATCTGTGTAGCCTGATAGATATAGGCTGGTACCATTATCAATGGAGACAGATACAGGTGGCATTGTGGTGAGCTAGCAGCTTGAGGGACATTCACTGGAATTTTCAAGAGACAGCGGAGATTTTTCAATATTAGGAGAATATGATTCATTAACAGTAACAAAACCGAGTGACACTCCTGTGCCACCTGTGGGGGGTGGGACTTCGTGTCTYTAGGGAAGTACTATTCAAAAATTACAAAACAGTCATGGGGAAGGCCTCCCTGAAGAACGAGTATGTGAACGTCTACTGATAATCCTACTCTTTAGGGGGATATGGAATTCTGTTATAGGGGTAAAGTTGCACTATTTCTCATCCCTCAAAGGGACTTTGTGTCTATGAAAATAATGCAAAGACAGCTGCAGTCGTTAGAGAGACATCATAATTTTGCTTGTAAGGTCATATCTTCTGTCGAAAGTATTTTGTCACAGGATAGAGATGGCTACTTTCATTGCCAAAAAGCCACTTTAGAAGATTGACAAGAGAGATTAAAGAGAATACAAAAATTTGGAAGAAGTTCTTTTAACCTTTTAATGTGGTGCCATCTTGGCAGCAGGGAGTCTATGGTGGGATTAGTTAAGTACCAAACATTTCTGGAATTGTGTTCCTTTTTTGTCTCTTTCCATTTGGGGGTATCAATTAACAACAATTTTACCAGGGCAGTAAAGCAGGAGAGTAAACAGTAAATAAGCAGCAAGCAAAATTAAAAACAGTAATGAGCCTTATGAATACAGGGTATTATAAGGCTTGAAATGCATTTATTTTGGAGCTTAGTATGTTCTGGGAAAACATAATGACTTTGTAGATGTATTGTCTCATTTTACATTGCAGAGCTTCCATTTATTGGCCCTGGAGGCTGACAAGGAACCAACACCTGTGCCCAAATGTTTTCAGAGCCTTGGCAACGAAAGGCATGTTCATTATGCAGGAGAGCTGCAGTTCCAAGTGTGCTTAAGGCATGCAAGAGTAGCAGGCTTTTCCCTTGCAGGGAAAACAGGTTAAGGAGCAAAAAGACCGACACAGTGGAACTATATGAACCACASTCATGAAAACTGGTGCTTCTATGACTACGCATCACTAGAGCAACCTACAGTTTATGGTACATTTCTTTTGGTAACTTAATAGTGGGCACTGGATGTCTCATTATGATTAGATTAACCGCCTCAAGAAAGGTGGTTAGTTTCTCTGTGTCAGGTAAACCAATTAATAAATTAAAATTCATAGTGTCTTTTAGTGTGGATCTCGGATCTCATCTACAAATAGCATTTGCACTTATAGGATGGGAAAGCGTATAATTTTTTTCCTGGTCCCTACATGAAGTCTAACGGAGAAAAGCCAAAACATAAAAATGCATCCTGTACTAAGTAAGGTTTATGATTACTCTGAATCATTTAAAAAATACTTCAGTGAGAACTTATGCAAGATTAAATAGTTTTGCATTCCCTGGAGTTCGGCAAAGGGCAGGTCAATGTTGTACCTATCAATAAGTTCAAGGCTGATTACCTTAGCAAAATGTCAACTTTTCCTTAAAATAGCATTATTCATAAGTGAAAATCCTGGTCTATAATGTCACTTTCATGGTTTCTGTGTGGTCATATCTACAATAAGGATAGAATTTCATTAAAGTAAGGCCTGAAGCATACACAGATGGATTTTATTTTTAAATAGGACTATCTATACAGATTATACGAGGAAAGTTTTGTGAATATGGTATTTCAGGAGCACTAGGAAGCAATTATGATCRTCCATTTAGTGAATTTTGGTGGTCGGAAAGGCATTAGCTAGGATCAGGTTTTCTCATTCATCATACCCTGTTATTTAAGGATAAACAAGCTGATACGGTGTCTTACTAATTCTCAGATATCATTGTATAACGTAATTGTGTTCTGGAGAAGCTGTTGGAGGCCATTTCCAGTTACCATTGTATACAGGAAACATTGGTTTTAAAGCAGTGAGATTGTATGTGACACAGCAAACAAAATGCATCGCATCATTTGTGTGTGCGCTGTGAGAGAAATATCATTTCTGTGTGTATGAGAGTGCTACAGGAGAGAACAGTTTTGTGTATTGAAAGCTTGAACTTTCATCACAGTTAGAAAAGAATTGGGGTTTTTAAGATAGAATTCTAGATACCAAAATCATGTGGTTCATGCTACTAACCAGATGACTTTGGAGTTGTGCCAAAAAACAAAAAGCAGCTGATAAACCCCAGAAAAGTAGTAAATCAAAACCTAGCAAGCTTTCGCAAATTTTAAGAATCTGGGATGTACACAAGAATGATCATATAATTCCGAAGAAGAGCTTTATTACTTCACAGAAAATCTTATCTGCCAGCATGTTGATGGTCAAACCCTAAGAGCTGTGCACTTTAATTTTAATGAGTGCCCAGAATGGATGTTTATTCAAGCATTATCTCTGTCTAAGATGATGAGCCTAAAACCCTACCTCTGGTGTTTTTTATGTGTATCCTTTAATCTAGACTCTGTATTGGTGAGATTATTCACATGAATGAGATTTTGCAGGCTTGGTTCCACATTTATACAGTAGATTATATTGACGCATTTGCTACCTCATTGGTCAGAGTGAATTATTATTTTTTTTTTTAAACACATACTGTGATATATAAAMTAGAACTAATTTTTGCATGGTATTGTCTGGTAAAGAACACAAGTTAAATGGTGCAATCTTTTTCTGTACAATACAAACAATAGAGAAATCTCAGATCCTCTTTTCCACGCCTTCAAATTTCATTCAATGTTGCAATCTCTCTGCTAGAGAGTTATTCTGAATATATTGCTTAAAAGGCAAGATCCCTGTGTGCCACTACACTGCAAGTTCTGGGAGCACTAAAATTCTTGCTGAACTTTGCAGGAAAAGAGAATGAGAAACTTCCTATAGGCTTTATGTGTATCTTGAATATGTGTTCTTGGACTACTTCCCTTACCATTAGCTAATGCTCTYCTACCTCCTTTCTTTTTTGCATTGCCCATACAGTAAAAATAAATGCATTGTTTATGGTGTTCTTGGCTATTCCTGTCCCCTTCTTTTCCATGAGTTAGTGTGATCTCCTATTTACCATTATAGGTAAGAATATGATTCATTTCAAGAATATTGGTAATCCCAGTCATATCAAAGGGACTGTTAGAATGCCTGAAGTTATGCACATACGCAAATACCTAGCTGAGTTGTGGCTTACRCATTCTGAAATATGGATGTACTTGCAATTTCCATTGATTTCAATCCACATCAGTTGAATGGTTCCCATTTTCAATAATGAGCTTTTGAACAGGCTCCATATTAAAACAGGTTTAAGTTGCTTGGTACAATGGCAGTACTCAGAAAGAGCCTGAAAAAAACGGTTGCACAGTAAGAAATTAATGTTAATGAATAGCAATTCAGACCTATAAACTATGGCAAATACTGCAGCAGTCATCATAGATGGCATGCCATTGGCTTTTCATGACTATGTTTGCTTCTAATTTATCAGTTGTTCTCTGGCATGGAAATCAATTAAACAGGTATGTGCTTTATTATTGCATATAGAAAACTGTATTGAAAGAACATCTTAAAGTTAATATCTCCAAAGTTGTAAAATGCTGCAGTTAAGTTAGTAAACTTAATTCATCTCTGTTGTCTGTACTTACAATGCTAACTACATGATAGGATTACTGCTGTTTGCTGTGGGACCAAAAATCCTTTAGCACATAAAATTAAATGTTGTTTGATGAGCAGTTATTCATTATTTTTGCCTTCATTCATTAAGGTGTGATCTCAGGCCATATTTACTGTACACTATTCATATCCTGCTTTGAAGACATTAATCATTCTTCATGAACTTTTCTGTGGTGTTCATCAGGCGTCACAAATACCAATTTATCTTCACAGTATTTCTGTGAAATGAGGAACTGTTAGTATCTCTGATTTTTAATGCATGAAATTGTGGCACACATCCAGTAAAGCCCAAAGTTTCCACTGTTTTTCCTTCCCCTGGTTGATACTGTGTTCAGACTGTTTACATGTAGTCAAAAATACACGCATAGCCCAAAGTTTCTGGAACTCATGAATTACAGAATTTGTCTCTTAGTCCTGATTTTCATGTTATCGCCTCTGTTTTCATCCTAGCTGTTTACCAGAGTGCTCTCAGTACACTTTACTGTGTCTCCTCTAATTCCTACTCTAAGTCTTTGTACGAATACTGTTTTAATATTCTTATTTATCCACAGCAACTAGTCTAGTGCTGGGATTTTTACGCACCCACAGAGACGTARGAGTAGGTTACTGAGAACACAGATAATGCTCAGACTGAAACAGAGGATTTGACTGGGTATAAGGAAAACAGTCTCACTGTGAGGATAATTAAGCATTGAGACAGAGCACAGTGTGCATTTTTTAAGGTCTCAAGACCCAGCTGGACAAAGCCCAGAGCACCCTGATCTGAATTCTGGATTGACCCTGCTTTGAGCAAGAGGTTGGACTGGAGATTTGCCAAGGTCCCTTCGAACCTGAATGATCCTATGATCGTGGGAGATTAGAGCTGAAGCTATGTACCGTAGCTCTCTGCATTAATACTAAAGATTTGAGAATTGGTTTGGTTGCTTAAACTTGTCTAATTTGAGGCAGATTATTTTACAAAGGAGGGTTGTCCCTCTGACCTTTTCCATCATGTACTTTCTTTCTTTCATCATTCCCAACTTCCCTCCCTGCCACTGTTTTTTATATCTTTGTCCTTAAGACTGGGAGCACAAAACTATTTGAAAGAATGAATTGCCAGAATTTAGTAACACTGGCAATACATCCTGTATTTTCTTTGCCTTGTTTTTGGAATGAGCTGCTTTGGCTGAGACTTTCAGCAAATAGTAATCATCTGGAGGCAACACCCCAGAGGGATAATTGTATCCTGACCTGTTGTAGTTATTCAGAGTAAAGGGGAAATGAAAACAGTGTCTTAAAATTAGACATATGAACAGCTCTATCTCTGATAACACTTGATTCAGAGATTCAGCTGCAATCTGTAATCAGGAAGAGATTCCTAGTAAAATAAAAGAGGAAATGCTTTTAATCATAGGAATTAAGAACATGTTCTGCTAGACTTTTGATACAAAAATGATTTGTGTATGTATATGAAAATTTCTCTACATTCCTGTATATGCAGATACCCACATAGAGAGGCATGAAGGGCAACTTCCTCRCCTGAAAATGTACATGTAATTAATGAGGCAAACTTGGTGTTTGAAATAAATATTTAGATAGATATAAATATTTTAAACCAGATGTAATGTTATTTGTTACGGTTTTATGCAGAAGCATCAAGGATTTTGACTTAATAGCCTATTTACTAATTTGAAATAGCTTTTTATAATAATAATAATAAAGAACAAAAAAAAGGAGGGATAGTGTGTTCCCTTGTATTATGTTTATAAGAGATTAATTCAACTGGTTACAGAATTTAGCCAGCATTTTCAAAATGCTAAATGAAGTGGAAAGACATTGAAAATAATATTTTTTAAATTATATATTTTAAGCTGTTTTGTTTTTTTTCCAGAATGCTTCTTAGTGTATTAATATTACATGCAATGCAAAGTGAATTAATTGAGTTAGGTCACATATTATTGATTGCTATCCATCCTTTGCAACTATTTATAGCATGCACCTTTTTTTCATGTCTCAGCTGTGTTTACATTTTCTCTAGAGCTCAGCATCAGTAGCAYTGACATTTCTGGTAGCATTATTCTACCACTCACAATCAGTAAAACTTCATATACTTATAAATATCGAAACTATTAAGTGAGGCAGAAAGAGGTCTAAGATTTTCTATGATCAGGATTTGGGTTTTAAATCTGCCTTTGAAATCTTGTTCCACGGTGAAGGAATCTGAACCTGTTGCTGCAGTTGTCATTGGTTTTATAAGGAGGGGTTGTTCTGGCAGAGAACTATAGAGGAGAGTAGGGGAGACATTGAAAATGTCCTCGCTGATCAACTGTGTAAAATGCCAAGTGTCACAAACAGAGCTGCTAGTGGGCTTCTGTGGAAGGGATAAAGTCGGAAAAAAAGTAGTGGTAAAGCTCAACCTGAGTGATATGGATAAAATAACATAATAATGAAAAAGGGGACACCAAATCAGGGGAGGATACCCAGCCTCGGCCCGTCCTAATTGTGTAGCCTTTGTGCCTTTTAAAATAAAATGTGCTTCTCTGTTGTCCTCTGTCTCAGAGGCATTTCTTAGTAGTAGCTCTGTATTTAGGCAGCTACCTCATCATTATTCATCTAAGTCATCAAAATTTTAAAAAGGACTAAAAACCCTGATGTGTTATAAATAAAATATGGAGAGGAGGACAGTGATAGAATAGGAGTTTGTATATTTGAGGGAATACCCACTAGAAAGCCCTCACATGATATTTGGGCTCTTTTCTTATCGTTTACATATTACAAAGAATAAAATAGAATATGATCAATAGACAAAGCTGAAATATTATAGATGTTTTGTGACAGTAGGTACACTCAGTCTTCATTCAAAATTCACAAGCTTTGTATTTCCCCCACTATTATTGCCTCTGTGCTGTGGCTTTCATTAGTTGTAAATGAACTCTTGTCATAATTACTCCTTTTTCTCCAATAGTTTTAGCCTTCATGTAAATTGTTATTCTGTTACTTCCAGTTTTGATATTGTGATGTGTTGACTAGCATGGCATACTATCTGGAGACAAGTATGTATCTTTTTGGAACAGTTTTTTCCTCCACTTTATTTGGTATGGCTGATTTCTCCTGGCTTTGAGCCCAGTTTGGTTTAATTTTTGTTTATTCTGTACAGTATTCCAGACTCTGTTTTGAGATGGGCACTGTATAAATTAATAAATAAATTCAATATATGCTTGCTTTTAGTGAGTTGCTTGGCACATCTGTTTTTCAGAGGTTTCTAAATCTTCATGATCTGCATAAGATATCTCTAGTTACATAGGATTAGGGAGAGTATCATATTTTTAACATGTACAGGGTTTCCCATTAAAAAGCCATCAKTTACTAACAGTTACAGTGCTCTGGCATTTTGGATACTGCAGTATGTCTCAATAGTTGGAATGCAGAATAATGGTTGTATTTAAGACATTAGGGGTGTATTAACTGTGGTAAATACTTGTCTTTTTAATGCTGAAAACTGTTGTTCTGTATTTGGAATGTCTTAAAGTGCTCGCTACATTTATTTTATAATCTCTGTGTATGCAAATATATAATATATGCTGTTGAAAATACTGACATTCCTTCAATATTGCAAGAGCTTTTACAGACATAACTACAAAACTGTTGAGCATACAAGTTGTTGCCAGTTGCACTAATTTGGCATAACTAAAAGTAGCCAGTTAGTGCACAAACAGGGCATACCTCATAAAAATGCATTAATTATTAGAATTATTTACATTAGGGTAGCAAAGAGCTATTTAGAGAAGTCTTGAGCAAACACTGTGGCCACSAACTAATTCATGCATAGCTGAGATATAAGAAGGGGCTGGTCCCGAGCCAGCCATTGGAGAAGGGTGGCAGTGGCAGGGTCCGCGTTGAACAGGGTGATGCAGAAGTGCACAGCAAGAGTATTTTGTGTAAGGCTGATGTCAAGGGAGACATTCGTGAGGAAAGGAAAAAAAAAGCTAGCTTTGCTGAGGTTTACTGCTCTCAGAATTCCCCTACCCCTAGCAAAGTCAGCTTCATCAGCTCTGCTGCTTGCAGAGTGCCACCTTCTTCCTCTTAACCAAACTGAATGAATAGATTCTTCTATTTGTGACTTGCTGGTTGCCCGCTGGTTTTTGCTGTAATAGAGGAAGAGAAGGGAGAAGGAAATGGAGGCATTGGGAGAAGGTTGCATATTGTTCAATGTATGCAAAATGCACATTTTTTCCCCTGGAATAACAGTGCCTTGTGCGATCAAATGCACCAGTGTATTGCAGATGTCTGTGCATGGTAATACWAGTGCTGCCACACAGCACGGAGTGACGGTGTCCGCAGTGGGAATATAGCATCCCAGCTTACACTGAATGCTGTGGTGCTTGACTCCTTACTGGTTCTCACAGTTAGGCACCTACGCAGAGCATGCAGACAGCCTTACGTGGGTAAGGATGGGGTACATGGAAGTTGATTAGAAAGACACCTACRATAGTCTAGCAGTGTTCAGTTTGGAGTTGGACAAGGGCTACCATTGGAGCAGTGATGGTCATAGTTCATTTTTACCCTGTAGTCTGGTGTATAATTCATTCTCCCAGAATAAGAGATGGTTGAGTTCGGTTCCATCAGTGCCAACAGCCAGCTCATTTATTCAATGACACCTGAATATTCTGGGATGGTAATTTATGTATAAGATTTTGTGTTTTATAGTGGCTACACGTTCACTAGGGCAGGATCTGGGATCTCTTTCGTGGGAACTCAAAATACAATGGTACGCCATCAACCCTTCTTCCAACTCTATTTTGTAAAGAATCTAAATAGATGATGAGCATCTATCCCCAGCATGTGGTAGGCAGAGGAATATATAGCAATCCTAATGGGATTAAGCTCTGACATGAGAACTTAGCACTCAGTATCAGCACTATGAATATTGAGTGCTTCTAGACATACCAAAGGTAAATCTTTAGGTACCTAAGGAGCTCTCCAGGAACAAACCATTGGTGCCTATGGAGTTTGAGGCCCTCTGGGCTTAGGTGATAACTTGAAGTGAGATTTTGAAGGATCTGAATTTTGTATTAGTGCTTAGCTCCTATCTAAAACTTATGCATTTAACTGTAATTCCTCAAGCAGCTTCTTGCTAGTTGGAGAAGTCTTTCTAGATGTGCAGTTACTGGGTAAGAAAACACAGATATTTCAGTAAAATCTGTGCATCTGGATCTTCAGAAATACATGCATGAACTGTGTTCTCTAGCAGAGAGAAAAAAGTCCTTCAGTGCTCTAGATCTCTGGATCTGTGGAAGAAAAGATTTCTGTCCTTTATAGGTGCCAACACATCTATTTGGCACATAGATGCCAACAAATATGTACTTACTGTTGCTTTTGTGCTTCCAATTATGTTTACTCTCTAAACAGGTGAAGGTCCTGCATATTGTCCATTCATTTTTGTTATCCTTGGAAAACATTGTTGCCTCTAATACGGCAAGCGTAAGCCGGGGTAAAATATTAACTGGGCTGGTCTCAGGTTTGTTGGAGAGAGGCTGTCAACTGCTGATTAGATTTACTTCAGGTACACATAGTGGTGGTATGAGGTCCTAAACTGTAGAACGCATTCCACCAGTTAATGACACTGCTAAGAACTGTAAAATGATGCCCCATCTCCCATGATACCTCAYGGCTATCTCATGGTTAAAGAAGATGCTGGTAGTGGAAGCAGTGTCAGTATTTGGCTGATATCTTTGCTGATGTGAATAGATTTCAAAAATGAATGTTCTGGGTATGTTATCAGTATGTTGTCCTACAAATAGTTAAAAAAATGGAGAGAAAGAGAGACAGAGCAGGTGTCTGGACAAACGGACATACGATGCAATACTGTAGTGCTACGCACCTTAAGTTAAAAAAACCAAAAACAAACAACAACAAAAAAAAACCAGACCAAAACTTAATTTGTGGAGGGAGTATATGGAAACATTTTGAAAAGCATTACTTGAAATTTAAACATTAGAAATCACCACTACTGAAAGTAACTCAATATCTGGCCACAGAGGCACTCAGAAGTAAGCAACATGATGATATAAGATAAGAAAAGGGACAAGAACAGGAGGACAATTAAAATGGTGCAGGCAGGCAACTCTTTGAGTGGCAGTGTCTCCTGTTTCTTTCCTAAGCRCATCCACACAGTTTCTGAGAAAGCAGGAAGGACATACAGGCAAATTGCCAACCAGATGGTGCAATCGACTCTGAAGGATGCATTCAGAAAGGCAGTAAAACACAGAATAAAAAAATCCCATCATTTGCCTTCCTGATACAATGCAGGCCAAAATTCACACAGAAAGAATAAATGCTAACTATATGCTCCTACTTTCTTGTCATCCTTATGACTTAGTTTCATAAAGAGTTTCACTTTTCAGTTCTTCCTTCTGTCCCCGTACACCAAAGAAATTTCTTTGTGTTCTTCTTTGTTTCATGGATCAAAATTTTCAAAACTTCCTTATTTTTGTTTAAATATATTTCTGCTGAGCTCTAAGGTAATTTAACTGTGAGAGCCGAATTAACCCCATTTTGAGGACTTCTGGAGATGTTGCTCTTATTGTATAGCACAAAGAAAAGAAAATAGCGCTTGTTGTTTAGAGTTCCACGTAATCAATACATGGAGAGGTTGTCAGTGGAATTAGTGACAGCCTAAGGAATGATATTATTTTTCATATGTCATGTTACTTCYGATTTATTACTGGAACTGCATGGTGTTTATGTTTGCATTTTGTCTTTTGAGTATGTTTATATTGTTTTTTACTTGCAATCTACTTTTATTTCTGTTATGCTTTAGCTCTTTTTTAAACCAAGGTTAAGTGTGTAGTACATCTATATACATATATAGAAATGTACACCCTCTCTGCACCCTGTGATTTGCTTTTGAATTTCATGAAATATGTTTAGAGATGCATTAGACTTTCTAGCAGGAATATTTTGGAGATATTTTAATGTAATTTGCGCTTACCAGTAGTATAATTTTGGTTGTGTGATGGGATGTAACAATACATATCAATACATAATCAAACTTGACAAATCTAGTCACAACTGAAAGAGAGGAAGCCGTATCCTGGCAGGATGTTGGAGTTAGCTATCTAGTCCTGAAGATTGTCAGCCTCTTTCTTTTTGTATTTTATATATCTATAACTATATCTGAATATTCTATAAAGATACTGATCTATATGGAATATATATTCTTTACCTTCATTCCTGTGAATAGCTTCCAAATGGGAGTCTGCTACAACAGAGTGCGGGGTTATCTTCATGACGTTTAAAAAGATCTACCTTCTTATTTCTCTGTGTGGTCTTAAGTGGCCTTCACATGTTGCTGTGGACAAGCAATTGCTTGTGGATCACAAATGAATCTGGAAAAAAAAAAAGGAAAATAGTAGTTTACTGAATAAATTATTTGTTATGAATTATTAGAATATTTTTCTTATTTCATGATTTGCGTTATGGAAAGCCATGTTGCCATTTTTTTGTCCTGTTGAATTCCATGTCAATTTATTTAGTTTTCAGCTTCCCCCTCCCCTCCCACCCTCCCCACCCCTCTTCCCAGTGCTTCAATTCTGATCTTGATTGTGAAGAGCAAAAATGAGATCTTCATTCCTTCCTTCTTGGAAATCCCTTCCTGTTATAAAGATTTTGCAGATAATTTTGACATTGATTGGCATAGRACAAACTATTATATTCAGATTTGTATTCTTAGTAACATATGTGCAACCTTATTCCTCTCCCAGGGGATTTGAAGAAGCATATTTCAGGTTTTACCTGAAGTAATGGTTTAGACAAATATAGATAATGCTGTAGTTCAACCTGTACACCTGCATTTCTGATGGAGACATACAAGAACATAGAGATTTTGTGAAATTTCCATTGCTTCTGTGTTTTTGCCTACTGCTGGGAAAAATAGAAATGTAGTGAGATGAAATGGAGATTAAACCCCTAGGTGATAGTTTCCAGTCAATTTCATAATCCCACTGAACTGTTAAATTCATAGGTTAAATCAGCCATTGCTTGAGATTTTGGGTATGTGTTTGGAGAGGAGATGGACTCTGTTTAATTATGTCAGTTCATGTCTTCAGGTACATCTGGTAGAAGTATCATTCATAGAATCATAGAATTGGTAAGGTTGGAAGGGACCTCTGGAGATCATCCAGTCCAGCCCTCAAACGAGTGGCCCATACGGGGATCAAACCCATGACCTTGGCATTATTAGCACCATGTTCTAACCAACTGAGCTATCATTGACCAAAATGATTTAATTGGGCAGCCTGGCATCACAGCTATGCACATTATTTCATTTCATTCAGAAGTAATCAAGCTACATGCTTCCCTCCCCTCTTTCTCCTTTTTCTTTTCTTATTCTGCCCTTATTATACTCTTCATTCTATCTCTGCTTTTCTTCCTCATCTGTATATTTTCTATTTCCTTCCTTGTTTGGATTCCAAAAGAAAGAATCTCACTTTTTACTCCTGGTCCTTCTTGCTGCTGAAGTGTTGCTAAAAGGTTTTATCTTGGTCCTTCACTAAAATGGCCAAGTGCTTTTAACCCCAGTTTTAGTGTGTAAGAGCAACCTTGACTCTTGCCTTGGCAAGTAGTTTACTGGGAGAGACAAAAACTGCTGAGCTGCACCTTATTGGCTACAGGAAGTGCAGAAACAACCAGCTGGCAATTCATTTGTGGATAAATAWAAGAATTTAATGCCATACTATGTGTGGCACAGGACAATCATGCCTAGAAAGCCAAAGTGGATAGGTTACAAATCACAAATATATGGTAGTGGCTTGCAATTGGAGTAAGTAAAAGTGCCCCAGGTAGCATGAGTTTTCCTCGGGTGCTGGTTTTATTAGTATTTGTTGTTACTGGAGTGATCTGACAAGGTACTTTGGGAATCTGCATCTTCACTCCTGGGARCAATTCTAATGCTCCCATTTCAGAGGGGGAATAGGAAGAGTGATGAAGGTGATCATTCTTATGGAACAGCTTCCATATGATAAAAGGAATATTATGAGCTTCAGCTTGGAAAGGAGATGACTGAGGGAGAATATGATAGAGATCTATAGTGCTGGAACAACATGAGAAAGATAATTGGGAAATGACTGTATGTTCTCTCTCCACATGTAAGAACTAAGCATCAAGTAAAACTAATAGGAGGACAGTTCAAAACAGATGAAACAAGATGCTTCTTCACAATGAGATGTTAAGTAAATTGTGGAACTCCCTTTCAGAGGCTGTTAAGGATGCTAAAACTTTACATAGGTTCAAAACCAAACCAAATAAGTTAATGGAAGGAGAATCTACACAAAGCTATTAAATAAAAACATGCCATCTCTGGATCAGAAAATCCCTGAGCCATAATTTGAGTGGAGGCTGGGGAATTATAAATAAAGAAAGTAGCATTTATATACTTTCTTTCCTAGGAATCTGGCCTAGCATAGCCATTCTTATTTTTCTTAAGTTATGATTGGTGTGGCGGCTAGAATACTTAAAATTAAGCATATGCTCAAATTCTTTGCTGGTTCATTGCATATCTGTTCATAGCATATCTGTTTAGCCTGTGATTTCAGGTTCAGGGTTATAGGAAATAAATCGCTGTTTAGGAAAGGCAACGAAAGACACCTCTTCCCTTTCGCCTTTTCTGGTGGGCTGTTCTCTGCCTTCAGAGTCAACACTGAGTTCACCAGCATGGTGTTAATAGGCAACTTTGCTGGAGCTGTCAGCATTCAGTTGGATAAGACATGATACTGGGATTTTGACCATTTGTGGTCATTACAGATCTCATGTTCTTATTATAGGATAGTGGAAGTTAGCCCTGGTGTCCTGGTCTAATTCCAACTTATATGCCTCCTGCAGTCTGAGTTGGACAGGTTGCTTTTTCACCCTTTTCTTTCAATGTGTACTGTGTATAATAGTGTGTGCTGCTACATAATGACTGCAGTTTACTGAAGAATAGCATGGTAAAGACTCTGTGTGCGAAAAAGTTCAACATAAATTATTTCTTTCAAAGAACTTTGTTATAACAGGACAAATACAGTAAACTGCAACATTTCTTGGGATTTTTTTCATGAACGTAACGGGTATACAAGTATACGCGAACAGTTGCATCTTTTGTAAAAGACTGGTCATGATTTGCACTTGCGTACTGTCTCAGGATCTCTCAGCGCATTTCAGTGAGACCAGCAGAGTTGCAAGCAGGTAGGYCTGTGGAGAAGCTGGTAATAATATTGAGTGGTTAGATGTGACTGATAAGCTGCTGTTCTGAATTTTGCAAAGATTTTAGTGACTAATAGTTTTTGCAATAAGCTATGAAACTGTGCTTTAACGTGGAAAAAATCACATAAATTGGCATTGTACACTCCTCCTTAGTGTTTTTATTTTCTTTCCTTCTTTGCATCAGAAGACTTATTTGCATCATCCATGTAAGGCAAGTGAGAGAATCATCTGTCTTTGGGGGAATGATTGTCCACATCTCAGGGAAAGGTCAAAGAGTAGTGGGTATTAATTAATCCAGCTGGGCACACAGCATCCCAGGTTTAACCATGTCCAAGCTTTTTATAATGATGATAGATTTCCAAGACCTGCCTTTTAGTGATGGCATCCCATCTGTTTGGGGTTAGGCTTTCAAGACATTAAGGGTTTTGCATACATTGGCGTGGTTTGTGGACGAGTCCTAGACTGCAGGATTAGGAATAAAAGTTACTTAATGAGGAGAAAGAAAAATAAAGAGGTACGTTAACTTTTAGAGGTTAGGGGTAAGTTAACTTTTAAAATCTTTTTGAGAAAATAGAGCAAGCACACTTGCTTTTCAAGTGGACACTGTCAACCTCTGTATTGAGACCTTTTGATTTTCTTGTTTGGTCTAGAAATATGAAATATATTGTTGTATGATTGGACCTAACTGAATAGATTTCTCAGAGTACCTAAGTGCCTTTTTTCCTGAGGTCCATAATACTGGATTGAAGATGGTCAATCTACTGGAGAGTCCTGCAGAGCATGCCAAAATATGATATGCCTTGCACTACTGCAAAAGCCTACCGCAGTTTTGTTTTAGTTTTGTTTGGTAATCAGAGTTTGCGGTGAGAGAAAATGCTGTAAGAGGAAGAAAACTTCTTCCTTGCCCTTAGCCTCTCCTCTGTAGGGTCTCACAAAATGTGGTAATCAGTGATAAATTATGGAATGTTAAACTTTTAATTTTCATTGCGAAGAGTAGTTAAAGTGTATTTTGATCTTTGTGCAGCCAATGACTTGTCATCAAATAGCTCTCCATGTTGTTCCTTGCTAATTATATCTTTGATTTGAAGGAAGATGAGCGAAGCAGATGGACATGAGGCTCACTCTCATCACTAATATAGCAATGAGCTTTATGTTAGCAGTATTAGAAGTATGAGAATATGTAAATATATGAACTAAATCCAAGATTCCATGTGTATGTTCAAAGACTAAAGAAATTGATTAGCAAAATGGACACTAATCATTTAACAGTTAAAACTTTCTTGCAAATTAAGTAATCTGAGGTCACTTGATAGATGTCCTTTAGAATAACTCATTAAAAAAGCCCACCCTAGATATGTTTATAAGAGCCGAGACTCTGAGTAAGTAGATTTAAGGACCACATATTTGTCCTGTAGTCTGTTGAAATGCTACTGAATTGTGAATGTCTGCTGTATGTGGCTTGCTTTCCGTCACCAGGTAAAGCATATGTTGTTTGAATAATCTTTCTTTGTAA